>NC_036447.1:29266205-29585628 GCF_002775205.1 Xiphophorus maculatus | reverse complement strand
TTAACAACTGCAGTTAACATGATTATTTACCTGATTGATTGTGGTGAAATGGCACTATGTGGCTGGAAAATAATTAATACAGTCTTTTTAAAGCTGAGCTGGAGATGTTTTCACCCTGTATAATTGTCTGAAGCCCCCCCCCCCCTCACACACACACACACACACACAGCAGGAGTAGTCTTTGCAGGGTCCCTCACTTTGAGCACTGGGACACCACAAGGTCGCGTGCTCAGCCCTTTGCCGTTTAGACTCGCATGTGGAAAACCTGATCGGATCGTTTGCAGAAGACACCACAGTAGTGAAATGCGAGTCATTGTAGAGGGAAGAAATCCAACAGCTACAACAACCTGTTACTCAAAACATCACGAGAAAGACGAGACGATAATCAAATTCCAGAGCACAAACCCCATCAGTTCAACAGCCTGTCGATTGCAGAGAGTCAGAGCATTAAAGTTCTGGAGGTTCTGACCTCTAATGACCTCATCGTGTTGATGAACACCACTGGGATCCTGAACTGGGCCCAAATTCTGAACATGATAGGCTCCTCAAACCCTCACAGTGAGCTTTTAAAACTGCTGCCATCAGACAAAATGGTACCAGTATGCCCATCGCTGAACCACCAGACTGGCACACTGGTGCTTTTTGGCATTATTTATACATGATCTAATCAGCTGTTATTCACCTGAGTGTTAACTTCTGATGCTTTTACACTAATCTGAACGATCCCAGAGAACATTTTTAAACGTACACATCATGACAGTAATTGTTGAAGTTTAACCTCGTGTTGGACACACTGGGAAGCATCTCACACAAACACAAACACACACACTTAGAGATTACATAGTCCTGCCGAGCCGAGCTCCTCATTAAGCAGATATGAGGTCACACTGCAGGTGGGCGAATATGAGTGTGCACGTGCGGCGCCATGTGCTCATGGACGTGCTCCTACACTTTGGAATTTCTCATATTGTATACAACTCCAGCTGGGAGCGTACTGTAAATTCAAAGAGGGATTATCTGGGCCTCGGTTGAGGATTTTCTCGAAAATTAATCGTTCTTATCCACGTTAACTCTGTAGGGCAGCGTCAGGTGCTGCAGTCGCGGCTTAATAATGTACCACGACTGTGGAAGTGGTGGTGGTAATGAGGGAAAGAAGGTTAGGGTCTCAAAATTTCAATGCTACGGCATGTTTTCCAGCTGAATGGGCCTCTAGGTTGTCGCTCCACCCAAGAAACTCTCCTTCCCATAAAATGGTAATTAAGATGTAAAAAAGGCATAGTTTATTATGAACAGAGGCTGTGGTTGACTCAGATTTAAAGTTTTGCACAGAACAAAAAATAGCCTGCAAATAAAGGATCTGAGCAAACGTCAAATGACTTGCCAGCCTTTATGTGACTTAAATTTTTAAAACTAGAGCTAAATGAACCACCCACATCTCAGATGTTTCCCCTTAGCTCATAGCTTGAGTCACTGTTTTCCCTGGTGTGCCCGTCACGGGTGTTCGGGTTTAAACAAGCGGTTGCCACAGTTTGGGGTAACAGAAACAAAAACGTCAATCAAAGTTTGATTAAAAACGATCCCATTGTTCTACAGTATTTTGAGGTAGTTTGTGCAAGATGTCCTGGTTAAGTTCACCCAACACTAAACGTTCACAAGGAGGAGGCACTGTGAGCGCCCAGTGCCACAGGTTTGTGGGGAGCAAAGAGACAGCTCAGATATTTTTGAGGTAGGCTGAATGTGACTTAACTTTTCCACGGGAAGTCGACTTCTCCACCTGCAGGTGGTTTTCATAAACCCAGTTACGTTCAGAGGTAACTCCATATCTCCACAAATGATGCTCAATCTGCTTTTCAAGTCCCACTTGACTCTAAAGTACAACCCAATTCAGTCAGATTACCATGATTCAATCCAATCCAGTGTTACCACATTCAGATTCAAACAGTCTGTTTGCAAACACACAGTGGATCATAAAAGGAAAAAAAGACAAATATAGGCCAAATAAACTGGGCTCAGATGATAAGGAAATATAGATATACATATAAAATATAGGAATTTCCTTTAGTTAACTTTTATTTATGAGGCATTACTTGGACTTCAGTTTGAACTGCAAAAGAAAGAACTTACTGTTTCCTCCTGTCTCGTTTGCTGGGACTGAACTTGGTAAAAAGGTTTTTATTCTCTCTGGTCTCACATCCTGGAACCTGCAACAGAAGCTTGAAATTGACTGAATTTATCTCATTGAGTCGTTTTACCTCCAAACAAAAAGTTTTTAGGCTGATTTGATGACGAGCATCTGTTTTTAATAGCTTATTGTTCTGTTTTAACTGTGTAACTTTTGGTGTTTTGTTTGTGGCTGCCTCTTAGTTGATTCTGATAAAGACATTGATAAAGATTCTAATAGTGTAAATGATTACTTTTTTTTAATAGATTAATTCCACTGAATTCCACTGAATTTCCACAACGCAGTAAAAACATTGGTATATATTTTTCATGTCTTTATGTTGAAAACTATGTGCTTTTTTTTTTTACATAATTTTCCACACATTTCAATATATCTATTCTATTCCAAAGGTTTTGTGTTTTTCTTCATTTTTAAACTTAAAGCCAAAAATAAAATTGTGACTCTTTGAAACTGACAACAAATTTCCTAAAGTAGATGTTTATCAAAACCAATAATTTGTGTGTTTTGGATGGAGGCATTCTGAAACGTAGTAATTATCTATCAAATGCAAATGTTTTATTTTTCTTTAAAAAAAAACAATGGCACTATTTAGGATGGGATAATAACCATGAAATTCACCTTTAAACACATTAAAAGGATACTAGATTCCACCTAGTAGTCAGAGGCCCAAAATAGGTTTAGTGAAATTAAGTTTTTATTGCCACACTTCAGGCGTGTTGGTAAAGTAAAAATACACATGGGAATGATCTCAACACCATTGTCACGTCAGATATTGTTCACTGCAAGTGAGTAATCATGGTAAACTGCATCAAACACACAAAGATTAGCTCACTAGTACAATAAGTACATCCCATAATATTCATATTAAGACCTACAAACAGAAAACAAAAATAAGAACAACACAGAGTACTGGTGTAACTCTTGAATTCATTTCCTGCAACGCGAAGATTCCTCTTATATTAGGAGACTGCTGCAACGCAGTCTGGCGTAGTCCTTCTGGTTCAAAACACCAGATGATTTTAATTGGATTGACATGATATTATTATGAGCTTCATAGTCGGGGTGTGAGTAATAGTCACACTATGTACAAGTGGATAAATGAAGAAACAGAATTAAGCCAAACAGCCGAGGCTATTTTCAATTTTGTTTGCTAAACTGGTGGAAAAGTTTCCTTCCAGACTAAAAGCCGTCTGTTATGTTTTTGATTCGAGTCACGAAACCTGAACTTTCACTCAGCGCAAACTTTCACATCGTCTTGTTTTTCTTCAAGTCTGAAAATTGGGATGAAGAGCCGGCAGGACTCTGACATTAATGCAACATGAAGTGACCCGCAGAGGATTATTTCATAATAAAACCTTTAAAAACCATCATTAAGCATAAACACTTAATTGACATTAATCTCCAAAACTGACAAAAAGAATGAATCAATTTGCTGTTTCAAATAAAAATGTCTGCTAGTTCCAGTCAGGGGTAATTGTAGATTTCAACCAAATCAGGCCATAATAAAATATATAATATGTAACAACTTCTAAAATTATCTTTTAAAAACCACAAAACAGATTACTCGGTGTTAAGATTTAATAAAGAGAGAGGGAATAAAAATGACTATGTATGTAAGTAAGTATGAGATTGTAGTGTCCCTGTGCTTTTCTTCATTGCTGATGGCAGCATTATAAACCTGCTCAGCTGTTCTGGTTCTGATTGGCCATTAAATGTAACATGTTGCCTGAAGGCAGCAGGTTGTCAGATGGAGATGTTGGGACTGTTGGATCTTATCTGAGCAATGCATAGTGATTTTCCTGGGATGTTCATTACTTCTAATATTAGCACCTCTATTTAATATTTTCCACTTGTGAAGAATCTTTCTTACTTCAGAAAGATGCATCTTCATTTAGTCTGAAAATGACCCTATAGCACTTCCCAGATTGATGGGCAGCAGCAACTGCACCTCTAAAGTTGAAGCTGATCTATTTAAGTCACTGTGATCAGGAGAAGAAATGAAAGAGACTGAGCTTTTGTTTTATTATAAACTGTTCATCTCATGTTGTGGTCTGAAAGGACGAGTACCATGTCTGGAATCATTTTTATTAAACAACTAACAGATAAAACCTCCTTAAAGGGAAAGTATTATGTATTTTCTAGGAACATATTATCATGTTATAGCACAATCAAGTAACTATGCAACCTTCTGTTGTTATAAAAATGCTATTAACATCAAATACGACTTAAAAGAATTTTAATTTAGCCCCTTGAAATTGGGCTGTTGTCTCTTCAATCACTGCTCTTTCTGAAACCTCAGGAAGTCGCCACAACATGGCTCCTCTATTAACCTTTAACAACGTTTTTACCAGCGTTGCACTGAGAAGTAGTTCATATAATGAGCTCAGCACATGCTCAGTTCCACCAGGGGTTTGCTAATTGCTGCTGGCTAATATGAAGGAGCTGAGTGGAGAAGTGATGGTGGAGGTTTGGAAACTGTAGCTCAGAGGAGGAGCTGCGTCTCGAAGGCGGAGCTAGTTCCACCCAAACATTTAGCATATCTGAATGGTTGCCACGGGAGATTAAAGGATTTCCCAAACATGCATGAAAGAATCAAGCAAACACTCCTGGTATGTTTTTTGATGTGGGAATAACATTACAACATGATGTAAAGCTTAAAAAAGTTAATTTTAAACAATATTGATTCTTTAAAAATACAGTTGTTTACTCATTTGCAAGTGAAAGTTTATTATGGAAACGAGACAGAGCAGAAAAATAGCATGAAAATGTACAAAACTCAGAGTTAAACCTGAAATGACTAGAAAACTGAGGCATGTGGAGACTGCAGTCTGTTCATAGACATGCAGCATATTCTGGTTTGTATTCCTCTGGATTAAAACCGGTCCAGAATAATCACTCCATAAACACACAAGAGGCCTGAGAAGGCCAAAGAAGATGATAATAAATGTACCAAAATATATTTTTTTTATAAATAAATATCTTCCTCATATGAAACTGAGTTACTTTGATAGTCCACGTAAAAATGAGTTTCGCTCTGCAGAGAAAGCGGGTTTTCCTTCGCCTCTGATGGATTTAGGTGAATGATTTTCTGCTGCTATAAATACCAGCAGGAATAGCGAGGTGACAAAAGCGCCCACATCTTTAATAATTGAGCAATGCGTGGCAGGTGGGCAGAACGCCGGCAGTGCTGACTCACGGCTTCACCGGCGCCGGAACGATTCCCGCTCCAGAACAAACAGTCGGATCTCGCCACATCTGTGCCGAAGCGGGAATCCTGAGGAAGGCCTGGGAAGCTCAGTGGCAGCAGCACTCTGCCCGGGAAAATCCTGTTTAATATAACAGGAGTGAGACCAGTTGCTCTCGTACAGACACACACATTAAAGAGTGCAGCCCGCACATTGCTGCAGCTTCCTCACTACTGTGGAAGAGCGGAAGCAGGGAACAGTAGCCACAGTTTGCTGTCACGTTTTATAATCAAACTGTAAAATGTAAGTGAATTTTTTTTTTTTAATTTTCTCTTTGGCACTGAAGTTAGGAAATTGTGCCATTTCAGGGCGCTGCGCATGAACAGGCACAAAAACTGGGGCAAACAGACGAGGAGGTGATGAAAATTTTAAGCTATTCCACAACTGTGGAGCTCCATTTTATGAGAACAACAAGAGCTAAAAGAAACAGACGAGAAGAAAAAGACGTCTGAAACCGTCTCTGTAAATCCACTTCAATAGGTGCAGAAAAGAAGGAAAAAAGTCTTTTAAAAAATCAGAACTGTACCAGACAGACTGAAGACACAGAAACATAAATGTATCTTCTGGTAACTCATTGTAGTTTGTTGCACTGTGTGGAACAAAAGTCTTGAACTGTGAGACACTGTTGACAATTAAAAACCGTGGCAACCCAATAAAAAAGAAGTTAAACTCCAGCTTGCTGTTGTTTTTCTGACACATTCACTGACAAAATAAAGAACTAAAGCATAATGCAAGCAATGGGACAGTTTAACAAGACTCCATCACACACACTCACCCCCCCCCCCCCCCCCCCCCTACATACACACACACACACGCACACACACACACACACACACACCCCCCCCACACACACACTGTCTTTGATTATATGAACAGCTACAGTGTACATCAGCCTGGAAACAACAAGAAAACTCATTCTCAGCTAATTCAGCTAAATCCACATCTGGGGCAGCTGTTTCTCACATTCAGCTGTGAGGATTATTGAACTCTCAAATGCAGTTATGTCATATTGTAGTTCATTTTCTGTTTTCCTCAATGAGATTTATGAAGACACCAATATTGGTGCTAATTAGGATATCCACTTTTCATTGAGGCCTGACCTACATATTTCCTCTTTCACACCTTCCAATTTTTTCTTCTTATGGACTATAAAACATAGGAGCTTATTGCTGGAAACTTTGTTTGTATTCAGATACGAAATGTAGCAAAAACCTGACCATAAAGGTAGAGTAGTGCTGTGGGTTTTTTAATAGAGGAGGTAGATTTGAATAAAGTTGTAAACAAAAGCGAATTAAAGAACTTGAATCAAAGACGAGTGTTTATGTTTAATTACAAATTTTGTCTTTTCTAATCATTCCATAATTTGCACTATAATTTGTAACATTCATTATGTATTCTCCATCCACAAAATGCCATTTTAAAGCACAGCCAAGTTACCTTCTGTTGTTACAGATAAAACTTAAAAGAAATTGAACTTTGTAATTTAACGCTTTGAAATTGGGCCTCTGTCTCTTTAAAAACTCCTGCTCTTTCTGAAACTCCGCCTTCAGGAAGTGGTCACAACATGGCTCCTCTATTAACCCTTTAACAACGTTTTTACCAGCGTTGCTATGAGAAGTAGCTCCTATAAAGAGCTCAGCAGATGCACAGTTCCACCAGGTGTTTGCTAATTGTTGCTGGCTAGTCTGAAGGAGCTGAGTGGGGGAGGGCTGCTCTGTGAAGCAGAAGCCAGGAGGCTTAAAAAATGCAGCTCCAATGAAGAGCTCATGCTATCTTCAGCTCATGCTATGCTACACAGACATGCAGCATTGAGGATTCACTCAACCCAGCATGACAAATCCTTGGAGAGGTTTTCCATTCCAAGATTGGCCTTATTTTCTAATTGTTTCAGGTAATAATTAGATGACCAGCAGGGGGCACTCAATGACTGTGGACAGATAATTAAACGTTCATCCTTGGTTGGTAAAATAAAAATTGTGTAAAATTAAAAAAAATGAGAAAGTGATTCCAGAGTAAACAATAACTCCTAGCGCTGTAGTACCAGGTCGATTTTCCAAATTTCTTCTCGATGCATAAGGAAAAAAACAAAACCGAGAAAAATTATCACTCATAATTCCTAGAAGAGACAGAAATTGTTCAAACCACGACACTAAGATACATCTTCATGTTTTCAGGTTACATGCACAAGAACGTGTAAAGGAGAACCGAAGAGAACGCGTGGCGCCACATTAAGCCTGGGCAGTTTGTGGACAGAAGGAACTTGTGCTTACAAATCCTCACACTGGATCCTGAACAGGTGCAGATAAACTGCTGACATGTGGAAAAGGGACATTTTTATACAGCAAATATAGATCAGTTGAGCAATGTCACTTATCTAGAGGCACATTAAACTAAATGGTTCAGGAAAACCAGAATTGTTGTCTCAGCAACATAGAGCCGTAAGCCAATTCTAATACACACACACAGACAAACCTGAAAACCCACAGAGTGTCATCGCGTCCTTCTGTGATTACTGCTGCTGTCTTTAGGGGGCAAAAAAAGAGAGGAAAGGTATTTGTTTTCTTGGATCCCTCCTGAAGAAACAGCTTTCACACTTAAGTTTGTTTAGCCTGCACTCGAGTGTGTGTGAGCATTTTATGAGAACAGTGATTTGGAAGGAAGCATGAATGACTCTTGAATAAAAGAAGGAGCACGTGTGCGTGCAAGCGTGTGTGTTGGCGTGCACGCGTGTGTGTCATCTCCAGCTGAGCGGCAGGATGCAGACAACCAGGAAGAGATAAGCGAGGGTGAATGGAGGGAGCTTTGCCTGCGTGCGTACCCAGCGCGCGGGCGAGCTGGGGTTGGAGTGCTCGCGTGGGGAAATGGCTTCACAAAGGACGTGGAAGTGCGCGTTCCCCTGTCTGCCGGCGCGGGACTCAGAGGAGATAAGCAGACAGCCAAATACACCCCCCCTAACCCCCCAACCCCCCTTGTGTTTTCCCAGCAAAAACAGGAGGCGGAATACCAACCGCTCCGACGACGATGCCACAGGGTCAGCCCTGGAATGAGTTGAGCTTAAAGGTCTTCCAAGCTGCGCACAGAAAAAAAAGCTACAAAACACTGAAACCCACTTCTCCGTGTGTGCTAGAAGGAAGGTTTCACTTTATTTTGCATCTGCAAGATTATAAAATCATTAAAATACTAAGATGTGTTTGTCTTCAGAGGTACAGAGGGCTACACAATAACTTAAAGGGACGGTATAAAGCAAAATCAACTCCCTTTGAGCTTCACCTCATGTTATAATGTCATTCCCTCAACAAAAACACACCCGGAGTGTTGCCTTGATTCACTCATGCATGTTTGTGAAATCCTTTAATCCCCATGGCAAACTGTGCAAAAACACTTGGTGGGATCTAGCACTGCCTTCGAGGCGCAATTCCTCCCTGGAGCTGCAGCTTCCGAGCTTCCGCCTCACAGAGCGGCCCTCCTCCACGACTTCCTCACTCAGCCCCTTCAGACTAGCCAGCAGCAATTAGCAAACACCTGGTGGAACTGAGCATCAGCTGAGCTCATTATAGGAGCTACTTCTCAGAGCAACGCTGGCAAAAACATTGTTAAAGGGCCAAAAGAGGAGCCATGTTGTGATGACTTCCTGCCTGGGGATCACTGGAATGAGCTGACATGTGACAGTTTTGGGTTCCTCCTGCCACATTCTGATGTGCCTCTGAGCAAGGTAATTAAGTAGTAGTCTGCCGAAGGGAAATTGGGATGATTGTCATCACCAATCAAGCTGAAAATCAGCCAGTAACAATCAACAGGGGATTTTTTTTCACTGCAGTCCAATCAAAAGTTTGTTGTGTTATAATAAGAACATAACTGTTTGTCTTTATCTCTGAATCATGTGCTAAGTAAGTCTGAAGAATTTCATATCCAGGAATATGAAATCTCTAGACTTACTACAACGCAATCATACAGGCACATTCAAATCCATCCGATTCGATGCCTACAATATTCCAGAGATGTCTGTTGATGACACAAGACAAAGTGTGTCATAGAAAATTATTTTGCTTTAGCTACAGCCAAGAAATTATTGTGAATAGAACTAAATGAAACAGTTTGATGTTAATATCAAAGGCAAACATTTGTAGACTTCTGCTGCATTCACACCTGCCGTTATTCACCGACTGTCCAAAGCTGTATTGGCACTTTGCTAATTTACTGCAATGATTGCTTTTAGGTTTTGTTTTGTTTTATTTTCAATTTATTTTTTGCAACTTGGGATGCACAGTGGCGCAGTTGGTAGCACTGTTGCCTTGCAGCAAGAAGGTCCTGGGTTGAATTCCCAGCCCAGGGTCTTTCTGCATGGAGTTTGCATGTTCTCCCTGTGCATGCGTGGGTTCTCTCCGGGTACTCCGGCTTCCTCCCACAGTCTAAACACATGACTGTCAGGTTAATTGGTCTCTCTAAATTCTCCCTAGGCGTGTGTGTGTATGGTTGTGTGTCCTGTCTGTCTCTGTGCTGCCCTGCGACAGACTGGCGACCTGTCCAGGGTGACCCCGCCTCTCACCTGGAACGTTCACTGGAGATAGACAGCAGCACCTCCCGACTCCACTAGGGACAAGGGTGTAAGAAAATGGATGGATTTTTGCAACTTAGGTAGGGTAAAGAAATGCATGTTTAGCCATAAATTACTGGTCTTAAAGTCATGGAGAAAAAGTTTGCAAAAAAAAAGGTCAAAACATTTTGTCAATCCTAGAAATCTGAATCCTAGAGGGCAGAAAAGAAAGCCAAATTTTATTTTTCTCAAACAGCATCAAAATAAATTGCTGTATCTCAGCCTTATTGAACACACACACAAGATGTTCTAAACACACACACACACACACACACACACACGCCCACACACACACACACACACACGCAAAAACAGCTACGGATTTTTTAACTCCAGGAAACAGGATAGTTGTTTGACTATTTTCAGTTTTCTGCAGTGAATCTAGACGCAGTGAGTATAATAAATTCTTTATTTCATGTACATTTTCTGCAAATAAACACATTGGTCACTTGCGTTTCACTCGGTTATTTTAACCTACAGAACTCGCTCTGGCAGTCAAACCCATGTGGACCTGCTGGGCTTCCATCCAAACACACTCACAGAACACAAAGTGGATGTTTTTAGTGCAGCATAAAGCCAGGGAGCGGCGAGAAGAAATCACTTCTACACAAATCTGTGTAATTTACACATCAAAACACAGACAGGGAGGGCTGTGAGCTCTGTATACTTGGTATGAGGGGAATGCATGGGGATCAGCTCACAGATGGTCAGCACTCTGGGTGGAGTTCATATTTGTGTCATCACAGAAAACATGACCAAACCACTAAATCACACAAAAACATAAATCTGGACTTCAGACGACAATCGCTGGCCATAAAACCTGAGTTTCTGTGAGAGGAGACGTTCAGGTTCCTCTGCTGAGAATCAGAAACAATGATGACTTTAAAATCCTCCCCAACAAACAGTCTTAATCATTACAAATTGAGCTTTTATCCTATAATAGATGACAAACATTCACCTTTTCACAAGAACCCTTTCAAAATTTTGATTTAGTCATCATCACCAAAATTATTGTTATTAAAGGAGCCCTACAATATGTTTTCTAGGCTCATAGTGCCATTTTATACCACAATCAAGTAGCTACATGATCTTCAACTGTTTAAAAAAATGCTATATATCAAAAATGACTTTAAAGAATTTTTACTTTGAAGTATAACGCCTTAGGTCTCTGTCTCTTTAAAAACTCCTACTCTTTCTAAAACTTTTCCTCCAGGAAGTCATCACATGGTTCCTTTATTAACCCTTTAACATAAAGTTTTACCAGCGTTTCACTGAGAAGTAGCTCCTATAATGAGTCCAGCAGATGCAGTTCCGCCAGGTGTTTGCTAATTGCTGCTGGCTAGTCTGAAGGAGCTGAGTAGGGGAGTCAGGAGGGAGGACTGCTATGTGAGGTGGAAACTAGAAAATTTGGAAACTGCAACTTTGTCCTAGAAGGCAGCGTTAGGCTTACCCAGGTGTTTCACACATCTCAATGGTTGCCATGGGAGATTAGAGGATTTCTCAAACATGCATGAAAGAATCAAAGCAACACTTCAGGTGTGTTTTTGATGAGGGAATAACATAACACGATGTAAAGCTCAAAAAAGTCAAGTTTACATAATACTGTCCCTTTAACAAGTAAATCATCCTTTTCTAATTATTTCTTGTTGCTTTCATATGATGAGTGTTACTTTATTAGCATACAATTTTACGGAGAAAATCACTTTTTGTTTTATGTGTTGTAAAATGCTCTAGCATAAGCATCTCCACTTAGATGCTCCGATCCGATTTTAATATCCATATCAGTGAAGATATTGAACATAATTTTAGATCAGGTGACAATGTGCCTGATCCTTAAGGCTATAACTAGTCTAATTCTATGCGTTGTGCTCTGAGTGACATCATGCTTTATTATTTATTTGACATTACATTTAGAATCCCTGATTGCACTTTCTGAATAATTTGAAAGACGGTTTGTTGCAGTTTATTTTTACATGTTTGACCAACGTAGCCAACCTATTGTTATTGTCAGTGTCAGTTTATTTAATACTTATTTTACATTGGCTGTTCTACTCCTAATTGAACTGACTTAACAAATTACAGTTGTGTTGTTTCTACGGGTTTGATCAAGCTTGTGGAGCTATTGGTGTATTTAGGTGTGGTGTACTGGTGCAGAGCTTTCAAAAAATTGTTAAGTACATGTCTGTGTGTAAGAAAACAAACGTTTTAAGTCAATTCAGCACAGTTATTTTGTGTTTTTTTTCTGTATCGGCAATACTAACCTTCAGAAATCAGTATCGGTATTGGAAGTGAAAAAGTGGATCGGAGGAAACTTTAAAACTCGCTTTGTAACAACGCAGCTCTGCTTGAAAAACGGAGCAAAGTTCCACTGAAAATGAACTGAACCTGGTCACGGCTTATTTATTTTATGTTCACATAAACCTCTTCCACGGCGGCTTTCCATCAAACATGCTTTACTCGAAGCTGCTCCAAGTCTGCCGCTAAATTATTTTTTTGCATAATTTGTTCAAGAGTTAGAGTGAGGAAGACAGCAGCGCCTGATGCTACACTGCATTCCAGCTGTTTCTCATCTGCGCAAATGCCGAAACCGCTCTGGAACCGCTTTTCCCGACCACGTCTCAGAACGCAGCATGACTTTGGCTCCTGATCTGATCTGAGAGCGGCGCGCGCGGGTCACAAGCAGCGCGCCACGAGGAGGATCCGCGCGCGGCGGGATCTGCGGGCTGCAGGACTCATCCCGCCACCAAAAACTGCCTGAAAAGGATCATCTGGGCACGAGCGCATGCACAGACGCACGCGGGCTGTCATTGCTCATGCACACATACACGTGCCTGATCGGAGCCAGATGTGTGAGAGGATCACTGTGCCCACACGCAGAGGATAATTATTCATGTCATCACTGAAACGTTTAAAAAAAAAAAACAAAAAAAAAAAACAACCTGAATCAAAGTTGGAAAATTGACTCACCAGCTTTGCACGGGTCCTTGTAGTCGATGCTTTCCACTTTCTCCTCTTCATAATAATCAAATCCGGGCTCCTCGTAGTCGAAACAGTTAGAAATAGAAAGTTTCCCCCAGAAGGTCAAGCCCGCAAGCATCAGCGTGATCCAGCGCATCTTAGCGGCCAGTGCCAAGGGCACTCGGTCCATCTGCGGACTGAAGGAAGCAAAAAATAATTGTTTTTTTGTTGTTGTTGTTTTTAAAGGCCTCTCTGTTCGTCTCCTCTGCTGCTTGGAGATGGACGGCGAGACTTTAAAGGGTCATGGTGATGGTCGCGTGGCTCTCTGGTGGCGAGGAGTTACTGCGCCCCGCGCGTCTTCATGGCTAACCGGAGAATCCGTGAGTCGCTCAGCGCCGAGGAGCTCCGCGGTCCTCCGCCGTGGCTTCGCAGGTGAGACTGGAGCGGGAGAAAGGAGAGAGAACGGCGGTGAGGTTTTGAGGACGAGGCGGCTTCTGAGCGTAAAGACGCCCCGCTGTGTCTCTCTGCTGCGCGGACACAGAACTGGACGCATCCGCGTCGCATAATTCCCAGCCTGCCCCGCACTGATGTCGCTCCCTCCCTGGGGTTCAGCCTCTGCTGTCTCTCTCAGGCTGTGTCAGCGCACCGCCCTCACACACACACACGCACGCACACACACGCACACGCCCACATACCGCCACCACTGCATACCTGCACGCTTTCAAAACTTTCTTTTCACTTCTTTTGTTCTCATTCAGAGTTTCTGCGGCTGAATTCACCCAACAAAGGGAAAAAAAGAGGAGAAAAGAGAAGAAGGCGCTCTTTCCTCTCTGATCTCAGCGCATCTGAAGCAGGAGAATAAGCGCGCTCTGGTTATGACAGGATATTGGACCCAGACCCGCAAATTCAAGACTGCTTGCGTGAATTAAAAACCGGTAGCGGTAAAAGTAACAGGACCTCAGCAAATTTGCCTGCGGGTTTTCTGGTTATTTAGAGGAAACTGCCAAGTAGGTGACAGCAAAACCATAAACGCTCAGACAGATGAATATAGGAAATGTAGCTACGGCGTGAAGTCAGTCTTTTATTCTCTCCTCTTCTCCTCATTGTCATGGAAGAAGCACAAAAAAAACCAAGGATTCCGTGCGTAAAGAGGGAGGACAGCACAAAATGGCAGTAAAGTGATCAACATCCCCACATTTTGAATTTTGTCATCTTAATGAAAAACCAGACGACCCCTTCCAAGAATAAAGGCCTAAGTCATTTTTGCCAAAAAATGCTGTTTGTTTGTTTTTTCTTTGTTTTGCAAAAATCTTCGCTTTTTTGACGAAAGATGATTTAGGCACAAAAAACACTTTTGGCAAACAAATAAAAAAAAAGACTTCAGCCATTATCTTAGGAAGGTGACAAAATGTTTATTTCATATGAATCTTGATTTCTGATCAAATGATCAATTTTTCCTCTGTTATTAAACGAATTGGACCTGTTTGTATTCACTTCGACTCAAATCTTTAGGAACTTTGTGAAAATCTGATTTAAGAAACGTTGGAGGCCTTTGATGATAGATGACGATGATGTTGTAATTCTTTCGTTTTCTGCTGGATCCAAAACTGTTCTGTCAGCCAAAGAAAATGCAGCATATTTGTTTCACTTCCACGAGTTAAAAGTCCTTGAAAATAACAAATGGAAATCTGTCCAAACGTCGGACCTGAAAGGAAACATGAAGAAACATGAAGCTGCGTCTCTTCTACCTAATTATTCACTTTATTTACAGCAAATGATACCAAAAGACAGGTGAGTGACATTTAAAATGCATATAGTAGAAGTATTTTTGCCGTTTATTGTTTAATTTCTATCATTTCAGGACTGCAGCAGAAATGTGACATTATGCAGAGCTTCGTTTCTCGTTGCTGCTGTGAGCAGCATTCAGGTTATGGCTGAAGTCTTCATAAAGAGTAACAAAGTACAACCACGACCGAATCAACATAAAAAACTGACATTAGAACAAAAAGTATCTTCATTCCAACTATCACCAACATGAACACGTGGAGTTAGCAAGATGGTCATAACTTTACAAACTTTAACCACAAATATGAACTCAGACTAGATGAGACTGAAATGGATGTTTTCATCAATCAGTCCCACGTTTGGTATTAAAGGAAGTGGATGAATTCTGATGCTGACCCCGTTAAACCCGGTGGAGGTTGTGTGGTGCTGTGGGTCGCCTTCACTTGAAGAGGGGGCCTGCAACCAGCGGCAACTGGAGCCGCAACTGGAAGATCTCCAAACTAGATCTTAATAACTTTGTCCAAAAAATGAAAAAATAATAATAACCAAATAATTTATTTAAGTACAGATACAGTGCTAAGTGCCTAGTTTAACAGTTTCTAACTCTGTTCCTCCTTGTCTTCATGTTGGCTCTTTAAAGCCTGCAGAACTCTGCTAGATGAAACCACGGACTCTCTGGGACAGCAGCAGATTCTGAGTCAAACTGTTGTGACCTCTGACCATGTTTTCTCACCGAGACTTTTGGGAGAATCATAATTCAAAACATAAAGATAAATGAGAAGAGAAATGGTTGATTGGACATTAAATGAGCATTTCTTCTTCTCTGCACTACAAACTATTATTTCTTACCTTGCAGTCTAAGCTGCTGTTCTACCAGATGAATTTGAAGGCTTTGTCTATAATAAATCTGTCCGCTTCACGCGCTACAACACTCGAACCAGTTCGGGTTTAACTTTGCGTCCTCCTCTGTTTGCATGAACGCGTGAACAGTAACGCTGTAGAAAAGCTCATTTCATTACAATTTTCTGCTAAAAAGGAAAAATGGCCCAATCTTTCCATTGCAGCACGCGCGCGCGCGCGCGCGCACACACACACACACACACACACACACACACACACACACACACACACACACACACACACACACCTACACACACACACACACACACACACACACACACACACACACACACACACACACACACAGGAGCAGTACTATAGCAGCAGTTGTTGACAGACAATCGCCGCAGCCTGTGAACACCTTGCCGAGGTAAATCCTCCGCAAACGAGCTCACCCTGCGCGGCTCTGCAGCTTACCTGCTGCTGCCTTCACCTGTCCGGGGGCGCGTCGCCTTCCCACGGAGCTTCCACTGGACCCTTCATGCTGGGAGCTTTAACTGAGGAGGGAGGGGAGGGGGGCCGGTCGGGTGGGGTGGGGGTAAGGGGGCTCACTCGGTACCCACGGTTCCGACCGTGTCCGCTTCCCCCATGTATCACCGGGGAGATTACCGGAGCGCCGTCTCTGTCCCTCCTGACTTAATCCTGCCCTCTGGGAGAGGTGACGTCACGCCATCAATCCATCCGCAAGCTGTCCACGTCCCAGCAGGCATGGACGCAAATCCCCTGGAGGCAGCACGCGCACCCCTACACACACACACACACACGACACACACACACACACAAATGCGGAGTTAATTTGCTGCGGGTCAACACACTTTTGATCTTTGTCCCCAAGATAAACCTCGAGGAGTCTCTGAAGGCGGAACCAAAGTGAGCAGAACCAGAACCAGAACCAGGCAGCTTCCTGATGCTAACCGGGTTTCATCTCTTAGATGGAGGAGAGAGGAGGGGAGAATTTATTCAACTACTGACAAACTTTTTTAGCTGTGGCATTCTTTTTTTGCAACTGTTCAGAAAGGCAAAACTAATCCTGGTGTCAGCCGTCACCAGCAGGGGGTGCTAAAGTACCAGTGCTGAGGTCAGCAAAAAAAAAGTTCAACTCTGCAGCGCCTTACAAAAGTATTCACTCCCCTTGGATTTTTATTTTTTTATTTATTTCACATTTTGGCCCGTTTCTATTTTCTTTATTGATTGGGATTCTTTATCATTTACAAACACTGAGCAGTGCATGCTGGTGTTATGGAAGAAACGTGATGCGTGATGTTGTAAATCTGGAAAAAAAATAAAAATAAAAATAAATGAATCTCAAAATTTAGATTTTAATCTCAAAAATTTGTCTTTTTTTCATCAGGATTCTGACTTTAATTTTTTGAGATCAAAAGTCAGAATTCCACGAGGAAATGTAATGAATTCTGTGAAAAAAGCCAGATTTTTATTTTTTTTATTTTCCACTAACCGTCTTCTGTATTGAGCAGTAAAAATATGAACCAGATTTATTCACCACGTTTATCCACACAAACAAGGAATTTGACTTTGGTTCCACTTTCTTCTCAATGAAGACATTTTTAAATACGAATAAAAAGAAAAGTAACATTTTTAGAAAAGAATCCAAGCCGCGTCTTTTGGGGTTTCGCCTCAATCGGTTCTGCACATTTCATTCATTTCCTATTTCAAACTCAAGCTCATTCAGACTGAACAGAGTCACTTTGGACCGACAGTCTAACACATTTCATTTCAGTTCTGGTTGTGCGTTTATGTCTTGAGCCTCCTTCCAAATCAAGTTCTCCAGGTTTCCAGTGAGGATTGTACCCACAGCATGATGCTGCCCTCGCCGTGTTTCATGGTCGGGGTGTTTGTCTTCAGAGCGAGGCGACGTTTATACAGAAACCAAGCAGTTTGTAGAGTCCATTTTTTTGTTTACAATGTTTTGACTTTTTGCATAAATGAAATATAGAAAACATACATTCCAACAAGCGTTGAACACCTCCCATCCACAATCAGCATTCGGGGTGTAAAATGAAATTCAACTAAAAAAAGTAAATAAAGAAAAAATAAAAATAAACAAAAAGAGTGGCGTAATGAAGAGTTAATGGGACTATTTTTACTTCAGCGCTTCATTAAAAGTAGCACCACAACTAGCACTTTATTTGGCACTGCACTGTTTTAAGTATCTATTGAATATTTATTGAGTATTTTAATAATTAGCATGTAGCGTTTTGATGCAGGTTCTGCACAGCTGCTCCTCAGTGAGAAGTGAGGTGGAGGCCTGTGAGGGAAGGATAACTTACTCACAGTAAAGAACTTCAGTAAGAGCTCTTTTTTTGTTTGGTTGGTTGTTTTTTTTTTTGGTGGAATCTGCTAAGTGTGGATGCAAAAATGATGTGGAGGTGCTCAGAATGACTCACCCGTCGGTTTCTCTCCAGGGCGTCTGGACAAATACTTCCCCCGGGGGTCCAGATGCTATTTATAGGTTCTGGGGGAGGCCATGGAGAAGTGGGGGGAAGGTTTTTTTTGTGGTGTTTCATAAAGACGCTTCTGCTGTAAGGATAAAACATAAAATATGTATAAAAAGTAAATGTATTCCGTAAATGTATTTGTGAATTGGTGAAGTTCCCTGTGAATTGAAGGGAACTTCACCAATTTGATGTTTAATTCAGCTGAGACTATTTCAAGCTACGGTTGTATGTTTGGTTGGTTCTAATGATGAATAAACCAACGTTGATCCCTCAACATTCATCTGCACCGCAAAGGACAGCCTTGTTACAAGGAAACACATTCATAAATATCATACAGTTTCAATCATTCAACTCCAAAGCCTAGACAAAGTATTGCTCTTTTATAAGAAATACTAGTTACATGAATTAATATTAATCTTATTAGGTGCTGCTCATTTACTTTGTTCCATTCCACTCATTTGTATCAGCTTGGGTACTTTCCAAAAAAATGGCATAAATGTCTTGTATGTTAAATGTTCTGCTTTTTCCTCTGACCATAAATGTTCATTTCTCCAAAGCAAAGCAGGAAGTCATTTCCTCAGTGGTCCTGTTTACAGATTCTCCAGGCTGAGCCGTGGAAATCCCGACTCTCCATAACTTCTGAGGTCCTTCCAGAACAGCAGTTGTTTCCTCCAACAGGGACTGCTTGTGTGTGTTGTTTTTTAGGTGTGCATTTATGATCACTTTTTTTTTCTTCCAGGCTAATTGCCTATTAAGCCTGTGGAAGGCCTCCAGTGGCCTTCTCCATCCACTTCCCCTTAGTTCCGTGTGGGCAACATCTACACAATCTATTCAGCAAAATGCTTCCTTTCTTAAAAAGGATCCAGCAGTGGGAGTGAAGTGCTGTGTGCAGGTATTTCTGTCCCCATTTGGAGCCGTTATTGATTGGTAAGTCTCTGGAAGTCGGTGAAAGTACCTCGCCAGCATTCTGACCCTGCACACCGACCCTGAAGCTGCGTTCGCTTCCACACAGACACACAGCGGTAAAAGAGAAACGCTCCAACTGAACAACAGTCCCTCGAGGCTCTGCCAAGTGCTGCGCTCTGCAGCCGCTGTTATTACGATTAGCTCTTTTTTTCTTCTTCTTCTTCTGAAAACAATAAATCTATAGAGAGCTGCCTTGGATTCCACAAGGGTTACACTGCATGTCTACCTAAAAACGATATGATTTATACCAAACAAAAGCACTTAAGTAAGAAAAACGGGGCATTTAAAGTTTATTTATATCATATCTTACTGCTGGCTGGAGTCCAAAAGGGGCAGTATTATGTCTTTCCAAGCACAGCGGGATCTTATAGTTAGCAATACAGTAACTATTTTTCCATCAGTTGTTAAAAAATGCTACCTTTGTAAATATGACTTGTTAGAAATTTTACTTTGTAATTTAACACCTTGAAATTGGGCTTTTGTCTCTTTAAAAAGACAGAGGGACTCTGGTTTTTTTCTGAAACTCCACATTCAGGAAGTCATCTCTCCTCTATTAGCACTTTAACAACATTTGTCCAGCAGTTGAAGGAGTTCCTACAATGAGCTCAGCAGATACTCAGTTCCACCAGGTGTTTGCTAATTGCTGCTGACTAGTCTGAAGGAGCCAAGAGGAAGAGTCACTGGGTAGTTCTCTATGAGGAGGAAGCTAAGAAGCTTGAAAGCTGCAGCTATGAGGAGGAGCTTCGTCCTCGAAGGTGGAGCTAGATCCAGCAAGGTGTTTTGCCTGAATGGTTGCCATGGAGATTAATGACTTTCTCATGAAAGAACCAAGCAACACTCCAGGTATTACTTTGATGAGGGAATAACAATATAACATGATGTAAAGCTGAAAAAAGCAGATTTTTCATAAAGGGATAGTTGAAGTTGCTGTAATGAATTCCACATTTTTAGAAAAAGGTCTTAAATGTGTTCATCTAATTTCCAGTTGCACACTTTCAGAAAAGCAGCCTTCTTTTTTCCTCTGCTTGTGGTTACTTTTGCTGTAATTCAATTTATTTTGTGTTCATTTGAAAACGATTGCTTTATTATACAGCTGAAATTAGATGTTTTTACGCACAGCATTAGACACATTGGCTTTTCGTTTTTGTGTCCAATTTGAAAGTCAGACGTCTTCTCTCCTGTCAAGGTTGGTTAGGAGAACCAGGATGATTAATGTGTCTAAATGTCTCAATAAAAGGAGGATTTCCTTTAAGTCAAATCTGTTCAAATTCAGAAGTTTACACACACTGTCCTCTCCTCTTCTCTCTGTACACAAATAGACCAGTCGTAGCTCGTTCTGCCTGTGTCTGGGCAGCACCTCTTACTGATAAGGCATTTCAAAATGTGCTCATACATTTTGGTTAAATTAATATCTTAAATATGAAATTATAAATGAGTGGCTATTGGGTTAGTGTATGACATTCATTAAGACTTAAAGCTGCAGTGTGTAACTTTTATTTTTTTTTAAAAAAAGCTTTTTACATAAAATTATCATTATGTCGTGACAGTATAATATGACACAAACTCCTCGGATGTGCTGTCAAATTTGATATTGACGTTAGCTTTGTTTTCATTACAAACGTGAGCAAAACTTTATCCACCTTCTGCTAAAGTCTAAACAACACAATTTCACCGTTGCGGTGTTTCCATTAAATAAGAAACGCAATTAAAATCACAGATAAATATATTTGTTCATGATAAGTCTTATTAAAAATCACGCAGCAACATCATCCTCCAACTACTTCTTCTTCATGTGACAATATCCCGTTGTGACTCGTGATGTGAGTTTTGCGATAAGCACCAATTTTGATACGGCCAAAAAAAAACAAGAACAACAACAAAACATCTCATCCCAGCACCAAACCTTTTTATCCAAAAACAAGTTTTTTCAAAATTGTTGTTTTGTCCATTAAGCAAAGTTTATTTCAAAATGTCAAATTGTACAGTCAGTGGAAATGCAGCTGGTGTCACGACGTAGAGACATTTTTGGCAAATATGTAAAATTATATATTTTTGTAAAAGTTACACACTGCAGCTTTAAGTACCAGGTAAAAGTGACAATCCAAATCTTTTGTTGAGTTTGCTGCAGAACACTTAGATAGAACTGGTTCATCATGTTTTATCTGTTATGAGGCTGAAAGGAGAAGAGCAGCAAAGGTAAGAAAACAACTTGTTTTCTCCCAGGCCTGCTGACTGTGATAGTGTCCTAAGTGTTTCATGAACTTCCCCTATAGGAAGCAAATATTTGGCCTGAGACATTCATCACCTTTTTTTTTTGTTGTTGTTGAAATGCCACAGGAAGACAGTCTGCTGACTCAACAACATAGTAAAATGGTGAATAATACTTGGATATTGTTCAGTAGGCTCCAAAAATGTCTTTGAAGTTTAATATCCTCATCCCTTCTGCTGCTGAAATCTCGTTTCGCCTTTAGTGGCGTCTTGGGGAGTCTTGGAAGTTTTCGAGCTCTGAAGACCGACTCACTTCCACAGGAGGATGTGGCGGGGAAACTTCGGATTCTAAGTTTTCAGGTTCAGACTGTGATGAGGTGGTCGTTAACCCGCTCCGCATACGAGACACATGAGTCGTGGGTAAACAGAAAGAGCGGAGGGAAGACAAGGAACGGAGAGGAAATCCTCTGTTTGAATGCCAAGCTGTGAGTGCCATTCTTTCCCTTCTGTTATTATTTCCTCCTTTGTGCAACACTTTTCTGCACTTTCATCTCTCCACCTCTGATTTTTGTGTGTTTCACGGCATGCCTGTGCGAGCCACTGAGTGAGCACGTGCCAGTTTTGTGACCTAAGTGAAACGATTCTTGTTGTGTCTCTGAAAGATGGAAGAATGATTCTGTAATCGAGGCACTAAAAGGGAGAATAAGGGAACGACGTGATTCTGTTGGAAAATGAAAATGACAAAAGGCAAGCAATTTCCGAGAAAAGCAAAAATGGATGCCCTAGTCCATGGGGCATCCTCTTTAAATTCAAGCATTACACACCGTGTAAATGAAATTCTAGAGGTTTTCTGATATACTTAGTTTTTCAACAAATTTTAGATTAGTAAAAATCCTTTGAATCAAGAATCACAAACAAAACATGCAGGAGAGGCGATGCTGAGAACAAACCCCCCACAAAAGCTTAAAGCTGCAGGATGTAGCATTTATATTTGATAAAATTATCATTATGCCGAGACAGAATGATGTAAAACAGATCATCTGTGAAAAAAATCCAGCTCCCAGTGCTCCCAGTACCAACTGCAGAAATACACCACTCAGTCATAAACAACCAATCAGAGCCAGGAGGAGGGTCTTAGCGCTGTCAATCACTCTCGTGCGCAACCCTTCCCATTTGCTCTGTGCAAAGCTACTAAGCTGTCACTACAACATAGCATGACACAAATGCTAAAGCTAGTTAGCATGGCTGCCAATGTTGGTGGATAAATAGTTTTCCTGTGAAGGTAAGTTGCTTCTCTGCCATTAGCACATTGAGCAGCATTGATTGACAGCGCTATGCCCCTCCTCCTGGCTCTGATTGGTTGTTTTTGGAGCAGTTCATTTCTTCAGATGGTAACAGTAGCACTGGCAGGTGGTGGAGTATAGTTTTTTTTTTGTTGTCTCATCTGTCTCATATTACACTGTCACGACATGGTGACAGTTTTAGCAATTATGGGGGAAATATTTTTTTGACATTTAATCTAAACCTTCATCAGATAATCATTAATAGTGTTTCTGACAAGATGGTCTGTGCACTCTGTGACTTTATGATCTTCTGTAACCAAAGAACTTCTTTTTTCTTTAAAAAAAATAAAAGATTATTTCAGGAGTCAAATTATGTTTGGGCATGATTGAAGTAACCTCAGGTTTTCTGATGACCTGAAAAAATAATTAAAAAATGTTTTTTTTTTTTTTGTTTTTTTTTTTTTTTACTTTTGCAATAGCAGGGTAACTGGATAGAAGTAGTCTAGAGAGAAGTGAGGCTACAACATTTGCATGAAGTGGAAGCCATAAAATGCGTGCAAACAGAGCAAACAGAGCAAACAGAGCAATGACCGTTGGCACGACTGAATCGTCCTGTTCACACCGTCCTGCTGTGTGGAAGCTGAAATGTGCACCGAGCTTTCCTTCGCCGACACAGCAGTTCTCCAGGAACTGCATTGTGTGTGTTTGTGTGTGGGTGTGTGTGTGTGTGTGTGTGCGTGGGTGTGCGTGTGTGTGTGTGTGTGTGTGTGTGCATGAGTGCGTGTGTCTGTTTTTAATTTAATAACAACACAAATCTGTTTACATTCATATTATATGGCTTTGAACAGGTAAGGTTTCAGAGCGGGGTCCTGACCTTAGAAGGTCAGCATGAGGTCATTGGGGTTAAACTTAGTCCCCATAAATTCATATTAGAGAAAATGTAAAATCCTCTGAAATGACAGGAACTCAGCAGAGTCTCCATTGGCCTCTGCTCCCTGCAGATAGGCTTCCTTTCAGAGAAGCAGCAGAAATATGCTGTATGGGTCTTACACACTGTGTGTGTGGGGGTGCGTGTGTGTGTGTGTATGTGTGTCCTTGTATTTAATACATTGGTCCATTTTGTCAACAAACACCATGTTGTGAGAACCAAAATGCCCCACAACATGAAGTGCTGTTTATGGTTTACGATTAGGGTTAGGAACAGAGTGCACTGTAAAAACACCCTGTCATACCAAGTACTTTTGGTCTAGTTTTTATATTAGTACTCTTACAAGTAACTTTCAGCAAGAAATAGGAGCTTGCTATAAATTTGTAATATTGCTGAAAAAGTATTGGTTCCATTGACAGATTATTTCACTTATAATATTGGAAAAGTGTTTTGTAATAAGTGAAATAATCTGCCAATGAAGTACCCTTCATCAATATAGAGAAATTATTGTTTTTATATTACTGCACCTACACCTTCTCAATGATCAATAGACTTTCATTTCTAACAAAATATTCATTTTGATACGACTGAAAAACCATGTCATCCCCATGCAAAAACATAAAAATTGTGATTTTTAAAAAAAAATCCAGTGTTTGCATTAAGCAAGTTTATTTTGTTTATTTCCAATTCCACAATTATGCTCTCAGTGAAAACGTAACGTGTTTTAGCCTGCTTTCGCCCAGTTGCTTTATTTTCTCATTTTGTCTATTTCATCTCTATTTACTCTGACCTTAGCAGAGACAAATGGAGTCTGCAGATTGTTAGTTGTGACTAAGAGTCTGTGGGTTAGTTGTGACCTCCTGGATGAGTCGTTGCTGTTCTCCTGCATTTTGTTCAGGCGCTCACTCTCAGGAAGATTCCCAGCTCCATGTTTTCACTGCGGCCTTCTGACTGGCGGACAGAGACGTGATCTGTCCTGTCCAGCTCAGTAGCTCCCTGTGTCCCTGTGCAGGACAGAATTCATTTTAAAATGTTACTGATAGCTTATAAAAGGACGTTCTCCTTGTACCTGGAGCCGACCAGCTGCTTGCTTTGTCTTAAACACCAGGCGAAAGTTTAAAAGAGATTCAGTCTTTTCCTTTGTGGCTGCAAAACTTTCTTTAAACACAGATCTCCACTTCCTGTTTCAAAGTCTCCTTCCTTTGCCTTCGATTAGTTGTGTTAATTTGCTTTTCTGTTGCCTCTGCTCTAACTGTCTGCTGGACGTCTGAGTTTTTATTTACTTTTGTTTGATTCATTTCTTATTAACATGTACGGCACTTTGGCAAGCTTGCGTGTTTTAAAATGTGCTTCATAAATAAACTCGATCTTGTATTCTTGTAGAGCAGAAAGTTATGATTTGTGAAGAAATATTACTTGGAAGAAAAACACCAATTGTAAGAACATCTTAACTTTTTCATACCATGTTGGTGTGGACAGACTGAACGAGGAAAGTAAATAAAAATGCTAACATGCACTTGTTTCTGTCAATTCCTTGATTCATTTACTGTCTATAACAAAAAAATCACTTCATTTACTTGACTTATAATTGCAGCAGCACCCTCATTTGTCACTTGAATCTGCTGCAGATTTATTATCAGACTGTAAAACATCAGCTGTCGTGTCTAGTATCAGATCTGACTGGTGTGGCCTGTCGGATCAGATTAATGTCCTCTTCCTCCTCTCAGCCCTACTGCGTCCTGCGTCAGTCAATGGTATTGATGACAAGATGCTAATAGCAGATGCTAATAGGGCCGCTATGACTAATAGGCAAAGGTTCTCATTGATCTGCAGAGTTAGCATCCAAGGCTTAAACTGCAGACTCAGCCACAGAGTTGGAGTAAAAGTGCCACCGTTGCTTGGTGAGGAAGTGGAGAGGAGAAAAATGAAGCAGCGTCTTCTACTGGAGAACAAAGATGAAAAAGTTTGCTTCAAATTTATGCTGATTTTTTTGTCTTCACATTACAAGATATGTGTAGCTATTTTTTAAAGCAGGGATGCTACACATGCATTTAAAAGCAAAGGTAAGTGTATTTCAAATTTGATAGATATAAAGCATTATAACTAAATCTATAAGTTATAATGTTTTATAACTTATAGATTCTTTGGTCTCATTTAGTCTCATTTTCTGTTCATGTAAAGTTGAACACATCCCTTAATTTGACACATTTTACATAAAATTCTTAAACACCTCTTTAGTGACCTCATAGATTATCAATCAAGCAAATTAAGTTAACTTGTTGATGTGATCAAAAGTTCTAATGATTGATTTAGTCTTTCCAAAATTATATTTGTTTTATGTAAAATCAACTTTTTTGAGCTTTATATCATGCTATGATGTCATTCCCTCATCAAAACGTTGCTGAGTGAGGGAGTGTTGCTCACCTCCTCCACTCAGCTCCTTCAGACTAGCGTCAGCAATTGGTTGAGCTGATTACAGAAGCTACTTTTCAGTGCAACACTGGTAAAATTGTTGTGAAAGGGTTAATAGAGGAGCCATGTTGCAATAATTTCCTGAAGGAAGTTTCAGAAAGAGCAAGAGTTTCTTAAAGAGACAGAGGCCAAATTTCAAGGTGTTAAATTGAAGTCAAATTTCTTTCAAGTTCTATTTGATGTACAGCATTTTTCTAACCAGTGAAGGTAACTTTATTATGCCATAAAATGGAATAACATGGCATAATATTACATGAAAAACATATAATACTGCCCCTTTAAAGAGGCTGATAGAGATATAAGCAATCATGTTGTTGGTTACTTTGCTAAAAAGTCATTTCTTCTCACTGAACTTTTCCCCATGTTTAAATGTGCTCATGTTGAAAGTTTGAAAATGTCAGTGTGATTTAATGCTACGAAAGTAACATGTGAATTTCTTACAACATTTGTACACATTTATACTTGAAGCCCCAACACATTTGTCTGAAGCTGGATGTTCCGATGTCCATCCTCCTCACCAGCTGATAATCACAAGGAATGCAGCTCCTCCCTCTTGTTCCTCATCTCTATTTGCTGTTTGTCTTTTTGCCTCGCTTACACTCAGGCGATTTCACTTATTCAAGCTCATTAGACTGTAACTGAGTTTGATGCTTTTTTGGTGAAAAACAACAAGGATCCGGATAATGAACTATTTAGAGTGAAAATATGTGACTTTGTACTTGGGAACAGATGGATTAAGAGGATGAAAATGGGTCAGCCTACATGAAAAGTACCAGGAGGAGGTCAAAGAAGAAGAAGTTCCCCAGAATTCTCACTGAACCAGGAAGATGGAGCTCATCACCCAGTTCTACAGTCCTTACACTGATAAAATAGACGTTAAAATGCTGCTGTTAGTTTATAAATCACTGAACGGTTTAGCACCACAACACATTAAATATCTGCTGTTGTAGTATCAACCTTCCAGAACCTCTCAGGTCTTCTGGCTCTGGTTCTGCTCTGCATCCCCAGAACCAGAACCAAACATGGAGAAGCAGCATTCAGCTTCTATGCACCAGAAATCTGGACCAAACTTCCAGAAAATGGCAAAACAGCTGAAACACAGAGCTCCTTTAAATCAATGCAAAATAAGTAAATAAAGCCACCTGTTCAGAGTTGCCTTTCATTAATTCTAACTGTAACATTGATCAATTTTAGTGTTTATTCAAATATTTTCTGATGATTTTTTTAGAGGACATTTGAGAAAATATGTTTATTGCTTGTTTATGTTTTTATGGTGAACTGCCTCTTGCTGAAATCTGCCACACGAATAAACTTGAATCACCAAGTAGAATCACTTTTAATTTGAAATGACCTGCAGAAGCAGGACAACTGTAAGAGTTGAACTGAGCTCTGCGCATGTTTTTGACTGACTTAGTAGCTTGTAAAATCTTGTAAAATATGATTTTTTTAAAAGTAAAATGGATAAAGATAAAGGGAATTTTGTACAGCATATAACATATTATTGATCGTCTTTCTGAGAAAATAAGTGACGTTCTATAAATTCTGCTGGCCTTCGTCGAATGCATTTTTTTTTCTTATTCAGTAAAGTAAATGAATTTTTTTTGATGGCGTCCTCCACAAATAACAATAGTAAAGTTCTCTGTGATGTCAGAGCCAGGAAATGAAAACATATTAATTGGACAAAAATCATAAATGATGCAGATAAAACAACTACACAATGATGTATGAAACGACTGTGGAGAACTATCTGGTCATGTTTGTTTAACAAAATTTAGCTCTTGCTCTTGGAATGAGAACAAACACAGATGGACATTTTTCTGCCATCTAGTGGCTCGAAATACAGGTAAGTGAGACAACAGTTTAATATTCTTTGCACATGCAATAGCAACAAATATGTCTTTAAATTAGATATTTTTTGTTAACTAACTTTGTTAACCTTTTTTTGACCTGTTGATGAGTTAGGCTACTGTAAAACATTTGTTGAAGAAAGTGTTCTTAAGCTAGTTGTGATTACATAAATTATTCTTTACATTTCTATCAAAGACAATATCAGAACAAATAAAAACATATTAAAGGCTGAATGGCTCTGGCAGTTTCTGCTACATACGTAAATTTATTTATTTTTTTTAAACAAATCAAAATGAGGAAAGTTGTATAACATTTAACAAAAGGGGAAACTCCAGTACCATGACCTTAGATACCAAAGAGCACAGTCATATCAAAAAGTTTGATGATCATTAAGCATCACGTTTTGAGGCCTTCAATATTTTATTTGACAGATTTATGATTTTATTTAGCATATTCCTGTCTTCCAAAAATTTCACAATAGAACAACTTCATAACTCTTTATTTGTCCTTGTCAAATACATCCAAAAAAGTGCATGAGTCCAATGTTGAAACTTTATTACTTCAATGTATCATGATGGACATCAACTTCTGAACCAAATCCTGACTCAGCGCTTTAGTTTTATGACTGCATTTCAAATATTTTAAACTGATAACTTGCTGCATAGTTATCAGTTTAGTGACGTTGAGCTCCACCATGCTGGAAAATCCACAGATCATCACCAGAATAATCTTGAAGCTGCTTTTCATTTCTCTCTCTCTTTCTTTCTGTCTTCAATGTGGTTGGTACCAAATAGGACACATGGTGTTGCTAATCTTTATTTCAGCGAACAAGAGTTTTCAAACATCTAAAACAGTCAGAAGGAAAATTGATCAGAGAAAAAAAAACTTTAGAATAGTCCTGCACCCGTTTCTCTGAATAAAGCTGGTGGCGCCATGTTTCTTCATGATGCTCTGTTCACTAATGTTCTCTAACTCTGAGTCCTTCACAGAAAAACTGGGAAAAAGTTGGACTCTATGTACTAATTTGGTTACCTTCTAAGTATCCTAATTTATTTTTTAGCTTATTGAAAATCATGTATTACTCTCTTTCCACTTAGTGATTAATATCTATTTCATATTGGTCTGTTGCATCAATTTTTTTAAAAAACATACAATTTTGCTGCTTTAACATGAAAAATGTGAAAAACTTGGTGTCTTGCATGCTTTTAAAAATCTTAAAAGACAGTCAACTGGACCCCGCAAACTATTTATTACCCCGTGCTTGGTCCAGAGAGGTCCAACCCCGCCTGCACTTTTGAGTTTTGTGTAGAACTCCAAATTTTGTGTAGTCTCATGAACTGACAGTCTGACGGTACACCTCCCTACACTCCCGCTGTCGGACCGTAACATCTGCTGCGCTCCTCCTGAGCGTCATGCTAAGACCGCAGGAGGGTTTCAAGGTACAGTAAAGCTCTTTGCAATCAAATAAAATCCAGCTGACACACTTTTATTGTTTTTATCTAAACACAAAAAAACTCCATGCATAAACGTTCTGCCATGACTGTGTGCTCTCTCTGGTTGAAGCGGCTGCTAGTATTGGAATGAGTTGAACAAAAGAAAGACACAAAAAAGCAGCTTCACAACATAAAGAGGGGAAATTTATTAATCAGATTATTCTTCACGCTTCATATCTATTTCTGTATTTATACATTCAATCAATCTTTACTTTTCTCAAACTTGGTATATATATATCTATATCTATCTATATGTAGATAGATATAGATATATATAGCAGTACCATGTTTCATACTATTTTCTGCGCAGTGCACATGCGAAGGAATGGCTTTCAAATAAATATATTTAAGCATTTTTGGCCTAATTTTCTTTCATCTTAGTAACAAAAATGACACACATCTCTAGTTATATGCAGTTTATAAATACAGTGTATATTATGAACATCCATTTTTAGCTTAAGTGTGTGCTTAAGATTAAAATAAGAAAATCTACAAAATAAATAACATACAGGATTATCAGCCTGTCTTGACAGACTGTTTACATTGAAGTTACAGTGGTTTTAATGTCCCTGATTATCTCAGAACCATAGTGTTGATTTATTTTTAATAAGACAAAACAGAAACAGGGTGAATTATCAGCAAGTGTGCTCACAGTTGTTAGAAGATGTAGGAAATGTGTTTTTCTCTTTTGTACTAAAGGTCGGAGAAACAGAGACATTTAAAACAGGACAACAAAAAGATGATATAAACAGCTTTTCTACATACATAATTACTCATTACTTCAGTCATCAGTTAGTTATATAGGCCATGTTCACCATTCGTGTGAAATAAACAACACCACAGAAATAAAGAGCAGCCTCACTGCCACCACACTACCCGCCAGCTCCTTCTTAGTATCAGCTTTTTATTCCATATTTCAATGACCTACAGGTATTATGAAGATAAAATCAAACGATATTAGCAGATATTAATGTAAAAGGAACAAAAGACAGACAATATATACTCTTTAGAGTGGGGCGGGCACACAGGATGGATATATTTTACACGGATGTGCAGGTGGTCTGAAACGGCTCAGAAGTTCAGCGTCTCTGACATCATTTTCCACCAGTCCATCAGCTCCTCCCGCTCCTCCTCCTTCCGCTCCATCAGGGACTCCAGCTCAAAGTCCACCTGAAATCAGTGCGGTCAGAACATGTTACTGTTGTTCTGAAAAGGTGCACAGAATGACACTGCTGCAATTACAATTGATGCAATCTGCATCCAGCAGGTTTCAAACACTTTGATTAGGTCAGTATGAACCCACCAAGATCTAATAAGTAAAATGGGCGAAACCCTCCCTCTGCATCACAGAAAACATTTATTTGTTTTACAAGTAGATTCAAGGTTTCACAGGTGAAAACTTTGTGATTAGTGAAAACCATCTACAACATTACACCATGTTCCAAATTATTATGGAAGTGATATTTTCTCAGATTTTCCTAAATGGTCAATGCAAATGATGGTCAGTTTAATTTTCAAGTCATGAACTATTACAGTATAAATCAAATTTTACTGAACAAAGCTCCCCATGAGAACAGTATTTTTTTCCAAAAATAAACTCAAAATTCACTGTTCCAAATTATTATGCACAGCAGATTTTCTAAACATTTTATGGATTATAAAGAACTGCAAACGGTCATTCTTTGAATGTGCAGCATTAAGTGTTCACATGTACTAAAATCAAGAACTATTTCAATCAAAAACATCTTAACAGACCAACTTACATGTTAACATAGGACCTTCTTTGATATCACAGCACAATTCTTGATCCATTGAACTTGTGAGTTTGTGGAAAGTTTCTGTTGAATCTTTGCAGGATGTCAGAAAACCTTCCCAGAGCTGCTGGTTTGATATGAACTGCATTCCACCCTCAGATCCAATAGTAGGTTGATGCACCTCAAGCCTCTGGAGGATCCTCCACCTTGAGGCTCCAGAGGCTCCAGCAGCTTCAAATAACTGTTTGCTGCTTTGAAAGGACATTTTAACAGCTGCTCTCTTCATCCTGTGAATGTGTCTAACAGAAACCTTCCTCATTCTGTCTTTATCTGTACAAACCCATCTTTGTTCTGAATCAGCCACAAATCTCTTCACAGAACAATAACACTTCAGTTTTCATTAAATATCTAATGTTTTCATATCTTGTCATACAGCACTACACTATCTGATGATTTTCGTCAGCAGACAGATTCTTTCTCTTTTCCATATTGCTTGAAACCTGTGGCCTGTTTAATAATGTGGAACATCCTTCTTAAGTAGATTTCCTTTAATTGAGCTCACCAGACAAACTAATCAACCAGCTCTCTGAAATTAATTATAGTGATTCAAAGAGCCCTGACAAACAATACCATCTATAAATGTAATACCACAACAAAAAGTTTAATCTTTATGACACTTAAATCCAATCTGCATAATAATTTGGAACACGGTGTAAAATGAAGTTAAATGGTGACACCAACATTTTTGACAACAACTATACTGTTTTCATCTTTTCTTTCTAGGAACTAAGGTCAAAGGACAGGAGATGAAGAGAACCAGAGTGCGTTCAGTTTGGGAGAAGAGCTATAAAGAACTTGTTTTGGTTTGCTGTCACTGCCTACAGGTCTCACCCTAGTGGCAGGGCTGTAGGGAACAGCCACCTTCTTGATGACTGTCAGGAACCCTGGAGCAGAGGCGGCCACCTTGTAGTTTCCTGGAGCCAGGAGGCGCCAGTAGTCTCCATCTTTGGCTATAAGACACACATGTATGGTTTAATGTTTGATACTGAGCTATGAAAAGCATCACATCAATGTTTTACCTCACTGACGGCGTTATGAATTATGAATATTAAAAATTTAATTTTCAAAGAAGAATGGGGAGCAATTAAGTCTGTAGATGTGTAAAGCTGGTAGAGTCCAAACATCCAGCAGCTGTAACTGCAGCAAACAGAAGTCCTTACAAAGTGTGGAGGCTGAAAATAACAACGACATGAGACCCGAGAGCAAAGCACTTCAAGTTTCTATTTAGTGAGACAAAATGTGAACAAATGAAACCGCTGTCAGAACCTCAGCAGCTCACTGTATGTTAGAACATGTCACCTCTGACTCATTCAGAAAAAAAGGTGAAGTACACATTTTGGCCACAAGATGGGGTCATTGAGTTGTCAAAATGTTTTTTTTTATCATGCTGCAAGTCAGATTTGTCATAGGGTTTTATTCATTTTCTGTGAGGGTCATTACCTGTGGTGATGTCATGGTCGATTCCCTCCACAGAGATGGTGGCGTTGGAGATGGGGCTTCCCTGCAGGTCCCGGACGAAGCCCTTCACACCGCGATGAGTCTGAGCCCAACGCACAAAGAAGATTCAAAAACTCAGCAGAGAAGCTTTCTGGTGACAAATCTCACCACATTATTGAAAAAGAGAAAGTGTAAAATATTTTCATCAATGTTATTAAATAAGAGTTCCTTTAAAGATGTAATATTGTGCAACAAATGCACAAGTTAATATTATTTCGGCTCTGGTGACTTTTTTATGATATACTGTCCTGTAAACAGCTGCCAGATCGATTTTTGTATCAAAAACTGGAGCCTTGTTACTTGAAATGAAGGAATATTTTTTGATTAAGCTGCGTCTGAAACATGGCGACGGCATTCAGGATTCCTAAACACAGAGCAATGCCAACCTGCTCAATGTAGTTGACGAGGGAGTCACGGTTCTGCTCCCAGTAGTTCTTCAGCATCTCTTCGTTGGGAAACTTGTCACAGCTGAGCTCCAGGGTGATCTCAAAGCAGTTGCTGCTCAGATAGTTGAAATCCTGCATCCCTGTAACAGGATAGTACTTTTACAGAAGCAGAAAACTGCACTGGAAGACCAGAAAACTGATGATACAAGTGAAGATATCTGGCAATCCCCGATAGACACAAGTTTCACATGGCTCTCAAAGGTGCAGCAATTTTATTTTTAATTTTTTTAAGGTGATTCCCTAAAATGAGACCATTGTAATTCATTTCAAAGCTTTCTTAGATTAAATAATGTGGTATTTATTGTGTGTAATTTAGTTGAAAAACAATCTGTTAGGAGGATAACTGAAAAAGCTAAAAACCTGCAATCAGAGGGTTGCCCAAGTCTTTAGCTTGAAGGTTAAACACTTGGGCACCACTTCAAGTTTCTATTTAGTGAGACAAAGTGTCTCACTAAATAGAGAGACATTTTATTGACAAGGTTGATCAATACCTTGATCAACCTTGAGATTGATCAATACCCCAATCTCAAGGTATTGAGATCAATACCTTGATCAAGCTTCATGTAATGAAGGTACAGCTCAATAAATTAGAAAATGTGTTGAGGCTCATTGGTCGGATTAAAAATAAGAACCTTTAGCCAAGTATTAAACATACTTTTCTTTAACCCCACATTTCTGTATTTAACATTTTTAATGGTTTGATGTAGTGCTATATCAAAAGTCATGTTTTAAATAACACGACTTTTCTTATTTAAAGAGTCATGTAATGTAAAACATGACTTTCTCATAACTAACAAAAATAAAGGCTTAAAAAATCATCTGTGTCTGAATTAATATGTTTCACTTAGTGGTGGAGTCACACAATTTTATCAACTTTTCAATAATATTTGTGTTTTATTTTTAGATGGACATCTATTCTGTTGAGCCACCCTTTGAATCGGTTTTAAAAGGCATTTCAAAAACTAACTACAAAATAGATAAAATAATAAATGTATTTTCCATTCTTTAGTTTCTTTTGAAGCATTCCACTTTATCTGAATTCTATTATTCTTAACATATGTTGTAAAGCAAAAATGTATGTTCAGCATTAGCGACCACAACCCAGTCTGCGTTGTTAAATTTCCCCACATGGAAAAAGCTAGGTTGCAATGTGCAATTTAAGCCACTAGATGTCACTGCATCCAGATGTCACTGGCTCTTTAACAGGTGACTTCCAAACCGAATAAAACAAAACAAAAGAAAGAGCTGCCCAGAACAACACTGCCTGGCAGGAAGTCTCACCTCCCGGCACACTGTACCAGGCCCCTCCATTGGTGATGCCGTCCTTGAAGCTGGAGTCGTCGTCGTTCTTACGGCAGGGAGGTCGGTGTGGGTCGGACATGACGGGGTTGAACATGGAATAAGCTCTGGCCAGAGACTTGAACATCACATCGTCCGGGCTGGCGCTGTACTCGTGGGCGGATTCTATAAAGGATCGGCGTGAGGTGAAAGAAAAACAGCCAGGAAATGTTTAACAGCCGTTATAAAGTGTTAGCAGAGCACCTGCTTTTGTTCCACATTACAAGGTAACAGTCTGGTTGCTCTGTAATAACACAGAGGCAGGCGTCAAATCAAAGACTTTCCTTCTGGTTTCAACTAACTTTATGAGGAAAGACTAAACAAATAAAATCTTTGGTGTTTTTATTATTAGTGACATATTTTTGAGCAAATTAATCACAAACACAAAAACACCTTTGTGCAATTAATTGAACAAAACCAAATGTGTATAAGATTCATATTCACCACTGCGGGTCTCGTCATAGGGATAGTTGGCCACAATGTCTCCTCCATGCAGGTTGGCTGACAGGACGAAGGGGATGTCCATGATCCAGTGGATCACTGCTTTGGTCTCAGCAGTCAGCTGGAAAGACAGAAAAGATGCTATCTTTAAAGGGAGGGGCAGAAATGTGCACTTTTCAGCCACATAGTGCCATTTTATAGGACAATTAAGTAACTATGTTACCTGCACTTGTTACCACCCTGAAATTTTGCACATTTTAATGTTTTCCAAGGGAGATTAAAGGATTTCTTAAACATGCATGAAAGAATCAAGGCACTTTAACATTATAACATGATGTAAAGCTAAAAAAAAAAAGCACTGCTCCTTTAAAATCTGTATACAAAAATAAATAATGTTGCTAAGTAAAGAATGTTACTTTTAAAATCTAAAATAGCTACACTACCAACCCAATTTATAGGCAAAGTATCTTTTAAAGTAATATCTCTACTGTCAGCTATTTTCAGACGTTCCCCCTCCAGTCATTTTAAAGCACACTGTTTAAAAACTGGACAGGACAAAGAGAATCCAGAGAAAGTCCAGGGACCACTTCACAAAATGACAAGAAACTTTGGTTCCCTTAAAGGAGAAAAAAAATATGATTTGAGGAGGAGTGGGAGGTTGAAGTTTTCGCTTAGTACTGTAAAGGTCTCTGACATAACAGGAAGGAACTGGCTTGGGGATGAGTTGCAAAAGCTGAGTAAATAAGTCACTGAATCACTTTGACTAATTGCTTGCCTTCGTGTTTTCATCCACGGCTTTCTTCATATTCTGCAGCAGATGGTTGTTGGCCCCGCCCTCCCGCTCATTGATGTAGACGATGCGGTCCAGATCAGGGAAGTTGCGGTTCAGATCCACGCCCTGAGCGTTGCTCCGGCCCACAAACCAGTCCTTGATCTCTCCAGGCTTCGCAGGGGGAATAGGAAGAAGGGGTTAGAAAATGTACAAAGACACAAATTAATGCAACTGAATACAATAGTCAACATATGTACAAATCATGTACCAATAGCATATCACACTACCCTGGCTTCACTTTAAAATAAAGTGCTATCGATATTTAAACTACAGTCTGATGAGATTATATTAGATGCTAAACAAAGGACATATGTGGAAAAGATCCAATGCCCACAACTATGATGGAGGAATTATGATGCCGTACCAGGAATGCTTCAAGTTAAAGCCTTTTGGCCTCAGCCAGGAGACTGAAAAAGGGATCGTTACTGGGCCTTTCTGTAAGATTATGATCCAGAACATGAGGTCAGATGAAAACAGAAGACCCTTGGACAGAAACTTCTGTTGAATCCAACAGAAAACATGAGGGCTGAGCTGAAGCGAAGAGAGAAGAAAAGAGGAAAATCCAGAGTAGAAGCAGGTGATCAATTTTTATGATCTAAAGACCCCAAACCTAAAGAAGCCCTAAAAAAACATAACTTTCCCACATTTATAAATATCTTCTATGTTAAAAATCCCTTGGTTTTGTGGTGAAAATAAAGAATTCCAATTTTAGTTTATCTTTTAGGTTTTAGGACTATTATTAGTTAAATATTGTTAAGTATATTTTTATTAGTTATTGTAGTAGCTTTAGCTTTTCCATACTTTGATTAATTTTAGGCGTTAATTTGATTAATTACAGACAGCTGACATAAACTGCTTGTGTAGGAAAAAAAACAACTTCATATCAGTTGGAAAGGCTAACAAAAAGGATATCAATATGTTTTAGTTAGTTTATAGACGCACAACACAGTTACAGTTAGTTAGTTTTCCCCATTAATTGTCATTTTTACTTTTTTCAGTTAATGAAAATGTTTTCTCCATCTTAGTTTTTGTGAGTTTTAACTTTGGTTCTGACTTTTCTCTCTGAAACAATGTAATCAAATAAAGGTCAGATTTTACTCTTTTTCCCCCATTATGCCACCTCTTTAAAAGGCTTTTGCTGCAAGTGTAATAAATCTGTCAAACTTTTCAGGCCAGTGTCCTGACCTGTGAGGCTGCTTTCTCGAAACCGTCTGGGTTCATGGAGGGCATCAGGTGGATCCGGGTGTTGTGGATGAGCTCGATGATGGTGTCGTTGCCTTGCTGGTACTGATTGCAGAGGTACTGGGCTAGGTAGATGACCAGCTCTCTGCCCACGGCCTCGTTGCCGTGCATGTTGGCGATGTATTTAAACTCAGGCTCGCCTGCAGACAAAACAGGAACAGCTCTAAGATCACTTCAGCCGAGGAGGAACTACACTTGATATTCATATTTTTTTCCTTAAACTGATGACGGCAAAATTAAGAGACAACGTCCACCATCTTTGACACAAGAAGTCATCATTCAGATATGTTTACCCCTAGAGTGTCCAAACCTTTTATTACATGGGCCAAAATCAAGGATACTCATGAGTCAATTTTTTTCCCAACTAAAACTAGCATGAGCACTAAGATTGTGGATGGCCCAAAATGCAAACAGGAGATAGGAACATGGATAATGTTAAATTTTCTTTAATAATACAACTGAAAACTTACAACAACCAGAAAAAATGCAGTAAGTCAGGCTAAACTAACAATGGGAAAATGAGAACCAGGAAGAAACTAAGACGTAATGGGAAGAATCAGCAAGAATCTTCCCATCACGTCTCAGTATATTTATAAGTGGTAAATATACTGGGGAGCTTGATCACTGAACAAGGAAGAGATGACTGATTAGAAACAGATTACAGGTGTGAGGGGAGAGAGCAGAAGACAGGCTGAGGAGAGAGAGGCTGAGGGAGTGAAAACAAGGAAACTAAGAAAATGAATCTAAGCAAGTAACCAGGCAAGTAATTAACCTAATACACTACAATCACTAGGAAGAAGAGAACTAAGGTAAAACAGAAACAAGGCTGGTCTAATCAAAGAAAGAAACTAAGGAAAGAAACTAGAATAAAGAAATCAAACCCCAAATCATCTCAAAGCAACCCAGGACATGACAAAAACACTAAAACGTTTTTGTAAATAATTTTGTTCCTGCTTAACCCTCTCATGCATGAATTATGATCCTTTGTGTCAGAATTTTTTTTCCATTTTTTAAAATTCTTTTCTTAAGGCATAAAATAGGTCGGAATTTTTTTTTGCAAAAATATATATTTTTTAAATTATTATTTTTATGTGATCAATTGTAATTTTGTCCAAATACAAAGTTGTTATTTGAAAAATACATCAGTAGTATTGCTCCTTAGGGGTTATCTGATGTCACAATATTTTTTTTACTTGCAAGAGTCGTCTATAGTAGAAGGAGGGACCGGGTCGGTTCTCATGCTTTTTTGTCTTCGGCCATATTGTATTTAACAAAAATAATTTCTTGCATTTGCAGCTGTTGGCCAGTAGTTGATGGTATATTTTATGATGCATTAGTGTCCACTTCAGTGGTCTGTGTGCATTTATAACATAAAAATCCACAGGAAGCACAAGAAAATGGCTTTTAGATATCTGTCCACTGTAGTGACCACTATGCATGAAAGGGTTAAAAACAACTAAGCATGAAATATTTTAATTAAACAAAGAAAACATAGTCAAACTTTTCTGTAGGAATCATTATGGATGCAAAACTTCAGCTACCATTTTGCTAATTTATTTTTGGCTGAAGACAACTGAAAAAGATTCAGTCGTTTCTCAGCAATTAAATGTGACTTAGGTCGCTCTTTATTTGAAAAAGTGTAGTTTTGTCCTAATTGGATAAAAAATTACTCCACCTGCACTAGTGAGACAAATGTGTATCAAGGGGTCGCACAAATTCAGCCCAGGGAGCGTAAACAGACATTTGGACATGTCTGCCCCAGACTAACCTGTCTCTCTGTGGTACATCAAGAGCCCAGCAGTAATGGCTGCCCTGACTCATCTGCTGGAAGGCTAACCAGAGCTGAACACTGCAACCATGTTCAGACAGTAATGACTTGGAGACAGCAGACTAAAGTGAGGCAGCCACTGATTGATCAGTCTGAAGGCTGGTGCAGGGCCGCCGGCTGCTGACAGCTCCATTAACACATTCACACACTGTTTCACCTCACACAACACTGTAAGGCAATATGTGGACAAGAAGCAGACAGGTCACCAGTCCATCACGCAGCAACACACAGGACTAACAAACATCAACTTAATATAATCAGTAAGCTTTATGATTTTGAACTGCTATATGAAGCTGGAGTGCCCAGAGAAAAAGCATGTATGTGTAAGGAGAACTAGTACTCTGCAGAAAGGTTCCTGGGATTCAAACTGCAGACCCTCCTGCAGCAAGGCAACAGTGCTGACCACTGCAGGCACGGTAAACATGGTGTGTTTGACTATTAATGGTTTTGTGCAGCTGTTGGAAAACAAAAGAGCTTCTCTGCATGTTGGGGAACAAAAACACTTCTGTTCAGTAAAGAATCAGAGTTCTTCATTGGCACATGGGGAGAACATGAGGTGGGAGCTGGTTTGTTTAAAGCTGTTCAGATCCACTCACAACATTGTTATTGTTTGTAAAAACTCTGATTTTACTTTGTCTCAATGATGCTGTCCAGACAATCATATCAAAACCGTTATTCAGATGTAGGGGTGGGCATGTATCGTATCATTTATTGTGATACATTTCTTATCATGATAAGAATTTTTATTTATTATTGTCACAATAAATTCCATATATCAATACCTTTGAAAATATGATAAAATTCAGTTACTGTTTACAGTTTAGTGATACAAATCACACTTCTCTACATTTCTCAGGAGCACTATTTTTGTTGGTGGGGCTCCTATGATTGCTGTACATAACAACGTACAAATAAATTGTTTGTATCATCCTTTTTATTATCACAAAATATTCTGATAAAACTTTAACTCCATCTTACCCACCCCTATTCTGTTGTGAAAGCATGTTTATTTTGTCCTTTTTATTTTCTCTAATGTTTCTTGAAGTGTGTGACACACCCACCCATTCACTCCCACACACATCTGGTTGTCATAAGGTTATTTTTAAACGCTCAAATCTGGTTCCTCTGCCACTAATGGTTTCAGGACTGGTGAATAGGTTTTACAGACTTTGAAGCACACACACACACTATAAGTTGGATTTATGCTTTGTACCTGGAGATTGGCCCCTTCTGCATGAACAACCATGTTTCATATGCTGTAAATGATTACACCGGTATGTGTTGTATTTTACTATAAAGGATGTTTGACTCACTTTTTTGGCAGAATGGTTTTAATCCAGACACATTGGAGGGTTCTGAGCAGGAGTAGCTTTTTAAAGATTGTGCCACAGCATCTCAGGTGGATTCAAGACTGAACTTTATTTAGGTTCCTAAAAAAAACCCATCTTTTTTCATCCATTCAGAGATGGACTTTACGACTGCGTATTAGGGCCATTGTAGACAGAAAAAATGAGTACATTCCTGCCAAAAAACTTACAAATTTTGACATCATGGTCAAAATTTAACATTTCTGGGTTTTTAAAGTCAAAAATTTTCTCATCCATTATACAAAAGTCAAAACCAAAATTTGATCAAATCAACAAAGACGCGGGTTGTTCCTCTAACTCCAGGTGATTTCTGACTCCTGACCATAAATGTGACACATCTCCTAATTCCCCCCGGCCCATCCTACTTTGTTTGTTCCACTCGTCTGACAGGTGATCAATAAGGTTTCTAAGGTGACCTGGCCGTAATGACTGCGGCCACAGAGTCGGTAATGGAGCGTCACATCAGAGCGCCCTCATCATCGTGGCAACCCTGACAGCAGCAGGTGCTTACGGAGACAAACGAAGCAGCAGACTGAGCAAACACACTCTGCTGGTCCTTCCAGTAGACACAGCATCACTATCATAGGAGAGATATTTGTTAGCTCTGTAATATACGCGCCGACAGCTTGTATTACTGACATCCCTGCACACAAACGAGAAAACCACGGTGATGTACGGATTCTTTTGGATCGTATCGTAGTATAGTTGTGTCATGACTGAAGGTTTCAACCTGCTTTTTTGAAGAGGCAGTATTATATATTTCCCAGGCACATAGTGCCATTTTAAAGCACAATCAAGTAACTTCAGTGGTTATAAAAATGTTGTGTATATCAAATATGACTTAAAACAATTTACGCCCTAATTCATTGCCTTGAAATTGGGCCTCTGTCTCTTTAAGAAATTCCTGCTCTTTCTGAAGCTCCGCCTACAGGACGTCATCACAACATGACTCCTCTATTAGCCCTTTAACAACGTTTTTGATGGAACTAAATTTGATAAATTTGGCCACGATGCCATCATTAATTTTGCAGGGAAAAGGGAGACGCTTACAAAACTGAAAACGTGATCCAAGCTGTGAGGAACAATTGTGGCAGCATCATGTGTTTTATTTCTGGTGAACTGATTTCTGAAAATATTCTGAACCAAATGTCTTTTTTTTAAATCAACAATCAACATCAACTTCTAGTCTTTTCTTCTGTTATTTGAACTAAACAAACACTGCAATCCAAAAAAAAAAGACTACAAAAAGCCTTAAGAAACTACAAAAAACCACCTTTCATTATCAGGTTTCTTTATTTCCTGTTATTTCAATTGTTATTGTTATATTTTATCTGTTATTTTTCTCTCTTCTGTTTGGTTGTTGAGGAGGGCATTCATATGAGGAAGTAGAACCAGATGTATAATAAATGACCTCAAGCTGACAGCTTGGCCTTTCCTTCAGCTTCCCTTAACACTCCTGTGTTTGTTTGCCCACCTGACTTTTACGTTCAGGTCATATTTTCAGATTCTACAATAATCTTTCCTTTCTTTTTTTCTTTTATCTGTCTTTCTCATCACCTCCTCCTCCATCCAACAGGAAGAGGATCCAAGTCCACAAGGGAACAAAATGTCCAAAAATACACACAGTAACTGCTCTTTGTTCTGTGATGTTTTGCTTTCTACAGAAAACTCATTTCATTTCAAAAGGCACTTTTATATTTAATACACCGCATTTCAACTCTTGCGACATATTCAGCTGTGACTCTGGCTGCTCTCTGTGTGGATGTGTATTGTGTTCTTAAAAACCTATCTAGAATGCGGCTCGTTTTTAGAGTGGAAATTTCTGTTATCATATAAGAAGAGTCTGTTTCAATAACGAGAGAAAGATTAATCTTTGTCTTTATTTCTAATCGAAAGCAAAAGCGTTCGAAGACCCGCCTCACTGAACACAGTCAGTAGAAGAGCCTTGAACGACACACATCACATTTGAAAGACGGTTTGTTGCAGTTTATTTTTACATGTTTAATCAACGTAGTCAGCCTGTTATTTTTGTCAGATTTAGTTTCATTATTACTTATTTTACAGTGTTCTACTCCTAATTGAACTGACTGAACAAATTAAAGCTGTGTTGTTTTTACATATTTGACTGAAGCTATTGTTGTATTTCAGTGTGCTGTACTGGTGTAGAGTTACCAAATAAATATGTAATTCAGTACAATTCTGTGTGCAATTAAAAAAAAGAAAGGTTTAAAGTAAATTCAGAACTGGTTTTTTGTATCTATCGGCTTTTGCTAAACCTCAGATATCGGGATAGGCATCGGAATTGAAATAACCAGATCGGTTCATAATTGTTAGGGTACAAACTGCAAAATATGCAGCTTGGCTAAAAAATCAAGCACATTTTAACAGAATTTCACAAATTAGTGAAAATAAAAACACACTTAGAAAAGGCTTGAGAATACATAGAAATGGTTAGCAGAAACGGTGGTTATTTGGATGCAAATATGAAAATAAATTAGGATATTTAATGCTTTTGAGAGCACAATGTCACACTTTTTCTGTAAAAACAACAAAACAAACTGCTGTATTAGTTGTGACCTGTGTTTACATGCTGGGCTGTGGGCAGATGGCTGCTGCACACCGACAGACGCATCAGTTCAACCACCATAGTCTTTCAGAAGCATTCAGCCAGCCAATCACCAAGCAGTCGGCTCAGCGCACTAAGCCGATCTGTCGCCTTGGCAACAGCTATTTCAGCTCCACCTTCATGTGAACACGGTGCACAGATATCTGAGGGATATCTCAAAGGAAGATTAGGATTTTGTTCTGCAAATCAAACCAACATTTCTGTGCCTGTCTTCCTGCGCTCCACTGCCAGATGCTCTGCTCAGCAAAATGAGGGAGCTGTAAAAAAAAAAAAAAAAAAAAAAAAAAAAAGAGCAGCAGCAGCTTGGAAACTCATCTGTTGGTAATGAGGGCTCCGGCCTGCTACTGTGACTCATGCCAGTGTACGCCCACAACACTATTACAGGCTTATTTAGTATACGATCATTACTGTGTGTGTGAGACTGTGTGAGGTGAGCTGCACTGAGTCCTGCGATCAGACCAAACACTGCCGGAGGAGAAAATACACCTTAATGCAGTAAATGCTGCATGAAACATTTTTTGTTAAAATCCAACAAAATTCTCTCTATTACCTTTTTTGGGGGGGATTATGTAACGTTATTTCCTACGGGATGTTGGAGAGGATTTTCAAGAAGGAAATTACTTCCTGATGTTTGTCACAGTCAAATCTATTGTTGGAGTCCCAGATAGGAATCAGTGAATCACTCCCAAACATCATTAAAGGATAAAAGAACTGCAGGCTAATCCATTACCTCTCTAATAGGGACCAGACGTGTTTCTCACGCTGCTTTCTTGTCTGAAGTGAACGATTTGCACTGAAGGTTGAATTAAAACAGCAAATGAAACAATTCTTTTTTCTTTGGTAGACCTTATAGTATTCTGAAAATATTTTCATTTTATTTTGTTCTAACATGTCAAAAAGCAGAAAGTACGGAACTGACTGTAGATCTGGTTAAAGTAGTGGGCTATAGGTAGGCACAGCCAATCCCTGAACAACAATATATATTACAACTATAACTATATTATATATATATATTACAACTCCAAGTTGATGTTTACATTTTTTGTGAATAAGACTATGACCATATTTAAGATAGAACATATTTAAATCACTTTAGAATTGTTTGGATTCTTTGACAGCCTTGTGTCCCAGCTGTACTTGAATGCAGCACGAGAGAATCCTAGATCATCAACTTTTCACCTGGCCTGGTTGGACGCTACAGGCAGTTGGATTTGAACATCATTTTCTCCAGAACCAGTGGTGTTTACATTCAGCCTGACTTGGTTCTGGTTCAGGACTTGGGTTTTTTTCTGGTTCTGGCTCAGGACTTGGGTTTGGTTCTGGTTCAGGAACCTGTCACAGGCAGCATTGTTACCAAGCTGGAACAAGATTTAGAGTGTTTATCCAACTAGTTTAGCAGCAGAGCTCGTTTATACGAGTTGCATTATAAATGAACATACACTGTTTATGACTCAGTCCAATGTGTGGAAATTTCTGAAAAATTATTTTGTGATTAATGTATTATGTTTTTTTTCCCTGTACTATTTATTTATTTGATCTTTTCTGATGTCGTGGGCTGTATGATGGGACTTTTCTAGCAGAATGTCTCCCAAGAGAAGCAAATAAAGATTCCACCTGCCCAAAAATTAAAAATGACCACAAAACAAAAAAAGTCACAGATTTTAATACTATGTTGGACGGCCATGGGCCATGGTTGGCTATGGTTTGCTGTTAAGGTCCAGAGTCTGTGGCAGCCGAATCATGTGTGAAAAAATTTCTGATTCACTCATTCACAGTGTGACTCTGATTAACCCTGGTGTTGTTATTAATAGAAAACCCTGATTATTCTGTATATTCAGGTAGTTTTTAAAAAGACAAAGGTCCAATTTTAGGGTATTAAATTACAAAGTAAAATCTCCTTAAAGTAATCTTTGATATAAACAGCATTTTTATAACAACTGCAGGTAACATAGTTACTTGATTGTGCAATAAAATGATGCTATGTGCCCGGGAAAGATATAATATTGGCCCTTTAATAAATCTTATTCAAAAGACTAGCAATAGGTCTTTTAAATTGATGGCTCCTTTCTGGCAGAGTTGGCTTTATTCAGACACTTTGGAGAGTTTTCTAGAATTAATGGACTGTTTAAGGCCTTAGTCCAAACTGACAAGGACACTGAAAAAAACCTTTGGGTTTTTAGCCATTAGAAAGATGGGTTTGTAGTAGTGCGTTATATCACTGGCCTGCTGAGTAACCATAGTGTGCTAGAGCATAAGGTCACAAAGTGAAGACAGAACTTTATAGTTATAGGGCAGACTTCATGGTTCCATCCATTATAATAAATCTTCCTGGGTCTGAAGAAGCAACGCAGGCCCAGAATACCACCCTTCCTCCAGGCTTGACTGCAGGTGTGAAATCAGGTTAGGTTTTCTTCACTCCTTCACATTTTTCTTCCAAACGTTTACACTATGTTGCAGACTTTTAAGTCTGGTCTTTGGCAACCTCGTTCGCAACTTATTTTTTTAAATTTTGTCAGGAATTTTATCAGAGTACAGAAGCTATATCCTGGGGGCCGGGGGGCTGACCGCAGTAAAATGAGTCTGAGAACGGCCCATCTCAAATACAACATAAACCGTAACAGGTCGGGAACTTTTGTTTTACATTTTGTTTTCATTGAATGTTTTCTCCAACAGCCATGAGAGGAAATAAATGCAACCAACATAGATTGACTTTCCTAGCATTAGACCATATAAAATCTGTTTTCTTTGTTTTAATGAAATCCATCAAAAACACAGAACAATTATTTTTGTCCATAAACAACTAACTGTTTCACTTTGATGCACATTTTTAAGCTTTGTAGTGCTTAAAAATCTGATTTTATCTGTTTGTAAAAATCAGACAAAGGTGATGAATTATGCTTTGATGTATCTTGTAATTCCTGCATTTAGAGTTGCATCTCATTTATGTACTGCAGTCCTTAGATAAGCCACCATAGTAGAAAAAAATCTAAACCAGGAAAAGTCTGATTGGTGGATCGGTCGTTAATCAGACTTGGGACATTTGACATAAAACTGGAAGCAGATGATTAGTATAGAGGTGGGACAACATATACTTCAATTCATCCCTTGAATATACAGTATATAAAAACTTTAAATATGTATATGTGTACATTTATTTTCCCTCTTTCTACAATAATACTGTACAAATTGTTAGATATGTAAATGCAACTAAATAAACGAAAAATTAATTATTTTAATCTAAGACCAGCTAGCCACTTTTATTTTTCTTGTAACAAAAAAAACACTGTGGCTTCTCTCCCCCTTTAGGCTGCCGATAAGGGTTGTAAGAAACACTTCTAACTCATTTTAATAATTTGTGAAGGAGTGGATTTTAAATTGCTTTAGCACAAAGTGTGGTTCATCATCTCTCAGAGTCTTCTGAGGTGTGGTGGAGAGGTGTTTTCCCAGAATCACGACTCAAAGATGCTGATCAACCAGCAAAATGGCGGCTTTTCGTTGCTGGTGCTACAATCTATCATCTGAATATCTGGGAGGTGATGCGCCAGGGTCTGGAGACGCAGATTACACTCACCTGCGCACCTCCTTTATGCATTTTTCTATCCTCCATACAATAAGAATGAACAATCTGCTATGCGCCAAACTGCCTCGTGTGTCAATGTGACCAGAAGAAGTGGTGACGTCTTCCCAACAGCGGGATAAACCCGACAGAATAATTGGGATGTATAAAATCGGCGCATTTTCACGCAGGCTGTGTGCGTAAAAACTGACCTGGCTCGTGCGTCCCGGGGTTGTCGGACATCTCAAGCACGAGCAGCTCTCGGCCTTCAAAGCTCTCTCCAATGGTATAGATGCGGGTAATGGTTGGGCACTGCAGCCACACCGACACCAGCGCTTTCCGCAGCTCGTCGTAACGATGGTACTCGAAGGAGATCCCGGGGTCTGTACCGGTACTGGCCGCGGCGGCCAGCGCGAGCGCCGCGGCGGCGAACAGAAAAGAAGAAAAGAGCGGTTTCATTTCGTCTCGTTTCCTCGTTTAACCGTAAGTCAGCCTCGTCTGCCTACGGCTTGCTCCAGAGTCTTATCGATGCGCAGCCGCTTCGCTCTGGGCTATAAATATCTCTCTCTCTGCCTCCCTCTGCTTCCCTCTGCGCGTGATGCGCTGCTGTACCTGAGAGGAGCGCGAGAGGCGAGAAGCCAGCGCAGAAGTCCCGCACTTCCTGCCACAACTTCCAAAATAAAGGCGTTCATAGGACGGCGTACTAGACAGAATAAAAAGAGAAGATTTCCGCCGTGAAGTCTCAGAAAAACTTTGACATTTCTGAGTTCGAAAAGTCGCAGGTTTGCTAGAAAAAAAATCAGAAATTTTTAGATGAATCTAAAATATTTTCTACAAAGAAACGTGGATATTTATGAGTCTGAAAAGTTGCAAATTTGCAAGAAAACTCAGTAATTTCCACCTGGTTTTTTTGAGCAATTTTTTTTAATGTAAATTTTCATACCTACAAAATAAGTTTAAGTTATTGGCTTATATTTGAAGAGACGACGACATTTACATAACCTTTACAGTTTCATAGCCATTAAAAATGCACAAGATATATGCTTGTGCATTCGGTAGACGCTGTTATCAAAATGACTCACAAATGCAATGCAGTAAATATTTATTTATTTTATTTATTTATTTCGAACAGACAAAAGTAAAGTCAAGAAAGAAGAAAAAGAAAATAAAAGTTAAAACAAGTTATCATGAACAAGTGACATGCAATTTTATATTTTCTGTTCGAAATATCAAATTTAACAAAAAGCTACTTAGACCAGTGTTCTTCAATCATAAACAATTATTGTAAAGTTATTAAAAAACAATTTTCTTCCAAGAATTAGTTTTTTTTATTTCTAGACTTGAGAATTGTAAATTGATACATGTAAGGTGAAATTAAATTGCAACACCTGCATGCTCTTTGAATTATTTACTTATGTTTTGAAAGTATTACCCAACTTCCTGTTTAGCATCAGCTGCTTTTGGATTGCTTGACTACACTGTGTTGGCCTGTGTGCTGGCTGAAGCTGCAGGGGATATTTCAAGGTGCAGAATAACAAACAAATGCATTCTCTTCAAAAAAGAAAAAATAATTACTATTCAGACCATTATCACGATCAAAAAACACAACTTCAACCAAAATATCCACTTTCCGTATTTACAAGCTTTTATTTTAACACAAGTACAGAAGAAACAATACACAGTCAGCGCTTCTTTTACCGTTCAAATTAAAAAAGGCATTTGATTCTTATATGAAAAAATAGAGTAGGAAAACACGGAAGAGACACACGAGCCAATTCCCTTTTTCTACCTAAAATTTACAAGGACATTTGCATCGAACCCCAATTAGATGGTTTCTGCTGAAGCCTGGGGATTAGCTGGAAGAACTCAACAGCATAAGGAGGAAGTGCTAAAGTGCTGAAACATTCAGAGGTAAACAAGAGCATTTCACAACCACAGTGACACGGTGCACCGCCTTCACATTTCATCTGATGAAAAGCAAAGAGCAAAATGAGGATGTTGATGTTTTCTTTATTCAGGCTGCAGCTGGTGACAGAGATAGCATGATTATTAAGGCACAGGAGGCAAACTGAAGCCAACTCTCAGTCTGATTCGGACTCACAACACAACAGAGCGGGGTTTTGTTTTTTCTCCACACCCCTTCAGTGAGCAGAGAGGGCCAACAGTCGGTGCACAGAGTCTGCTTTACTGCTCCTTCTTCCCTCCCTGTTTCTCCAGGTACTTGTTGTACTGGTTGTCGGTGTTCAGGAGCTTGTCCCACCAGGTGAAGGTGGAGGCGTAGTTCCCCACAAAGTTCATGTGGTGGAAGTCATGGAAACGGGCGCCGGCATAGAAAGGGATGAGGTGGAGCGGGTTCAGAGGGATGTCGTAGCCGCTGTGATGAGACATGACAGAGGGGATGAAGGTCAGTCACGTTTAGAGAGAGAGAGAGAGAGCAGAGGCGAGCTGATCTATTAGAACAGGAAGAGGAAATCTAGTCGTGACACGGCAGACAGCTGTGGTTTGCTTCTTGTTGGTTTCTTAAAAACATATTCAGTCACAATCTTCATTTCAACAGAGAAGACATCTGAACTTTTCTTTTATTTCCAACTATTATTAAAGTATTACTGCCTTATTATGCAAATTACTACACCAATATATTAAAATAATAGGCTACAACATTTTCCTAATTTGGTAAGAAAATCACTTTTGTCTGATCTGCGATTCAATTCAATCCTGCTGAATAAAAGACGATTTATGTGTTACAACTTTACTGACTAGGTAATTCTCTGTTTGTTTCAGGGTAAACAACATAAAAACATTATTTCAATACATGCATGCCTTAAAGTGTCCTTAAAGAGTAGTTTCATGTGTGACATTCAACTAAAAAAATTTCAATTTTTCAATTTTTATGTTCTTTTTTTTCATTTATTGTGGTATTCACAGTATAATGTGAATACCACTTTGTTATTTTTAATTCTAAAAGGTGTTGAAGATAAATAAATGTCACTTATTTACTAGATTAAATAGAAATTATAATATTTTCTCACAAAAGAGTGGAAAACATACAAAGACAATAAAAAATTTCATTAATTTGATTCTAAAATACATTTACAAGATAAATTCAATTCGATTCAAAAATACTCTTTTGATCCCAAGGGAGAAATTAAATGTTGTTCTAACTCATATTAATTTAAATTCGCCAGAGTTACTTTAGACGATGATGACTGTTGGCAGGTTAGATCTCCTGTAGCAGTCTGTATTACAGCAAATCTGAAGAAGCCACTGACTAAAACATTTTTTTGTAACAGAAAGTTTCATGAATGGTCAGGGTTAAAACAGAGATCTCTAAAACATAGCTGCTTTTCGTTCATTTAACTAAAACATTTTTAATTGAATTTATCCTTCAAACGAGACTTTTCTTCTCTTCTGCACCAAAAACAAATAAATAAAATCCACAGGGAACATTAGTACAATGCTTTCAAACAAAAACAAGCTCCCATGTTTCCTGAAATGTGTTAATGCTGTCCTCTGTGGCCCTCTAATGGTCAACCCCATGAACCACAGCCAGATGTCGAAGGTCTGATTGTGTCCCACCTGTGAACATCGATGGTCTCCAGCAGACGGAAAGCCACCCAGGCCCAGAGGAAGAACACGTGGTTACAGAAGATCATGATGCCGATGAAGAAGCCGGCGCCCAGGATGATGGTCTCCAGCGGGTGGGCATACTCCGCCTGCATGCCGAACGGAGCCTGGGACACGGCGGAGGACACGTCACGTCACATTTAATAAGTAACTCTTCAGTAAAGATTGCGTGTTTGTTTATCGGCCCGGCCGCTTGGCTCACCGTGAACTCGTGGTGGACTTTGTGGATGTATTTGTAGATGCGCCTGTGGTGCAGTATGCGGTGGAGGAAGTAGTGCCAGGTGTCCTCGACGACAGCGCAGCCGAAGCACCGAGCCAGAAGAGACGTCCTGAGAGGCAGCAGAGGAGGGGAGTGGTTAGACAAAAACCCAACGATTCACCTGACAGACCAGTGACAGCACGTCCAATAAACCTTATCACCACACTTCAGTCAAATCAAATTCAATTTTGAAAAATCCTAAACTGTTTTTACCCTAGAGCGGATATCGGTGACAATGTGCCTGGTCCATAAGAGCAGATCTATTCTATGCATAGATCTAATTCTATGCTTTGTGCTATATGCAAAATATGATTTATTTTACACTATATTTAGAATCCTAATTGCACTTTCTGAACCTTTTGAAAGAAGTTTCGTTGGAGTTTATTTTTAAGTTTGACCAACGTGGTCAAGTTATAGTTTTTGTCAGTTTTACTTCTTTATTACTCATTTTCTATTGGCTGTTCTACTCCTAATTGCACTGATTGAACAGATGAAGCTGTGCTGTTTTAACATGTTTGACCAAGCTTGTGAAGTATTTAAGTGTGCTGTACTGGTGCAGAGTTGTCAACTACATTTTTAATTCTGTACATTTATATATTATATTTAAAAAATAAGAAGCATTTCAAGTCATTGCAGCACTTTTTTTCTGTATCAAATCAGTATCAGCCATTACTAAACATCCAACATCTGTATCGGTACCGGAAGGGAAAATAGTCGATTGATGCATCCTACAAAACATACTATTAAAAATTGACTTCATAATAAATTATCCCTTTCAACCTTAAAAGTATAGTGCAACCAATTTGTTGCACTCAGTTGTTGCACAAATTATCATAGTGTATAGGGAATTTTTCTGCCATAATCCAAGAGCACACATTTTCTGTATGGAAGCAGGATTTCATGTCTTTTGTTCTCAAAATGTTTAATACTTTTGCTTACATTTTCATTTTGAAAGCAGAACTTCATGTACTTCTTCTCAAAATTTGCAATGCTTGTACTCAAAACGTCTCCTCGCGCTCAGACACAGCCTCTGCTCGGACTATCTGCTCGCTTACCAAACATTTTCTGCTTGCTTCTGGTGCAAAAATGCACCGTCGTCTGGCAACCTCTCAGCCAATAGAATTAACATTTTATACTGGGTGCGTTTGTTTCCTTCTAGAGGGTGTGCCTGTGTGGCTACTATCGATTGTAGCAACCTGCTCCAACACACGGTATGAAGGGAGTTGGTAGGGTGAACAACCTCTTGCCTAAGGTCAGTAGCTGTTAGCGATGAGTAGCACACTGCTGGCATTTGCTCAGTGTTCTACGGAGCAGAAAGCTGACACCGATGTTTCTCCCTACATCCAGATTTTGTAAACATGCAACAAAGGAATCAAGGAAACACTCCAGGTGTTTTTGATGAAGAAATAATATTACAACGTGATGTAAAGCTCAAAATAGATGATTTTACGTAATACTGCCATTTTAATATTTAACAAATTAACAAAGATGAGGCAACCAATTAATATCAAACGGTTTATGTGGGACACTGACCAGCGGGGCATGGAGTCCCAGTCGTACGGGATGCTGAAGAACTCTGTGAAGTAATATGTTCCACAGATTAAAGGAAACTGGATGACGAAGTGGTTGAACAGCAGCATCTTAAAACATGTCCACTGCTTCTCCCACGTCTCCGGCTTGTCCTGCAACGAACACACACTTCTGTCACAATGCACAAAGCAACATATCAAAACCTAAAGCCACGCCAAGCAGCGTAGAACAAACACCGACCTGCTGGATTTTGTATTTCTGCATGAAGGGCAAGAATTGGAAGAGGAAGCCGGGCAGACAGAACAGGAAGTAGATGAATTCGTGGACGATGAGCGACCCCCATGTGGCGATCTGGAACTCGGTGTAGTTGTCCAGCATGCAACCCCAGGCGTGCTTCAGGGAGGGCTGCAGGGGGTTTTCTGGCAGCACAGCGTCTACGTACTCCACTGCCAGGAAGGCAGAGCTCAGGATGTCTGATGTCCCGTTCGCCGCCATGATGTGAGGATGCAGTCTGGAGGAAGACACCAACACGCTTAGACGTAGTAATTACATCGTAGTTATACGTCAGAAGCAGAAATCAGTGTAACTGCACTGTTTCAGAGATATCATTTATCCGCATGTATCACTTTACCTCAAGTTTATTCGTTATATGTACAGCACTGGGCCTTCATTTATAGACTTTCATGGTTTTTCTTTTGACTTTGGCTACTTTTTCAATTATTTTCTGTCTCATCCCAATTTCAGAGAGCTGCTTTTGTTTCTTAAGTTGTTCAACTCCGACCTACTGAAAGAATCATTCAGCCATTGAAAAACAGCTGCTAAACTGAGCCAGCTCTGTGCCTGTATCGCTGAAGCTGGAACTCTCCCAAGAACTTTATTCCCAGAAGTCATAAAGGTCAAATTTATTTCTGTTGATTAAGCAGGAATTACTATAATAATAATACTGTTACCAATTTAAAGACAGATAAGAAGCCATTTTGTGGTCGTAATCAGACGTTTGATCGGTTTTGAGTGGTTGAAAACAAAACAACAGCAGACACGGCATAAAGCAGGCTTCCTGTAACAACACTCTTCATTGCAGGTGCCATTACTGAGAGAAGGAGACTCAGTTAGTTATGTTTGCTATCAGTGAGCTGCTGATAGTCAAAGATGCAAAGAGGAATAAGAAGGTATTTGTCAGGACTCTGTTTCTCTTATGAAATGTCCAAAATTACATTTTAAAACACACACAGACAAACCGCTCAAAATTTCAGGCACTGACTAACAAAATATGAAATTACAATAACACTTTGAATTAAACTGCTGGTTTAAGGTGTTTTCACTCTTCAGGCCTCCAGAAAGTCAGTGAGAGATAAATATTTACAGAAGATAACAGACATAAAATATTTTCTTTAAATTTTTTTTCTTTATTCTCATAAATTAGATTGTACTGTTTTGCTACAGTGTCATTTTATAATGAAAAACAATTGATCATTTACATTTATTTATGCAATTACTATTTATGGTTGAAGTCTTTTATTAATGTGTCTAAGTTTTGTATTTCCTAAATATGTGTTTTTTTCTGTTTAATCATCTTCTAGTTATACAAAATTAGTTTGGATTTATTTGTCTAATAACTTATGTTACGTAGTTATTTTGACCATTTCTGGTATGTTTCCAAAGTCACTCTTTGTGCCTTTGACCTTTGTTTTTAGTCTAATAGACTATAAAGATTCCGGCGTTTTGGAAGCAGAATGTTCAAAACTAAGGCGACACACGTTTTTGGTCGTGACGCAAAATAAAATTGGTTTCTTATCTTACCAATTTAAGTTCAGTAAATAAAGTGTCGAGTTTTACAAAAAATAAACAAGATTCATTTGCTGCGTCTACCAAACTTCAAACCACATATCTGCCAATACGTACATTAGACAATCTGAATACGTACATTTAGATTGTTATTTTTTTACAGCGTTTAAAGTCCTTCAAAAATATGAATTAAACAAAGACCAACAAAAGGATAGATCAAAACTCAAGCAACAATCAAATATTCAGTCTTATGAGAGATAATAAGTTACGCCACACCGTTAGCCCAATATGCATATTAGCTAAAATCTCACGTAAACACCGAAACAAGATAATAAACCTTTTTAAGTTAACAAAAACATGTTATAAAAACTTTTAAATCAACTGTTTCCCCTGCAGAACGGAACAACTTGACAGCCTCACCTTTCCGCAGCGAGTCCGTCTACCTGAGGAAGAGGAGGACTACCTGGTCAAGTACAGTAATATTGGAAAATTCTATTGGCCGACACGAGAGGAGAGTGACGTCATGACCAGAGCGGCTTCGCTGATTGGTTCGCGGAATGGAGCGATGATAGTGAGACTGGAGGGCTCTGCAGTGAAAGCCAATAGGAGGCCGGATCTGTTTTCATAAGTCCAGCGGGCTGGACGAGGGTAGAGATGGGGTGGTGGGGGTGTCTGCCATCAGAACTTTAGTCACATTTAGTTTTTCTTTTTTTATATATATAATGTTTGGCTTTAGTTTGCTGTTAAATATTGCTACGTGCTCCAACCTCAGCTGTCTCTGTAGAAATAACAGACCTAAAGGCTCAGCTGAATAAAACGTGGGACAAATACAATGCAAGTCTAGAGAAGAATTGTTTACCACCATACGTTTTTAAGTACAACTGTACATACTTATGAAAGTAAAACACTTAAACAACAATTAAAGCTTGAGTTAAATAGATGTCGTGTATTAGAGTAATTTTAACGTATCCCTAAATTACATGCCAATATTAAATTCTTAATTTTTTTTTTTCTTTTGCACAGGAAATGTAATTAAAACCGGATCACCCGGAGAAACAACGCACATTCACAACAAGCAAACTCACAAGAATCACACATGACACGTGTAATTTAAATGTTTTACTGATTTGGCAAAGTTTTAAAAACAGATTATTAGCATTTCACAGCTTTAAATACAAGAAGCATATTTATTAATGATAATATAAAACATGTAATAAAACATTTTCAGAGTTATAAGCCTACATGACATTCATCAATACACCGACGAGAAACAGCGATACCACTTTCACTTTTTCAGAGCGACTCTGACAATAGCAGGAAATGAAAGACAGAAGAGAGAGAAACTCAGGAGGAGGTTTGGTCACTTTCCAGAAAGAGAGAAGAGGTCAGAAACACGGAGCCGTAAAAAGAGACAGAAAAGAGGAGACATTAAAATTGGCACATTCATATTACGTCAGGGTGTGCAGTAGTTATAAACGTCATTACACCAAAGGAAAGAAGGAAACTGACGAACAGGTTAGAGACAGAGTCCATGCATTGAGTTCAGTCTGCTGCTGCTTTCATTAGTGTTTCCAACCACGGCAAATATGGCCGCTAGTTAACAAGACTCCACTCTCTCTCTTCCTGACAAAATTAAAGTCTCCTATCTCAACAGAAAAAAATATACATAATCATGTTCTCAAGTGCTTTTTAACATTCTGTTATTCTGCCTCAACACTAGCTAATGCACCGTCCTAAAGTCATGATTTGTTTATCTCAGAATAGCGGCTGTCCTGGTTCCGGTACCGAAGCTACAAAACAAACATGGAGGACTCTGACATTCAGGCACTCGTCGGGGCCTCTCTGCAACACTGGAATAGCTAAGAAGTCAGACAAAGTGTGTTCATGCAGCGTCGAAAAAAAGGCCTCACCACGCCAACTCTCTGATGCAAACAAAAACATGCTTACATGTGCGAGCAATGGAGCACCTTAATACGCAAGTACACCAGCTTCCTCCCCGGAGGAATAAAAGCAGAAATGCTCCTCCGCTCCTCCGCTCTGCCACAGATCTGACGGGTGGTCTCTCTCTCTCTCTCTCTCTCTCTCTCTCTCGCTCTCTCATCTGGTTTGTGTTAAAATTAACTAGTGTTAAAGTAACTTTGCAGTCATAGCAGCTTCATATCAGTAGCGTTTCGATGGCACTGCAGTGATCCACGTGGTGCTTCCAACCCGACTGTATCCTCCGCTGCCGCGGTCCCGCCGGGAGCCAAAATAAACGCAGGTTCGACGCCCCTCGTCCGCTGCGGCGCCTCCCAATGTAAGTGCAAGAACCTTCATCATTCCCAGCATCAACATCTTCGTCGGTGGCTGTGCTAATGCTGCCCATCTCCGCATTGGCGTCGAAGGCAGATCCAAGATCGGTGTTCAGCAGAACGCGTTCCGCTTTTTAATCAGAGGCAGGAGTCAGGAGCAGTCATAAGGGCTTGTCGATCACCGTCACACCTGCAACAGGGAGGAAGCAGAGCTGCATTACTGCTGCCATGTCTCACACATTGGTCATATCAAACGAAATGCACAAAGCCTTGTAGATGTTCAGAAAGCTGTACATAACATGGGAACCTTTCAAAACAAGAGCCAACACTGCTAAATATTTAGGATTTATCAGACAAGCAACAACATTTAAGGGGTTCCCAGGCACCTACTGCAATTTTATAGCACAATCAAGTACTTATATTACTTTCATTTGTTCTAATAACGTACATATCAAATATGACTAAAAAGAAATTTTACTTAATTTAACACCTTGCCTCTCTGCCTCTTTAAGAAGCCCCTGCTCTTTCTGAAACTCTGCCTTTGGGAAGTCACCACAACACCACTCCTCTACTAAACATTTAACAACGATTTACCAGCGTTGCAATGAGAAGTAGCTCCTATAAAGAACTGAGCAGATGTGCAGTTCTACTAGGTGTTTGCTAATTGCCACTGGCTAGTCTGAAGGAGAGGAGGAGTCTCAGAAGGTTGGAAACTGTGCCTCAGAGGAGGCGTTAGGTCCACCCAGGTGTTTTGCAGGTGACTGGTTGTCATGGGAGATTAAACGACTTCTCAAACATGCATGAGAGAATCAAAGCAGCACTTTATGAGGGAATAACATAACATGATGTAAAGCTCCGACAAGGGGCAGTATTCTACACAAAGGGGAATTAATATTCCCCTTTAAGGAATATTAATTTCCCTGCCCTTGTCACCACTCTTTTGAGCAGAGGATGGAAGACGTAGTGTTGGGCATTTGTTGTGTCGTTTATCATTTATTGTGATAAATTTATCACAAAACGATTTTGATTTATCCTTGTCGCGATAAATTCCAATTGATGAAGTTTAAAACCCCCTAAAACTGTCCAGATTGTTGAAATTGTTAGTTTTGCTTTTTTTCTACACTGTTTCTTCATTAAAGGCATATCAATAACTATCAATAAATATGAGTAATATGCAGTTACTGTCTTTATGTGACAGGTTTACTAAAGGTGTTATGATTATTGTGCCATGCAGTCACAGGCATACCTAAAAAAAAAAAAGTATAAAAATAATTAGTTCTCATTGTCATTTTTATCATTATAATAATAGTTCTACAAAATTTTGTGATAAAACTTGAAGTACATAGTGGACATGCCGAACGCTCTTGTAGAAGAAAGTAAAATTTGTTTCAGTCAAAAGCACAGCAAACATGTGCAAGGTGACATATTCTAAAATATCTGCAGCTTTAGTTGCAGCAAAATGTGGTTTTCAAAGTATGAACCCAGTAATTCACATTTCAAATAATTTTATTTGGGAAAAAAAAGGGCTTTAAAAAAACTTGGGAAAAGTCACATTGTGTGTGGGGCTCGACGTGCTCACTGACCTGCATAACTGCGGCCTGTGCTCATGCAGGTTGGCAATAGCGTCCACTTGTCAGTGGTTGGGTTGTAGAACTCCACAGAGGCCAAGTTGCAGCTGCCGTCGTCGCCTCCCACCACGTACAGCAGGTTGTTTACGGCACACACTCCTGAAAGCACAGACACATGAAGACGAACATCCGCCAGTGGAAAAACCAGCATCTGATGCGTCCAGGTGGGACTCCTCCTGACTCACCTGCGTTCCGTCGACACATGTTCATGTCGGCTACCTGCCGCCAGCTGTTGGTGGCTGGATCGTAAACTTCACAGCTCTTCCTCACCAACGGACCGTCATGCCCCCCCACAGCGTACAGCAAACCTTTTAACACACCCACACCTGGGAAAACCACCAGACAGGATCAGATGCAGATTATCTGGCCAATTGTGTTGCAGTAACACAACTGTTGAGTATCTCATTTTACCAATAAGCAGGATTAGAGCCGTCATCATTAGCAGTGTGCCTTTTTTTGAAGCGTTTTTCTAGTAGTTTCTTATATTTTAGACATGTCAGAGATAGATAAACCACCAAACTATCAGTCTTCTTCCCTCAGTAAGAACTTCTACACCAAAGAGAGTTTGGTGTAGAAAAAACCAAAAACGTTAATTTTGTAGCACATAATACTAACCCTTTAATAAAACCTAAACTCACATTTGATGACACAAACACACACCTGCTCCACTGCGTCTCGTGCCCATCTCTGCTATGTAGCTCCACGCGTTGCTTTTAGGATTGTAAGCTTCCACTGTACTCAAGCACTGCCTGGTGGCTCCGTCATAACCTCCCACAGCATACAGGATCCCTGGAAGCATCGGAAATCATTTCAAATTGAACAACTAATGGTATTTAAAGTGGTATATTTGTAAAATTAAAATACTGCGGTCTTAGTGCGGCGCTAAGGAGTAACGTGGCAGGTGTCACCCCGGACAGCGGTAAAAAGCTCGCAGGGTTCAGTGAACTCTTAAGACCTCGGTAGGCTAAACATTTGTTATTTGTTGTTTATTGCGCTTTTTGTACTGCCTATTTGTCAACCTTCAAATTAAAAACAGAGCTGCAATCACCATTGACAACACCGACTCCTACGCTGCTGCGCCGGGTGCTCATGGGCAACACGTGGAACCACTCGTCAGTCTTGGCGTTGTAGGCCTCAACTGTGGAAAGACCTGCAGTCACAGAGAATGAACCAGTAAGAGGAAAAACCGTCCGCCAACCATCGCTTCTCATCAGGTTTCAACCAGAGAAGGAGGAAGCGGTACCTCTGCTGCCGTCGAAGCCCCCTACGGCATACAGGAGTCCGTTGAGCACAGCGGCGCCAAGCGTCGACCTGCGGTCCTGCATGCTGCTCACGCTTGTCCAGCGGTCCATCACCGGTTCGTAGCAGTCCACCGTCCGCACTCTCAAAGAGCCGTTGAAACCACCAACGGCATACACAGAACCCCCCGTGTACACCACACCTGGAGACCCAACACCAAGTAGTTGTTTACTGGTGTTCGCTTGGAGGTTTCTATAAATCTTAGAGGAAGCCTTAGGCTGGTCTATACGTACTCTGGTGACACAGCTTTCCACCACCTTCAGAGTACATAGCACTTTATTCAGAGCAATGCAAACATATTCTCTCCCCTATAAGGGATTTCACATTTGGCCCAGTTCAATAACCAAATCAAGGTCCACAGCTCTCGAGGGAGAAACTATTACAAGCACTCCATAGTTTTTCTTCCACTTTGCTATAATTAAGCACTACTTTGAGTTGCTCTCCGAAATAAAATCTGAGCTAAACATTTTCAGTTTTATGGCGGTAATGTGGAAAACATGGAAAAAGTTCATGGGGCGAGAATACTATCACAAGGCAGTTTTAGCAGTTCAGGTTTTCCTACCTGCTCTGCATCTTCTAGTAGGAAGTTCAGCCACTTGGTACCATCGCTGCTCCTCAAAGTCGAAACACTCAACACTTCGGATGGCCTTCGGCGCCTGACCTCCAACCACCACCATCACCTACATGCAAGAGAAGCCACACTGCACTTAAAAGAGTGTTTGAACAACACTTGGAACATCCCAGCTCTTCTGAAGGGAAGGCTCTGAGAGGTGACCATCTGTACCTTAGGGCAGGAGACCGGCGTTCTCATCCGGGTTCGAGCGGTCTTCATCAGAGCTCGCTGGTCGGCTGGCAACAGGTGGTACTTCATGGCCTCGATCAGGTAGTCTTTGCAGGCACTGCTGTTCTTTATCAAGAACTCTTCCTCGACACGCTGATGGCCAAACAGGAAGCAATCAGAAAACGGAACTAGCCAGCTACCAGGTTCTGGTAGCCACAAGGACAAGGAAAGCCGAAGCAAACGTTCTTGGTATCGATCATTTACATCGACACAAACTCTTGATTTAAATTGAGCAAACATTTTCTTACCAGAGACAAAAACTGTAGAACAAACATACAAAATAAAATGTGTAAAATATGCAAATACACGTCCACTGCAGCTTAATCAGCTCAGATAGTACTGATCATTGCACTCTCTTCAATGTCTACAATCATTGAAGTTTTTGTTGAGGTCATCCATTTAAATTAACAGACTTGCTGTTACTTAGCTGCTGTATAATCTCAGTGGCTTGGCTTAGAGGTGGAGTACCTCAGGGGTGACTTCTTGGCCCTTTTCTATGATTTACAACACCATTTAATTTTTCTTTGGGATCAATCATTTTTGTTTGAATTCAAACATCTCTGTGAAGGCGACACTGAACTGACCTGGCCTGTTAAACTCTACAGGATTTTCAAGACTTTTGAAATCCTGGATAGTAATTAATTCTTCCATTTAAATTCTTAAGTCAAAGGTTATTCTGTTTGCCCTGTTTTAGCGGCTAATAAGTAATAACATTTATTCCAGGACTTAAGGAGGGATGTTTAGGTTATTATTTCAGTAACTTCACAGTTCATGTCAAATCGCCAATTTTACAGTAAATATCATCTTATTATATAAATCATTTCACAGTTATAAGTCACAAAGCGCTTCGCAACACAGAGAAATAAATCTGATGCACCTAAAACAAGATAAAAACAGTATTAAAGTCAAAATGAAAACAGGAAATTATAAAATCTCACCATCAAAACTCAGTTTACATTTACCTAATTTAAGTCACCTGCACCAGTAACTTGTATGGATGCATATGTATATATACTGTATGTCTGTATGTAAATAGTAATACTTATAGTTCTTCAGTGATTTTTTTCTGTGACATGTCATTGCCAAATTCACTGTTGTGTCTTTGTGCAATGACAATAACATAAATCCAAGTCTGAATCAATGTGTTATAAACTAGTTTCAGCGTAATTTCCAGCAGTCAAAGACTGAAGAGATGTGTTATGGTTGGCTGTTGCGCTACATGAGTCTGTGCTACTAATTTACCCTCTGACCAGACAAACTGTCACTGTTCAGACTCAAAAACTGGAGCTAGACAGCTTTGCTTCTGAAAAGAAGGACTGGAAATTTTACAATTCTTGCCAAGATGTACCAGCAGTCACTGTACACAGACAAAAGCAGGTGTAAAGAGTCCTGCGTGGATACAGGCCAACTTGTTCCTAATGAATAGGTAAAATGATTATTAGAAGAGTCTATATAAGATGAGACTAAAGCATGAATAATCATCTCGCACTCAGTCAGAAACAAACGTACGGAACAGTTGAGTCGTGACCATCTGTGTTCATCTCTGACAGAACTCAGCTGCTGAATCAGCTGGGACGTCGACTGAGAGCTTCTTGCTCTGCTCGTTTGTGTCAAGGTGTTTTATTCACCACAGTCGGATGCTTCCAGTCATGTCAGATACAGTTTCTATTAGACTGCATGTTCTCTCAGGTTTTAAATAAATAATTTTATCCATTTCAACTGAATTATTTTGCATAATTAATCAAATGTTCAGCACTGACTTGTTAAAAGTAAACTTTGCATAATTTAGACTACAGCATGCGTTTCTATGCCTACAGCTATAGCAAACAATGTTAATTTTACTGATCTGGTATAAAAAGGGATTGTCTGGAGATTAGTTTAGTCCTAATATACTATTTAATGAAAGTCATTTAAAAGCAAAAATGATGTTTGTCCTCTTTGGGGGATTTTGCAACAAACAAATCTGTAATTAACTCAGGCTGATATAAGCTCAGCAGATGTGCAGTTCCACCAGGTGTTTGCTAAATGCCGCTGGCTAGTCTGGAGGGATTTCACAAGACTTTCCCAAGCTTCCTGTGAGGTGGAAGCTTGGGAACTGCAGCTCACAGGTTCAGTTTTTGAGTAGGAGCTCCATTCAAAGGTGGTGATAGATTCCCCAGCTGAATGGTTGCCACGGAGATTAAAGGATTTCTCAAACATGTCTGAAAGAATCAAAGCAATGCCCAAGATATGTTTTTTGAGGGAATAACATATAACATGATGTAATGCTCAAAAACGTAAACATGATACTGCCCCTTTGATGAAGTAAAAGTTTCAAATCTCATGGCTCACACACGCTAACAATAAGAAGAAGTGGTCTTCTCTGGTGAAATAATGTAGATATTTTATCTGATGAACAAAAAGCAGACAGGTTGAACGTACCTGCACCAGGTATTCTCTTGAGAGCAGCGGCAGACGGACATGCTCCATCAGGTGGGCCAGGTGTTCCTGTCGGACATCTTTGTCATGGTTGACCCAAGAGATCACTGCTTCAAACACCTTTGCAGAAACACAGACATGCATAAGGCCGAGGTGTGTGTGTTTGCTGTATCACACCTGAGCGCAGGCCGGTGGGGGCGTGCACCTTCTCCTCTGACGGGATGGTGAGCTTGTCACTGGCGATCAGGCTGGACACCTGCTCCATGCCCAGGTTCAGAAACTCCTCACTCCCCACCACCTCCGTGAAATTATGCTCTGTCAGCACAGACATAATGCGTCGGTACTACTTCTCAGGCACCAACAGAAGTTTTCCACAGCGTCTCCATTAATTACACCTGTCCTCATTCTGTCTCGTCCGCCCCCCCGTCCTAGATAGTCCCGAACAAATGCAAACTGCACTTAATGAAGCAGTGGGAAGTGTTGCCAGAGTCTAAGGACACAAACCTGCGTAGCTGTTAGCCAGAGACAGAAGCTGGGAGCAGGCATGTAGGTCGGCGAAGGCTCTGATCCCCAGGCAGTTGGACGGGTGGAGCTGGGAGCCCAGGAACTCGCAGCAGGCCTTCTTCACCTCGCTGAGCTGCAGCAGTCCCGCTGCAGGCAGCAGAGCCTGGTGGGCGCAAACACAAAGAGTGGCCAAGAGAAAGACAGAAGCTGTCATGGTTACGGTTTAGCATAGACCTGAGCAGGGGGCCAAGCAAACCGGTGGAGGGAGGTGATCTGGATGAGACCCTAACTCTGAAAACTAATGTTCCACAACACCAACACTGTGAAACATGGGAGTGGCAGCATCATTCTCAGCAAAGACATGAAAGCAAGTGGGAGTTAAAGGGGACATATCATGAATCAAATTTCTTAACCCTTAAATACATTTTTGGTGCTCTGTGAGTGTGTAGGAGAGCATTTACATGTATTCTCTGTGATTCACAGATATCTTCATATTCTTTTTGGGTCATTCTTTCAGTCTGTTTATTTTTCTCTAAAGTCCATGACATTTTCTCATCTATTCCGTCACAATATTTGCAGTGGAACTGCTAAACAAGGTCATGAATTTACAGCTAATCAGTTCCGTGCATCCGCCATTTTTCCTCTCGCTGATAGAAGCTGCAGAGGACCAGACACTGGGGCAACGTTCACTTCCTATTAGGATGACCACCCTGAACATGAACCAGAGCTACAACAGAGGGTTTACATCAAATAACTATTCATGTGATTGAAAGTCAAGATACAAATCCAGCTGAGAATAGAAATGCATCCCAGAACTCCCTGATTTTTATTGGTCAAAATTAAAACCATACATCAGATTCCTTTCTCTTCACAGTAATGCACTTCTCTGTTTTGGTCAATCATAAAAAAAAAAGCCCCAATAAAATACGCTGGTTGTGATGTGAAGAAGTTTAAGAGGTATGAATACGTTTACATGTCGCTGTCAGTATCTTACCACGGAGTGCTTGGTTACCTGGACGTTGTCCTCGGTGACCTGAATCTCTGCTGTGTAGATGTAGTCCACCAGCAGGCCCAGAGTCCAGCCGCCCATCTCCTTTATCCTCACTCGTTTCGCTCTGCTCTCCGTCATCTCTCCTGTCCGCGGCGTTTAAAAACGTTACGATTCAGTTAGTGACAAACACAGCAGGAAGACAGAAACTGAAATTATGGCTGGACAATAAATCAATATCAATATATATTACAATAAACACATGAGCAATATTAGTAGATAATATGTCTGTTAAAATATTTAATATATACAAATTCAATGAACTGTGATCAAGAACCACACGGCATACTGGGGAATGTAGGCAGAGGAAAGGCTTTAGCTGCTCAACCTGTCACAAGAGTGCTAAGCAAGGTGGCTAGCATCAACCAACTCACTCACTCTTTGGTTACCTAGCAACAACCTGTTGAGTGACTTGCTCAACAGTCAACTCAAATGTGACATATTGGTGATATTTGGCACCATCCGAGTGGCAGCACTGTTAAAAAAATCAAAGTGCTTTGTGCTTCCAGTAGTCTGTACTAAATAAATTTCAACAGTTGGACCAGCAGCTTGGTCTTTGTTGTTCTGACTTACTGGCTAAACATTGTTTTTCTTAAACCTGAAACAGCAGCAGTTTCAGGTTCCTCCATAACTGCTTAACAATACAAATCAATGGCATGAAATTTAAAACTGTGGATAAAACAGGAAAGGTCACCAGTCACCAGTCTGTATTTCAGACATTTAAAACAAAAAAAACTAACCAATAATTATATAAAGGCTAACTGAGTAAAGTTAGGCTATTGTAATTACTGTTAAGCTTATAAGCTTTTATTTTGGTAACTTTCTTGTTAACAGAAGAAAGTTCATCGAAATGAACAAAAAAGGTTGACAGAAAAAAGGATCAAAAGCAACTCCATTTTAGCTTCAGTCAATAAGGGAATAAGAAAGTAACTGGGATTGAAATTAAAAATGAGAGAATCTTGAAATTTTTATGAAAAAATGTGCTACTGCTAGGATAAATTAAAGGAACTGTGCTGTAGCAGGATATGTACGACGACGGATGGCGCAGACAATTCTAATATTATTTGCTCTCGTTGGCTAGCTCTTACATTGGTTGATGAATGATACGGATGGTTTTAATAAATCATTATTTAACCAATGACTGGATGCTACAAATGATCTATATGGACTGATACGAATCGCTGCTATCGTGTCCCGTTTTATTTTTTAGGCCGTATCGTCCAGCCCTAACTGAAGCGCGGCGGGGACAGAGGACGGTCCGTACCTGTAAACATGGCGTGGAAATAAGGGCTCCCGGCAGCCAGAACCACCCTGTGAGCAGCAATCTCTACATCCTCTGCAACTATAGTCACATCACACAACAGGCTCTGGCTGCACAGAGGAGATGAAGCGGGAAACAGGTTGCAGGTTACACCGACAGCGGAGGAGGACAAACAACCCGGCAGAGAGGACAAATCACCTGCGCAGCTCGTTCATGACCTTAAAGGCCTTCCTCATGTGCCGAGGGTTCAGGGTGACGGGGCCCTGCCTCTCCACTCCATCCTCCTTATCCAGAGAGTGTGGACACAGCCTAGTACACCTGACAGGGAACACACACACACACACACACACATTAATACAGAACATAAACACACACAGGCATTAAAGCAGGCGTGGAAATTAGTCCCGTCATGATAATGATAAATTGTCCCAGACGTTATTGCAATAAACGATAATATTGTTGTTTTTAGGCCACTTCCAAGTAATAGAAATGTAACTGCACACATTCTTGAGATCAATCTTTTATTGATCTCAAAGATCAATAAACTTTAAAATCCAGAGAACATTTAATACTGGAACTGGAAGACATTCTAAATATCCTAAATAAATAAGTAAAACAACAGAAAATAACAAATGAAATTCATTATGAAGTCTCTGTAAACAAAATTATGCTTAAAAAAAAAGAAAAAAAAGGCTAACCGAGACCAAAGTACCAGACTGAAGACTTCTGCCATCCAGTTTTTTGGTAGAACAAGAGAAAAGAGAAAAATAATAAATCATGCAAATGGAAGTTATTAAGCTTGTTTTTATCATGTAATTACTTGTTTAATTGCGACAGGCCTAACAAAAAAAACCTGTGCAAATTTTACACCTTCAGAACTATTGAGCTCCACAGTCAAAAGTTAAAATTTACTTTAATTCTCTATACGGCAAAGGTTTAAATAAATCAGACTTCACCATTAAGTCATCTAAAACAATGTTTTGGTTCTTCACACTCGGTGTGTGTTGTGGGGCCATAGAAGTCGGATTACCACAGCCTGTATTAGACAAAACCCTCAACATCACTAAGATATATACATTTGGGAATCATATTATTGTTTTTAAACATCAGTTAAAAAGAGGGGTGCGCCAATTGCAGCTTTCTGACCAATCACTGATTACCAATCTTTAAAAAGCTCGACCTGCTTTGACGGGTTATTTTTGTTGTCTGAAATGGTAAAAGAGGACTGGTTGATTTTTAGACCTTTGCCGAGGAGACGGTGGATAAGATGGGCTTCACATGGAAGTATCGGCTGACCTCCCAAACTGAAGGATAGTAGTGGTGCTTCATGGGCTGGTTGATTTATTGACCTTTTAACCTCTTGTTAAAAGGTCAATACGTTGATGGAGATTCTCAGTTAAGCAGGAAAAGACGATCAGAAGTGCTTTAATGAACGGCAGCTGGACGTCTTCCTCTCATTTCCTGTAAATCTTTGTTGGTCAACAAGAGAACAAGTCCAGATGTTTTCCATTCAGGCATTTAGGAAACATCAGTCAGGTTGGATTTTAAACTCCCTCAAAAATAAAAACTAAATACATGACTAAAACTTCTAAATGAATATATCTATGGCTGTTGATGGTGAGTGTATTTACGACTCGTCACCAGAACTCAAACATTTCTATTCCTATTGGCACAACATAATGTTGTCATGGCTACAGTATGGAGCTGTTGATTTCATTTCTGATATTTCTCTTCTCACAGCTATAGATTCAACGCCACCAACTTCCTCAGACATCTAAAAAATAAAAAAAACTCACAATAAAGCAACATGTTCAGGCCAGCAACTTCTAAAAACGGTCGCTGAAAAAGACCGTTGGTGACCGTTTTCACTACCGCACTTTAAAGAATCATCCAGCGTCTCGCACCAATTTCACTACCTGGATTCTTTCTGCATGGAGGATGGCATAAGGAACATCACTGTCCTTGTAATGTAGCTTTTTAACTCAGGTTTAAATATTTCTTCAGGTTTTAACTGGACCATTTCCCAGTTTTGTGTTTTTCAACCCACAGAATTAACTGTTACAGCATAAAATCTCAAATTTGGTGTGTAAACCTTATTCATGCTCCAAAGTACAGCTGGCTTACGGCTTAAAAATAGAATCTTTTTTCCCAGATCTGATTTTAATTTTAATTTTGCTTTAAAAAAAAACAAACTAAGTCACAACACTCCTGTCAAACAAGATGGCGGACCGGCTGACATCACTGAACTATAAAAACCCAAAAAGTGTAATGGAGAAGAAAAATACAGATTTTCCAATTAATTTAATCTTCAAAAGACACTTTTTTTCACTAAAACTTAAGCTTTTGTTCTTAAGACATTTGCTAATAATATATTGAGTAATAAAAGGAATCTGTAAATTACTGTTACTTCAAAAGTTACAAAGTCGCTGTATTAAAATGACAGAGAAAAAAAAACAACAACTCCCAAACTTTTTTGGAGATTATTGTCCACTTTTTCTTCTTTTTTTTATTTTACGTTGGGGGGTTGGGGGCAGAGCGAATTAATCGCAAATTTGCTCCATTCCTGAATTGCGGACCCAAAGGGCCAAACGAAATCATGCAGAGGGCCGTACATGGCCCCCGGGACTCACTTTGGAAACTGATACAGCAGAGTAAAGACGCGGCGCTAAAACTGCTGGACAGGTAACAGTTGGAGTTGATGCATCTTAGAAATCTCGCCACCTCCGGCCTCTCCTTCATAATAAAAGTACCGACACAACATCATTTATGCCGCTCGTAGCAAAACCACGTCGCCCCTGTTTTCTGTCACAAACACACCCACGCCGTTGTGGGAGTCCACGCTCGTCCTCTTTGGACAAAAACAGAACAAACAAAATCCCCGGATCGGGATCCTGCAGCCTGCCCCTCCTGCTGCTGCATCCGCCGGATCATTCAGACCCTCCACCGCCAGGCTGCGGGAGAAACTCTCCCCCGCTCAGTCAGCTGCCTCACCGGTTGCCCAGGGTCTCTGCTACTGCGGCACCATCCGTCAAGCAGCCATTGGGAAATGTCAACACACATACACACACGCGCGCGCGCGCACACACACTTACAGCGGATGACTGTCCATGATTCCGGTGTTTTTCAGAGGCTGAAAACTTGGCCCTGCAGAATGCACCATTCCATATCCACAGATGGCTCTTTTATGGGTCTGAATCCAGGCATGAATCGGGGCTCAGAGGGCGGGCAGGCGGGCTGACAGAAGCCCCATTAAAGCAGCCTGTCTCACATCAACACCCAGCCCACTGCGGTGACTCTCTCCGCGGACACGTTTCGGTTCAGCTCGGCGGCTCGTGGCCAGCAGCGGCAGCAGTTGTTCTTCTGCTTCGGTCAGGAAGGTAGCGCCCCTCTCCCCACCACACACACACACACACACACACACCACCAGACGGGCTTGATTTGAGGGGTCCGTGCCTTCCTGGGTGTCTCTGGGAGCCGGAGGGGGGACGGAGAAAGATACCTGTTATTTTCCAATAGCTGATTAAAACGCACAAACAAGGACAGGGCGGCAAAGACGGTCTTTTAAGCAGCTAAGGCGTCCAAGAAGAAAGCGCTGTCTCCCTCTAGCGGTGGAAGACTGATCGGAGGAGGCTGCGTGGACTCTGACGGGTATGGCGGTCTGTCTTCACATATAATCACACTGCACTCCCAGCGCTGCAGTTTTAGACAACATTTGAGCATTTTTGCCGGGATTATTTTATTTTTATTCTCCGCTCTTCCTGACTCCATCCATTTTCTTACACCCTTGTCCCTAATGGGGTCAGGAGGTGCTGCTGTCTATCTCCAGTGAACGTTTCAGGCGAGAGGCGGGGTCACCCTGGACAGGTCGCCAGTCTGGGCAACACAGAGACAGACAGGACAAACAACCATGCACACACACACACACTCACACCTAGGGAGAATTTTAGAGAGACCAATTAACCTGACAGTCATGTGTTTAGACTGTGGGAGGAAGCCGGAGTACCTGGAGAGAACCCACTCATGCACAGGGAGAACATGCAAACTCCGTACAGAAAGACCCCAGGCTGGGAATCGAACCCAGGACCTTCTTGCTGCAAGGCAGCAGCTCTACCAAACGGTGCCTCTGTGCAGCCCCCTCTTCCTGAGTCAACAATTTAAATAGTTACAAATAGCTACATTTATTTTAAGATTTTCACATCTGAAGACAAATATTTTTGTAGATTATTGTTTGCTAAATATTAGAAACTCAGACTGGATGGAGAGTATCTATCAACATCAGTTTCCAAGTATTTCCACATAGCCGCACTTGGACTTAAATCTGGACTTTGACTAGGCCATTCTAGCATATTGTCACCTTCCCAATGGTCCAAATAATTTTTGCCAAAAAATTATCTGGGGGAAAACAAATCACTTTTGCCAAATATATATGTATATATATATATATATATCTATACCAGGAAGGTGGATGATAGGTATTTTCTCAACCTACATAAAAAGAACCACAGACAACGTTAATAAATTTTATTAACATAAATTTTGACAAGCTTCTCCAGCTTTCTGATGAAGAAAAGCATCCAGACAGCATGTTCGCTTTCCATCACACACAGCCTGAATATCTCTTTGTTTATTGTTTGTTTGTTTTTTTAATTGTGACACCCCCAATTTTTTACTGGCCCGGCCTGTGAAAATGTTCTGATCAATGTTTTTATAAATAACATGGATATTGACATTCTAATGTCTGTTATGGGAAGGTTTTATTACGGATACTTGAAAGTCCTGTTCAGTTATGGTATCATATGATACATTGTCTTGCCATACAGACATTTTTTTTTTTCGTATTTTCGAAGTAAAATGACAGAAATAAATAATAGACGTTCAAAGTAGTGAGTAGTAGTGTAAACGTATGAAGTCACAGTGACTTAACTATCTTTTTTTAAGCTCAGACCTTTTTCTTATTGGTTAAGCTATTTAATGGAAGAGGAAGTGTTTGATTTACGCTAATATTTGAAGTCAGATGCTTTTGTTGCTCATTAGTCTTCATAAATGTCAATAACTACCTATTTAATTCAATCTCTAAAAGTACAACTTTAATTAGCTACAATTACATGTAAATATCAAGCTACATTTTACCAGTTCAAATTTGAGATATTTGAAATAAAATTTAAATGAAAAAAATGATAAGTCTTTTAATATTAATGCTTAAAATATATGTTTATCCCTTTGAGCTGAAATTTGAATCAAAGTGTAATTCATTTTCTGTAATAAAAATTATTTAGCATCCTTTTTCAAACCCTGAGTATCTAATCCATTTATGATATGCATACATTATATATATATTTTTTGCCATCTCCTAAAATTGATCTGCTAATCAGGAATCATAGGGTTGTGACGTAATGCCTTCAATAAAATAAACTGCTACATACTTAATAAGCCATTTCTGTGCACTTTAGGTTGTACCAGTAAAGTTAAATGGTGGACAAAAAGAAAAAAATAAAACAAACAGACAACTCCTGACTGTAAAATATGAAATTCCATATCGATCTTGGGTGTAGTGAAGAGCACAGCCCCTGGTTTTGGGGGGAGAGCTCTTTCCCCAGAACCCATCTGTGAGGAACAAGCAGGAGCTGTGAAGCCGAGCAGAACAAGTCTGTTCTGGTGTGAACACACTGAATAGATTACTGCCTTCCTTTCTTTGAAATTACGTAATGCAAAAACGTGGAATCAAAAGGGTTTCAAATGAATGGCAAATGACTTGCATTAAGCTACAGATCTAAATATAGTTAATAGGATGTTTTCTTTGCCGATATATCAAGAGTTATTTATTGCATTACACAATAAGGCTGTTTTGACCCTGGGAGGTATCCAGTGGCGGTTCTGGCAATTTTAGCAGATTAGCACTTTGTTCATGTTAGTAGATGACAGAAATGATCTTTTGTTGTTTTACATCCACCACTAAGAATTTATTTATTTATTTTATTGATTGTTTCAAGTGTAATTTTTAAAATGGGACATTATTAACATTTACAGGCAAAATACATGAGATCTTAGCCAAGTGGCTAATTTTCTTCCCTAGTCACAATGGACAGGTTGATTTGATGTTCAATAAGAAGAAAAAGCAAAATCATGCTACTGCACAAAAACACTTCATAAATGAGAAGAGAGAGAAATTAAACTGCTGTTTGTAGGCAACAATTTTCATTTTAAGTTATGTGCTGGTCAGATGTCTATGTGATCTCAAGACATGGATATTCTTAATTTAGAGCTTTATTGATCCATTAAAAAAAATAAGAAAATCAGGGTGAAATACAGCTGCAACAATTTAAAAACGTTGTGTCTATAAAAATATATTCACCCCTCCCTGGATTTTCTTTTACATTTTTATTGCTTGTACAAGTCAATCGTGTGCAACAAACTGTAGCTTTTTTTGTTTTTGTTTTTTGCAAAAAAATCCCTTTAGGGTGTACAAACTGGTTTCTACAAAATGACAATGAATGTAACAGAAAATAAGTGATTGTATAAATATTCACCACTCCAGACATTCGATGTTAGCTTTCCTTATCCATCCCTGCCCCTCAAAGCCAACCAGTTGAAACAAACGAGCTCCACTGTTTCTGCTCAGAAGTCAGATATTAACTTCTTACGCCAGAACTTTGTTGATGGCTAAAAATAAATAAATAACTTAAGTTTTTCTGCAATTTGTGGGATTTACCCAACTCTAAGTATAGATATAAAATACACCTGTTCACCAACTTGCTGTTTTTGTGTTAGACTCTATTCATTCAAGTGAAAAAAAAAGTCCATTAATGGGAAGTATTATGTAAAGAAAAAAACATTTTTTTGAGCTTTACATCATGTTACTATTATTCTCTCATCAAAACATACATGGAGTGTTGCTTTGATCCTTTCATCTCCATTCATTTCATCAACCATTGAGCTGTACTTCCTCAGAGCTGCAGTTTCCAAGCTTTTGCCTCACAGAGAAGCCTTCCGCCGTGACTCCCCCACTCAGCTCCTTCAGACTAGCCAGCAGCAATTAGCAAACACCTGGTGGAGCTGCACATTAGCTGGGCTCATTATGGGAGCTACTTCTCAGTGAAACACTGGTAAAAACGTTGTTAAAGGGTTAATAGAGGAGCCATGATGTGATGACTTTCTGAAAGTCATCGACAAACATGGAAGGTGTTAAATTATAAAGTCAAATTTCTACCTCATATTTGATATATTCACCGTTTTTATAACAGCTGAAGGTAAGTTACTTGATTGTGCTATAAAATAGCACTATGTGCCTAAAAAAACACATGATGCTGCCTCTTTAATATCACATTCATGCGCATGTTGAGTGTTTGTACTGAAAGTTTTACCAAATTACAGACCAATGAAAATCCTTAGTCATGCTCTGACGTCATGTGGTGAGAAAATAGTATCAGACTCGTTTATTTTATTTTTACATTAAAAAATATTTACATCAAACACTAGAAAAAAACTCCGTAAAAGTAAAAATGTACATCGGTCCAACGACAGTCGTCTATACAGTCTACAAACCTAAACGCATGTATCCGTCCTGATGGAGCTTCTCCTTCAACATGGCGGCTTCTACAGATGAGAAGGCGCTTTGGTGTCTTAGCTGGGTTTTAGAGGAGCTGGGGGCAGACTAGCCGAGGCCTGTTCCAGGAAGGCTAGTGGTCCCGGAGGGGGAAGGTCTGTGGGTTTACGATGTTGACCGCTAACGTCCTCCAGCACCTGCTGCCAGTGGTGCAGCTTGGCCAGATGCTTCTGGACCAGCAGTTCTTTCCTCTGCAGCTCATTACGCAGGTCCGACACGTCCTGGAGAGAGAGAAGAACTGGACTTGAGAGGAGGGAAGCCACAGTATACTGAAGGCAAGGAATTAGCAACCCATAAATGTCAGTTTGGTCCAAATGTTTACCTCTTTCAACACCTGCTCTGGTTTCTGCACAGAGAGCTGAAGCCTCTTCTGTAGGAAGAAGCACTCAGTCTGCCGAGCCACATCCAGGAACTTCTGGATGCACTGGTCCACGCCTTCAACATAAGCATGAACGCTTTGAAACACACACTACCACGAGCAAACGATTCCAATATAACAATGCAGCAGACTGACCGGTTCGAATCTCCTCCTGATCCGTACCGTTCACATAGTCCTGACTTACTAACGATGAAAAACAAGCCTGGAAGATAAACAGAGCAGCTTTCAGAGAGAAACTATCAGAGACTTAAAGTGGAATTTTTAAAAATATATTATATATATATATAATATCAATATTCAGAATTAACTCTGCTTTTCTAGTCATGTGTGTTAAACTGTCGTCACCTACATTTATGTGTGTGGTTTTTTTTGTTTGTTTTTGAAATTGTACGACCGTGTACTAATGCCATCGTAGAAGAAAGAAATGAGTAAATTGCAGCTAAAAAAAAACGGAAAAATTTTAAAGCATTTTTTTCTAGAAATATTTTTTGGGAAATTTCTGAGTTTCAAGTCAAACATTTTCCACTTTGAAAAAAAAATTTGCAAACTTTTTTTTTTTGAGTTTGATAAAGAAAAAAGTTTTTTTTATTTTTGCGGACTATTACTCTTTCTTTCAACCTACAATGGTCCCATTATGTTGTCGTAAAATTGTGATTATGGTTCGGTGAAACGGCGAGTTGAAGCTCCAGTTTGTAACTGGTCAACTCATAGAAAATGCTACATTTTAACTACAGTTAGCTCATAAATGAGTATGTGTGTTAGCCACAACAGCTAATGCTAACAACAGAGCTAATGTAGCCCTCTAACCTCCTACCTCGAAGGAAGCCTCCAGTTCGTCCACCAGGGTGTTGTTCCCCTGAACCCGGGGAGCGGTACCGGAAAAGCTCGGCTGAGCCGGTCCAGGAGGCCCCCCAACGGGATGAGCACCGGGCGGCTGCTGGCCTTGAAACATACCGTTCATGGACGAAGCCATCTTCCACTGTCTGCCATCCGGGTAACGCGCATGCGCACTGCATTGATACAGCGATAAAGGGTACCCGGCAAAGAGAACTAAATAACTAATGAACGAATATAATAATTTATGAATATAAATGAGGTGAAAAGATGCACAACGAGCAATACTCTACAGTAAATAATAAGTGGAAGAAAAATAACGAGATCCAATCTCAAAATAGAAATAATCTGACAGAATAAAAATCGGCATTGATTAATAATTTATTTATAATTGTTTAGATTCAATTTTGCTGTTGCTGCTGAAGTTTTGATATAAACAGTAATTCTCCAAGCTTCATCAAGGTGTTTTTATCCATAAGGATAAATCGGCTGATTTATACATCAAAAATAATTTCTAAGAGTCAATGTAGCTTATGAAATGTAGAAAAACAATCTGACTAAAACCAAAAAAATCAAGATAAGTTTACAATGCGATATCCGATTAGGAACAAATACAAACTAATAGGCTGGTTGATGGAGGAATTTACAACATTTGAACAATGGACAATGTCTGGCATTTTAACCGTGGTGGTTTTGACATGCAGGATACAGTGCTGGCGAAACTATTGACACCACCGAAAAGATTTGTAAAAACTGTAAATGTTTCTATAAATGTAGAAACATTTATAGAAACATATATTTCAGCGCCAAAGAAAAAAAGATAAAGAAACGGCCGACTGGGTCTCATACTGATACCCACAGATAAAAAAAAGTAATGGAGAGATAATTTAAACTCCACAGATACCCATCAACACAAAAAACCAAAGCATACAATATGTTTTAGTGAAAACAGTTATTTTGTAAAAAAAAATATATATATATATATATATATATATTTTTTTTTTTTTTTTGTCACTGAATAAATATTCTCAATTTAACTGATGGATTTAGTTTTTAAATAAGTGGTAGATAAGGCAATATTTAACAGTATTAAATGTTTAATTTTCACATTCCTTCAGCCTGGGCGGAACATACTCTGTAAAAAACAACCGATGATTTTAATAAGCAATTACAGCTCATTTTAAAAACATGTCAATTGCAAAAAATGTGCTGGAAACAATGATTGCTGTAACAAAATATGTTTGTTATTTTACGATGCCGTGAAACTGATCTGTCCCTCACAGATTTCATCTTGATTTTTTTAACCCCCATTTCAGATCAAATTAATGTTAATATGAGAAAGATAACCCCACAAAAAACATACAAAAAAAATGCAATTTTTGAATTTAGACTTGCATTATATAGAAGAAAATCTTCCCAAACCGACCTGGACCTATGTTGACAAGTATTTGCCCTCTACTTGAGGTTAATCACGCTCTGTTTGAGCAGCCACACAGAGGGTGATTGACAGCACTATGACCCGCCTCCTGGCTCTGATTGGTCATTTCTAGTTATCACTGGGAGAAGGCAGAGGAGCTGGATTTTTTCTCAGATTATCCATCTCATAAGACATAGTGACAATTTCAATAAATATGTTTATATATATATATCTATATATAAGTTACATATTTTAGCTTTAAGTGTGAAAAAATAAAAACAGGAGAAATCTGAAAGAGGCCAAATATCATTTCACAGCACAGTGTAATACTAATACTCAATATAAATCTGTATTAGCTCATCTATGTTACCTATGTAACATCTGTTATATTCATATGTATGTTAGTTGTGTGATCTCTGACTCAGGAGAGTCCCGCTCTTCGTCAGATCTGCTCCTGATCCTCCTCTCAGCCGCTGTGGGCCAGCCTGGCAGCAAACTCCACCAGCGTGCGGGTCGGCCTCCCGGACATGCCCTTCCTGAGGTAGGGAACTTCATCTTTGTTGCTCATCACTCCAGCGATGTCCAGGTGAGCCCAGTGAGGAGCCGTGACGAACTCCCTGAGGAAGGCGGCGGCTGTGCACGCGCCGCCAGAACTGCACAGGATAAACAGAGAGCTGGGTCAGGAGGCGGTCAGGCCACTTTCACCCTGTTAATGACTTTGTTTTTATTAACCAGTTAATAAAATTACTTTGTTTTTCTGAAATAAAGTAATTGCTCACAGAATTGTCTTGCATTGAATCAATCAAAAAGAAAAAATTAATTATGGTTTTTTTATTATTGTTGAATATTACTACAATTATTATTATAGTTATAAAACAAAAATAAGAAAAGAAAAAGAAGCCATCAAGCCTTCCTTCATAGTTATCATGCTCAAATGTCAGACTGATCCAGAATTAAATTCACGGACTTTTCTCAACTTTACAGTCAGTTTTATAAACACCATAAATCTATATTTCTTCATAGCAAAAATCATAAAGCGGACAAAAAATGTGAGTAAGGAAGGAGGGAAAGGACAGGAGGAAGAATAGAAAAAAGGAAGGGAGACAGGAAGGAAGGAAAGACCGAAATAAGAAATGATGGAAGAAAGAAATAAGGAAGGAAGAAAGAACAGAATGAAAGAGTAAAGCAGTAAGAGGACAGAAAGAAAGAGAAGAAAGAAAGAGTGCAAGCAAAAATAAATCACAAAAGGAAACAAGGAAGAATGAGTGAGAAGGAGTAAAAAAAAAAAAATAAGAGTCAAGCAAAAAAGCAAGAAATGAAGAGAAGGGATTCAATGTAAAGCCACTCAGGTAAAACTGGATCAGAGTGTAGCAGCGGTCCGCTACGTACCGACTGTATTTGCCGATGTTGTTGAGGTCAGCCAGCTGGCTGTCAGTGACCTGCTTGGTGTAATGTTGGAACAGAGGCATCCTCCAAACTCTGTCACCTGTCACAACACTTGCCTACGCACACGCACACGCACACGCACACACACACACACACACACACACACACACACACACACACACACACACACACACACACACACACACACACACACACACACACACAGAGCATAAGCCAACAGAGAAGCTGGTACAGTAGTGAGTGTTGCTGTGCTTCCTGTCTACCTGCTGCAGCTGCTCCCACAGCCAGTCTGAGTTGGTAAACACTCCTGTTGCCGCCGAGCCCAGAGCTACATCCATGGCGCCTGCAACAAGAGGTCCTACACCGTCAACCACCATTTCTCTACAGCGCTTCTATTCAGTTAATAACATAATAACAACACATATAACAACACAGAGTAGCAGCGGTAAATCTTGCTACCTGATCTCACCTGTTAGCGTAGCAACGTTAACGATAGCTCTGGGGTTAAAGGTGTGTCCATAACAGAGAGCATCAGCCAGGATCAGTCTGCCCTCTGCGTCTGTGTTATCCACCTTCATGAAACAATAAACCTCATTAGTAAACACACAAACACACAGTCAGGGAGCTGCTTGGACCAATCACACGTCTTCATTTACCTGGATTGTCTTCCCGTTCTTGGCCGTGACAACATCGCCTGGTTTAGTGGCCTTCCCGCTGGGCATGTTCTCACACAGCGGCGCCAGACCTGCTCCGAGCACAAACATGGAGGATGTTGGTCTGGGCACAATAAAAATGGAGGCATTGGCAGAAAGGAATAAGAAGAAGCCCACCAACGATATTCACTGGGAGCTTCAGAGCCGCTGCGGCAACAATGGAGGCGCAAACCGTGGCGGCTCCGCCCATGTCGGCTCGCATTGCGTCCATGGATTGAGAAGGCTTTAGAGAGATGCCACCGCTGAACACACACACACACATGGGGATCAGTGGGGGGCAAAGCTCACACACAGCCTACTAACAATGAGACAACATGATCATAATCAATATGAGTCGTGAGTGTGTTTGTGATGAACCTGTCGAACGTGATGCCTTTCCCCACCAGCAGCAGTGGCTGCTGGCTGTCTGCTGAGCCGCTGTAGTGCAGCTCCAGGAAGACAGGGGGCTCCTCTGAGCCCCGCGCCACGCTGAGAAACGCTCCCATCTGCTGCTCCTCCATCCAGGCCTTTGATCTTCAGATAAAATACACAAACACCAATAAGTAATAATAATAAATCTGGTTATGTGCTAAGTGAGACCTAGTCTTCTCTCTCTGCTATTGTCAATAATCATAATCTCACAAGATAAACACTGGAAATATTTAACCACCAACATCAGCATATTCTCAGTCATAGCAGCAAACAGTTGGTAACAAATAAACACAATAAATAAAAAGTTACAAAGTAAAAAAGAAGTTCATAAATAAGTAAAGCAACCAAGTCAATACATATAAGTAAGTAAGCAAATCATACTAATATCTCAATCATTAAAGTTAAGATAGTTGAGTAAATTAATAACTTAAAATGCAGATATTTAAGCAAGGAAAGAAAAAACAGTTCGGCAAATCTAATTTGTCAGTGGAAAAACCAGAAAGAATACAAGTAATTTCATAAATAAGACAATAAATTAAGAATTACAGTATTTACAGCAAGAAAATACAGTACATAAATAAGCAAATGTACAAATAGGTAAAAGGTAAATTAGGATGCAAGTATAAAAACAAGTTAATAAGAAAGCAAATATATATAATATATATATAAATATATATATACAGTATATATATAGTATATATATATTTTTTTATTTTAATTTTTTTACAAAAATAGAGTTTATGCAATATTATATCATTATCAATATATGAATTGGAAATGGTCTCAAAAAACCCAACAAACCGTTTTTTGATGGTGACTCGTTCAGCGTGCGGAGCCAGTCTCTCTTCCATGGTGTTGGCGAAAGCAGTAGGAGTGATCCGATTGGCCGGAGCTTCCATGAGAAAACGTGCCAGGTTTTGACCTTCTGCATAAATGATGCCTTTCTTCCAGCCGTCCACGTCAGCGCTGGTGAGACACAGAGAGGGACGGTCAGTGGTGCCAGAGAACCTGCAGACTGAGAAATACTCAAAATACAGAAGAGTAAAAAACTCAAATGTTCAGCTGAATGTAAAAAAAGAGAGAGAGAAAATAATGAAATACAGAATCTCTATAAAGATTTAGAAAAAGGACAAAGGAAAAGATAGCTTGTGGAAGTCAAGTTGTAATATTGGGTGGTTAAAAAAAAGATTGAAAATATTTTTTGTTGTTTGTTTTTATCTTTATTGAACCAAAATGTGCAAAACAGACAGATATTGCATTAATAAACAGCACATCAAAAGCAAGAGTTCACTTTGAAACAAACACAGGACAAATTTAAGCAAGGTAAATAGAGATACATGTTTTAAGGAAAGAAAATACAATAATACAAAATAGATTAATCAAGGGGAAAAAAAAGAATAAACCTTTTAAAAAAATTACTTAAACAAAAAAAACAAAAACAAAAAATTCTTTTTAAATTAAAAAATGTAGTCAGAGGTTTTCAGAAAATACTTTTTGTACTTAGAAAGAAACATGTTGCTCTTTTTCTTGTTAATCAAAAGATTTTAAAAGCTCAGGTTACCTTCCATGGAGCTGTGAGGTCACTCTGGTCTTCTTCTTAGACTTCAGTTCATCGTAGGAAAACAATCCCAGAACGGCGCCTTCTGCTGCCGACTTGGCGTCACCGCAATCGTCCACCTCAACGTGACCCACCTCCAATTCCTGGAGAGTCCGACAGCCAGCTGAACAAAAAGAATATGTACATATATAAACATCAGCAAAACCATTTCTGAAACCGTATGTGAGATCAGACGCCGGAGCGGATCGTACCAGACACGGCCTGCCTGATGTTCTCCTTCCTGCTGTGCCACTTCTCAGCCCCACACACTCCTTCACTGTCTTTGCCCAACCCGACTACTGCGACACAGGGGAAGTCCTGATGGAGATCAGAGCACGTTTTACTCTGTCGCCATTAGAAGACGGGGAGTGAAGTGATAAAGCAGCGTCTTGTTACCTGGTGAATCCCATAGAACAGTCTGCTTTTGCCTTTCTTGAGACCAGGTCCAGAACTGGGGGCAAAAACAAAACGTTTAAAAACACTCAACTGCTGTCCATAAATAGTTTATTCATTTTGCAGTCATCCCATTTCCTGAATAAGTAAAATAAACATAAGAGAAAAGAAATATAGTAAAAATAACAAGCAGACCCATTGACTAGAGATGCACCGATCTGATATTAATATCTGTATTGGGCCCGATATTGAAAACATTTTTTCACTGTTTTTCTGTATTGGATCAGTATCGACCAATACTAAGCCTCAGATATCTGTATCGTATCTGAAGTAAAAATAGTAATCGGTGCATTATTACTAGACATGACAAAATAAGTAATAACTCATTTAACAGGAGCTTCATAATTTCCATTTGCATGAATTATTGTTTGCCTCTCTCTCTCTCTCTCTCTGGATGTCTTCAGTCTGATGCTTTGGTCTCAACCAGCACCTTTTATGGAGAACAATTTTGCTTACAGAGTATTCATAATTTAGTTTTATTTGTTGTTTTTTGCATTTGGATATTTAAAATGTCTTCCACTTCCAGTGTTAAACTATCATTAGAATTGAAAGTTTATTGATCTCTGAGAATGTGTTCTTGCATCATTATGCTATAACAATTATGTTACTTAAAAATGATCTCATAGCAACAACATTATTGTTTATCGCAGTAACTTTAGGGACAATTTATCATCCAGCAAAATCTGTTATGGTGACAGACCCAATCCACCAGCATCCATGAAAAGTCAAAAACTGGCAATAATTCCGAGGTAAAATGTGACCATAAACTTTCTGGTGTGTTTAGTTATTGCAGTAAAAGATGAGCCAGTTACTAGTGACAGGAGTTTTCTCCACTGCTGTTCAGCTGGCTGAAAGATGTTTAACGCACGTTCTCCAGTGTTTACGAGAAAGACACATTTGACTGTATGAAGACAGCAGTCTTCCTCATGTTGTTCAAGTCTTCCTCATGTTGTTCAAATCAAACCAAGGTCATAATACAACACTAAAGCTCTAGAAATATCCCACTGTGTTTTTAATAAATCCAGACACGTTTTTTACTTTTTCAAACTGAATCGCCAGTTAACTTTTAACGATACTCTATTTTACTGGGATGCACATGTAAACTGTGGATCACACCAGCTGACAGAAGAAGCAACTCACATTTTCAGCAGCTCTGAGAGCTTTCCAGACACAGACTGGTCAAACCTGGCTGCTGCCTCCGTCAGGTGACCACCTTCCTCCTCTCCGTCCTTCTCAAAGACTCCCAGGACCAGACCCTGCAGACACACACACACACACACAGTCCACACTCTGCTGCTGAGACTCTCAGGAACATTGAACACCTGGTAAACTACTCACCTTTCTCTCCTGCAGGTGAGTGTGTGAGGCAGAGAACGGCCTGCAGAGATGTTTCCTCGCGGCCGCCTGGGCAGCTTTCCTCACAACAAGCATTGTCACCTCCTCAACATGTAATAATCTGAGTTGATATCCTAGTTTTACCTCACTGGAAGGTCAGGCGCTTCTCATGCGGGAAAGGAAGGCAGACGACCCCGTCAGAGTCGCGTTAAAGTGGCGTCACCGACGAGATAGGACGACGGGGGTTTGTCGCCACCTAGCGGCAAAGTGTCATTTTGCCTGCGGAGTACAAAGTGGCTTTAAATGCAACTCTGATCGTTCTAGTTACACTTTACAGTTAATTGCTACTCAATGTAAGTTGTCATGTAAATTTACAATAAAATGCATTAAGGTTTATGATTCTAATTTGACCAAATATGGAAAATGTTATAGGCATGTCTGTCACGACACCAAAGTTTGATGATAAACTTCCCCAGTAATTATTGCAATAAATAATATATTGTTGATTTAAGATCATTTTCAAGTAATATGTTAATAATAGCATGATAATGCAGTTTGCCCTGTGAAAGACCAATAAATTTAGATTTATTGGTCTTGACACTGGAACTGGAAGATATGTTAAATATCCTAAACAAAACACAACAAAAAATAATAAATAAAACAGAAATAAAAGACACACACCCAACTGAAACCATAATTGAAATGGATCTGTAAATATAATTGTCTTTACAAAATTGTTAATCATCACAATTAAAGTTATTGAAGTCATTTTAATTTATTATGCAACAGGCTTATTTATCTGTGGATACTGTAACATGGGCCTACAGTGAATCATATATGTAATTACGTGCAATCTTATATTTTAAAAAATGGTTTTTGCTTGGTTGTTACAAGTTTATTGTTTGCATTGGGTGGTTTCCTAAACAAATAAAAAAACTTCCCGCTCAAACTTAGGCCACCTTAAACAGTCTTTCAGAAATGCAGGACTTTACCATAAAATTATCAAAGTTCTTGACTTGCATAAACATTCATAAATATCTACTGGTTAGAAACCAAAGATAATTTTTTTCCCCCATTTATGCTTCTTGAACAAACTCAAAATTAATTCTATGGATCCAACAGGCAATCATGCAGAGTAACATAATGCCTTAAAAGAGCCTTTGAATAGGAACCAGACACACACAAAAAAAGGATCAGATAACTGGGAATGATATTTTAAATGTCTGTAATTTACATTCTTTATGTACAATGAAAAAATAAATAGCATATTTACAGACATTTATTTACTACACAAACCGAATTTACAATACTGAACGTAAAATGTTCAGAGTGATTCTGTTGGACCACTCTTCATCGTCCACAGTACCAAAGTAAACCTAACAATAAATCCCTCTGTCTAAACTGGACAAGTTTGCTTTTTCATCAATTATCTATTCAGAACCAATAAGAACAAATAAACATTAAGGTCCTTTAAAACCAGTTTTCAGTGAGAATGAGTGTGAAATAAGTAAAACAGTGTCATCACAAATGTCAGTAAGTGTTTTTTTCTTTTCCTTTCCACGCTGAAAGCAGAAGACACAACCAATAACTCTTTTTCTGTGTGTGTGCAACACGTGTGTGTTTGTTTCTAATACCTTGTGGGGACCATTTTCCTGACTGCTCCTTGTGGGGACCGAAGCCTGGTCCTCACAAGGGGAAACGCTGTTTTGGGGCCAGGGGTTAGATTTAGGAATTAGGTGTGAATTGAGTTTCTGTTATGGTTAGGTTAAGTGTAAGGTTTAGGCTGTAGAAATGAATGGAAGTCAATGCAAAGCCCCCACAAAGATAGCCACGCAAACATGTGTGTGTGTTCTTCAGTAGAGCAGGTCAAGGGCAGAGATTGTGGGCTCTTCCGGCTTCTTGATCTCCGGTTTGGGCAACTTGATGCGACTCATAGCGACCACTCCACAAACGACAAAGTGAGTCCCAACGCTGCCAACTCCCAGCCAGAAGGACCAGTCCAGGCTGTTATCCAGAACCTCCAGGACGAAGAGGTTCTCTCCATGGTTTGCCACCCGCTCAGTCAGACGGTGGTGCTTCACGGCTGCCAGGAAACAAAGAACACCCAGGGCGCCAAAAAGAGCTGCAAACAGAAGAAAGTACTTAACTTCCCTTCAGATTTAACTATCTATATTTATCATATCTGTATACAGTATTAGGAGCATTGTAGATATAAAAAAAGAGAAAAAAAACTCCTAGATTAGTTACAGAATTTTATTAGAAAGAAATCTTAGAAATTTCTAAGGTTTCAAAAGTCAAAACTGTTTGATGTTTGTTGACTTTTGAAACTCACAGCCTTGGTTCTAGAACTTTGCTCTAGAACATTTCTGAGATTATCCTCAAAATGTCATGTTTTTTTCTGGCAAATGTTTAACTTTCAAGCCCAGAAATCTCCACGTTTTTTTTTTCCTAAAAAATCTAAAAATGTTGACTGATGTTATTTGGCTGAAATTATGGCCCGTCCACCACCACAGGGGGTATCAGCCTGAGCAGAGGCCAATGTTCTGACCAAGAGTCTCACCTTGTCTCTGAAGTGGATCAGACCACAGGACATGTCTGCAGAAATGAAGATCTTTGTCCTGGTGGACATTTGCAAACTGGAATATGTCTTTTTTATGTTTCATTTGGGTGAATGGCTTCTTCCTCACTGAGTGGCCTTTAGGCTCATGTCATTACAGGACATGTTTCACTGTGGATAATCACTCTGTTATACCAGCTTCTGCTAAATGAGCTAAAGATTAGGGAGATGGCAACAAGGCCTTGGAACCTCCTGGACTTGGGCCTCATTATCAAAGATAAATCATCAAATATCAGTGAAACGTGCAAAAAGCTACACTTTTTTAGTCAGCAACACTCATAAGTGTTTGATTATTGTAAAGCTATTAAAATTTGTTTTTATGAATTATTAATTACTAGTATTGTTTTTAATGAATACACTTTTTACATCACTTTGGATTGTGGACACAAACCACTTGATTGAATGAAAAATAATTTTAAACCTAAATATTCAAGGGATAAAAAAAATGTTTGGGCTTAATTGTTAGTAATTTAGTTGAGACAAATTGCAAAGATAAATAAATAAATAACACAAAAAAGCCTAAGAAAGGCAAAACATGTTGAAGCAAAGCAGAAAAATGAAGTGTTTTTTTTGTTTGTTTGTTGTTTTTTTTTTTTTTTTACCAGCAATGAAGTTCCATAGGTAAAGTCCTTTGTGCCCTTTTATGCTCTGGTAGGGGACCTTGCGTGCGTTGTATATGGAGAAGGACAGACTGACCAGGGCGAAGCCAACCGCCACCAGCAGGAAGAGAATCACCATCATGTGAAGACCCCCATTCAGCGTCTGCACCAGCTTTGGAAAAACTGCAGAGGCACACAGACCAGAGGGACGAGCTTAGGGAGGAAAACCTAAGAGCCTTTCTTTATTTTTACTTGGATATTTATTTTCAGTCCAGAACCATTTGACAGCATGTTCTTTATTTGCTTGATAAACAACTTAACTTTGACCTGTGAAGCATTTAAGTGAAAAAAAGCTCCTAAAATTAAGCTTTAGTTCTAGATAATAATAATAATAAAAAAAGATCTAAATCTGATCTTAAGTTGTTGAAGATTGTGTTTAAGCTCTAAGGCTTGTTTTTTGTTTTCCTCACTTTCTATATTTTTAATCAGAGATGAATAGTCAAAAAAGTACTCTAGTAAAAGTAGCACTACTTTGACATATTTTTATTTGAGTAAAAGTAAAAAAAAAAAAAGCTTTTACTCAGCTATATTAAAGTTTAATAAGTTTTACATTCAAATTATTTTTTCTTAATCTGATTTTGTTATTTTGTAATTCTGTTATTTACATGAATTATTCCCATTTTGGTCCTTAAAATACCAACATTTTCATATAACTTCATATTTTGATGATGTCATTTTTAAATATTAAATGATGATTTGATCAGTCACATGACTAGCCTTTTTATTTTTTTACCAAACTCTTGAGTAATATCTTGGGTGGCTACTTTTTACTTTAACTTCAGTAAAGTTGAAGCAGTGCTACTGTTACTTGAACGTGTATAATTATTGGGTACTCTCCACATCTCTCCCTTACAGTCACTTTGGATCTTACTGTATATTTTGGAGCGCCTGTTCCCGAGTCCGCACCTCTTGGTCTTTCCTCCCTGGAACAAACCGTAGTAAATGTCCCCGATAAACTGGTCCATCTCCGGACTGGACGCGTTCACGATGTCCACCCCGGTTTTACACAGAATCCGCCCGATAACCCACCGCTCTGTGGACAGGGCCACCACCAGGAGGGCCACCGAGCCGACACACAGTGCCGAGGCCACCGAGAATGTTATTCGTTTCCACAGAGAAGGCATCTTACGAGCCCATGGTGCCCCGGGAAAGGTAAGAGGACGCCGGGCAGCGGCCGCGGGGCGGGCTCGGTGATCACCATGGGTTTACGGAGTCGTTCATCGTCTCCTCTCAGCTCGGGAAGAGAGAAGCGATGAAGCTTCATGAAAAGCCGCTGGGCCCGGCGTGATGTTCCATCTATTCATGTGTAAGTCACACGGGAGGAGAAATTGAATCTATGGGCGTCAGGGAGATCTCTTACCGGGAGAAACTCTATCCGCGCATACACAAACAAACACACACACGCACACGCAGACAGACGCCCACACACACATGTATTCACAGGAGAAATTAACCTTTTCCAACTCCAACTTTGAATCAATCATTCCTTATGGCTTATAGTCTATAGCTGCTCAATCAGCTGTAAAATTAAACGCATTCTTAAAGTCAAATGACAGATGTGGTTGACATACAACAACGACCCTAAAGGTCAACAGAAAGCATCAACTCAACATGTTGTCCCATCCATCCATCCATCCATCCATCCATCCATCCATCCATCCATCCATCCATCCATCCATCCATCCATCCATCCATCCATCCATCCATCCATCCATCCATCCATCCATCCATCCATCCATCCAGTTTCTGTTCACCCTTGTCCCTAATGGGGTCGGCAGGGGTGCCGGTGCCTATCTGCAGCTACTTTCCGGGCAAGAGGCGGAGTACACCCTGGACAGGTCGCCAGTCTTGGACGGTGTCCATTTTCTGTACACCCTTCTGTAAGGGTGTACAGAAAATGGATGGATGGATATATACACACTCATATGTGTGTGTGTGTGCTGATTATTTGTCAAACTGCAATATGACTTAAAATTATATAAATTTGTTTATTATTATAGTTTAATTTCATACCATTAGTAAATTATTTCTTTCTCAGCAATATGTAAGAAAACATATCTTAGAGAGGAATATTAAGATTTTTCCTTTTTGTTATCAAAGAACATATATTGAGAGGTAAGCAATAAACTACACATTCTAATGGTTATTGTCATGGTAAAAACATAAGATTTTTCTTTTCTGTCTATATTTATTAGGACAAAGACCCAATAAACAGCTAGATTTCACCAAAGCAGTAAGAAGATAGAAGACCAAAATTGAGCAAAATAAAAGTAAACTTTCCGCTGAATACTCTGCAAAAACGTCTAAATCACTTCTTGGTCACTGATCACTGGTCAATCTCAGTGTTGTAAACACTGACTCTTTTCATTTGAGGAGCTAGAAAGTCCTTTATGGGCAGAAAAATCCCCCCATATTTATTAGCGTGTATTTTGGTCAAACAAACTGTGAGCAGTCATCGGGTTTTGAAGATTCAGGCAGAAGCCAACAAACACTTTGGCGACACCTTCTGGTGAAATTGTGAAGTTACGGTGCGTGGTGACGTCACGGCGCGTTGCGCAGTCTCCCTGGCAGCAGCTGAGGCCGTTTTGTCGAAGATGGCGGATTCGCTGTCGACAGGTCTGGTAGAGGAGAAGGAAAAAGAGAAGGAGGACAGGGAGAGAGCCACTAAGGCCGTTAACGCGGACCAGAATAAAAAGAAAGACGGACTTACTGACACGCGGGGGTTTCATGATAAAAATGGCGGCGCTAGAGGCCAAAAAGGCAACCTGTCAGGTGAGAGTCAGCCTTGTTTCTACAATTTCACTATACAAACAGGCTACTGGAGCTGTTGTTTCTATTTGTCAATAAGCATTTACACGCATATTTGCTCCTTGCAGCACAGCAAAGACCTTTAGCTCGCAGTTTAAATGAATTTCAGTGACGTGGGGCTGTGCAGCAGTGCCTAGTCAGATGCAGCAGTTGTGTTTACAACACTGAGATTGACCAAAACAACACAAAGACATATCCGGTGGCGATGCACCCAACTATTATGTATTTTATCACAGCGGTTACTGGTAACAAATTGATGTAGACGTGCAGGACAGGCTGCTTGCGTCTTCGTTTAGTTGGACGTAGATACATTGCGCAGGCGCATTAGCAAGCTTTTGCACATAAGCGTGTTTATGTGCAAAGTTAGTTTTTTATTAATTACAGCAAATCTTATCAAGGAGTAATGATCAGTGTTCTTGCCTATGAATTTCGTCTGTCCAAAATCGGAGTGAACGTGCGTGACAGGCGTTGTCTTGTCTGTGTGGCTTTTTTCTCAGGTTTCTTTACAAGGTCCGACAACTACAGCGTGCATTCTCTACTGAATTGAGTTCGTGAATGCACACAATGAATTGAAAAATCATATATATATATATATATATTTATTTATTTGATAGCTGAATTAAAAAAGAAGCATTTTCATATTATGTAGAATTATTGCACAGATAATTACATACTTTAAGTGGCTAGATCTGTACATTTAGATTTTTATAATATTTAATGTTTTGGGAAATCAGAGTATTACACAAAACTAATTATTTATATATATATATATATATATATATATATATATATATATATATATATATATATATATATATATATATATATATGTGTGTGTGTGTGTGTGATTCAGAAACCAATCTTTCTATTCAAACGGTCTAGAGATTATGTTTAAATTATGTAACTGAAAATGGGAAAATATGGTGTAAACAAATGTAACATTAATTTCAAACAATGCTGTAAGGTTCCGCTCTGTATCAAATTCCATCAGTTTATATTTAAACAAAAATAGGTTGGGGGGGAAAAAAATTCTGTAACGTAAATGAGCAATATTTAAGTTAGTTTAACTGCTTGGCTTTTTCTTAACTAAATATAAAACAAGAATTATTCAAAATATAATGTTTTACTTCAAAATCTAATGATTTACTGAAAACTAAGCAGGCTAAAATCAGTTTTTGAGCATTTTGAAATGTTTCCGAATTCCTAGGCCTATGAATTGCAATTCTTAAAGTCATTTTTTTCTCTTTCTGCACCTCCACTCCAGATCATAAAACATATTTGGTTTTATGTCACAAAAAAGAGAAAAAGCTCCACTAGCAGCAGGAGGAATCACAGCCATGAGAAAACTTTGAAGCAGAGTTTGGAGGAGGCTGAAAGTCTGAGCTTCAAGAGCTGCCAAACACAAATATGTCCAGGATATGGGAGTTGTCACATTCCTTTTGTTAATCTACTCCTTAACTAGATCAGATGAATGTAAATTTAGCATTTAATTTAGAAATTGATGTTCATATATTATCAGAAGAAGGTCAAATCTCATCTAGACAGCTCATGATGGCTTCAGAAGAAGACCCGATGAAGGAATTTATTTAATAGCTAATGTCCATTTTTCTTCCTTTAATTATTTATATGTCTGTGCGATTACTTCCAGATCTGTCTCTGGTCAGATTCATAACCACTGAGCTAACCAGAGGCTACTTTCTGGAACACAATGAGGCCAAATACACGGAGCGCAGAGAGAGGGTCTACACCTGCCTCCGCATCCCCAAGGAGCTGGAGAAGGTAAACACACGAGCGCCAGAGAAATCCATCATCGATCACTCCCACCAGAGTTAAACACACACGTTTACATGTCCGTCTGTCGGCTCTCCCTGCAGCTGATGACTTTCGGCTTCTTCCTCTGTCTGGATACTTTTCTGTACGTGTTCACCCTGCTGCCGCTCCGAGTGATTCTGGCCCTTTTACGACTCCTGACTGTGCCATGCTGCGGTCTCGGGTAATCTGCACTAATAGCTATGGGGAGTGAGACAGGTTGAAGCCAAACTCAATGGGTAACTAAGCAGGTACTAAAGTGAAACCAGATATAGATGTTTAAAGAGGCGTTAAATCACATTTTTCCTTAGCTTCTCATCATGTTCTAATGTTGTCCTCTGAACTGTTGCCTTGATTCTTTCATGCTTGTTGGAGAAGTCCTTTAATCTCCATGGCTACCATTCAGCTGTGCAAAACACCTGGGGGGACTGAGCTCCGCCTTCAAGGACCCAGTTGCAGGAAGGTTCCAAGGCTCTCCCTGACAGAGCAGCCCTCTCCTGCAATGCCCCCCTCCTATAGACTAGCCAGCAGCAATTAGCAAACATCTGGTGGAACTGTGCTTCTGTTGAGCTCATACAAACTACGTGTTTGTGAAACGCTGGTAAAAATGTTGTTAAAGGGTTAATAGAGGAGCCATGTTGTGATGACTTCCTGGATGCAGAGTTTCAGAAAGAGCAGGAGTCTTTAAAGAGACAGAGGCCCAATTTCAAGGCATTAAATTACAAAGTCAAATTTCTTTTAAGTCATATTTAATATATATTTCACTATTTTTTGCCAACTGAAGGCAACATATTGACCCTACGTGATTGTGCTGTAAAATGGCACTTTGTGCCTAGAAAACACATAATACTGCCCCTTTAAGCAAAAATAAATAAGACAGAAGATTAAGCGATGCTGTAAGTTTGAAATATGTTATTATTATACATCTGCAGTTATGTAATTTGCAGATGATTTTAAATACAGATTTATTGAAACTTTTCCAGATATTGTCTTGTCACAACTCAATGACTGGACCTCAGCATTCCTGGTCTAGCACATAAAATGCCATTCAAATAGGTTTAAGTTTGCGGGGATAACATGAGCATGTGTGGAAAAACTCCAGCACTCCAGAAACTTTTGCAAGGCAGAATCATTTATAGTTACTAAGGGATTCCTTTACATTATAAGTCTTTAGGAAAGTATGTAATTGTCTGTGAAAGTGACTTTTTTTTCTATATTTGATCTGTTTGATTAAATCTAGTATCTATACGATTCGTACAATTTGATAGTTGTAAGTAAAAACCCATTGAAATTGTGGGAATGTTTTGCTGTGGCGATGATGGTTTTAACCACCAGAGGGCAGCAGATTTCTACACGACTCATTCAGTTTGATTGGATAATAGTAAGCAGCATTTTGTGGCTCTTGTGTTTTGGATTTTAGCTTGGATGTTTCCCATCGTGTGACATTTTGTTCCTCGTAATGTTTTCTGGGCTCCAGCGGCTCCCGTTTGCTGCAGCCTGCCCAGGTGTGCGACGTCCTGAAGGGCTTCATCATGGTGCTGTGCTACTCCATGATGAGCTACGTGGATTACTCCATGATGTACCATCTGATCCGGGGACAGTCCGTCATCAAACTCTACATCATCTACAATATGTTGGAGGTAGAGTCACATGGTTGTCTCTGGGTTCTGGCTTTGTCAGCTGATTTCACATCCACCCACTGATTTGCCGTCGGTGCTTTCCTCCAGGTTGCCGATCGCCTCTTCTCGTCGTTTGGCCAAGACATCCTAGATGCTCTGTACTGGACCGCCACCGAGCCCAAGGAGAAGAAGAGAGCACACATAGGAGTGATTCCTCACTTCCTCATGGCTGTGCTCTATGTCTGTATCCTCACTGGGACCGACCTCTGAGAGTCCAAAACACTGAGATGAAAACAGACTTAATGATAGTAATATTTGCCAGACTGCACTCCATCTGGATTATTAAAAATAACAATCTTTATGTTTTTGTTTATGGACTAGTTGTCCGAAAGACAGTTTGAGTGGAACAGCTTAGAAACACACACCAACAGCTTAGAAACACACACCAGCCTTTCATTTCTGAATGCAGTGGAACATAGCTGGAGGTTTTCAGTTTGTATTATTGAAGCCAAATGATCATGTTCTCGTCCTTTATTCTGATCTGAATGGAGCATTTTCATCTGTTTTACACCATTTAAGAGTTTATACAGTCTGGAAAACCAGAACACTCCATGTGTCATAGTTAATCTGAGTATGATTGGAAACGGATAACAAATATGGAAACATTTATTTCCTATATTCCTTCCTTCCTTCCTTTGTTCCTCCCTTCCTTCCTTCCTTTGTTCCTCCCTTCCTTCCTTCCTTCCTTCCTTCCTTCCTTCCTTCCTTCCTTCCTTCCTTCCTTCCTTCCTTCCTTCCTTCCTTCCTTCCTTCCTTCCTTCCTTCCTTCCTTCCTTCCTTCCTTCCTTCCTTCCTTCCTTCCTTCCTTCCTTCCTTCCTTCCTTCCTTCCTTCCTTCCTTCCTTCCTTCCTTCCTTCCTTCCTTCCTTCCTTCCTTCCTTCCTTCCTTCCTTCCTTCCTTCCTTCCTTCCTTCCTTTCCTTCTTTTTTCCTTTGTTCTCTCTTTCTTTTTAACCCCTTCCTTCCTTCCTTACTTCTTTTCTTTCTTTCCTTTCTTCCTTTCTTCCCTCCTTCCTTCCTTCTTTATTAGTATTCATTCATTCATTCACTCATTCATTCATTCATTCATTCATTCATTCATTCATTCATTCATTCAAAGTAAACATTTGTATTTAGAATAAGCGTTACTGATGGGACTCATCTTGTATTTGACCTCAAACCTGTTTTCCTCAGCTTTTACTGATCTAGTCCTTCATGCCATTCTCATCATGGTTCAGGCCACTACACTGAATGTAGCCTTCAACTCCCATAACAAGTCTCTGCTCACCATAATGATGTCAAACAATGTGAGTGTAATTGTTTTCAATATTTACTCTTAAAAACTCAGCAGAACCACTGAGGCTCTGATTTTGTTTCCCCAGTTTGTGGAAATCAAAGGAAGCGTGTTTAAGAAGTTTGAAAAGAACAACCTGTTCCAGATGTCCAACAGCGGTAAGTCGGAAGCCATCGGAGCCTCCGCACTAAAATCACACGTTTGGGATATTTTTATCCTCCCCTCTTTAACCTGATTTAATCCAAGGTAAATTTCTGAGATCGCACTGAGCGGCAGTGGGCAGAAAGTAGGTTAATCCAGGATTGATTTGTTTTGTTTCCCACAGACATAAAGGAGAGGTTCACCAACTACATCCTTCTGCTCATTGTCTGTCTGAGAAACATGGAGCAGTTTTCATGGAATCCTGGTAACTAATACCAGCTCAGAATGCACGCAGCATGACACGACTCCCAGCGCAGATCCGTTTTCCTTCTGCTTTAGCCCTTAACACAAACTTCCTTTCTCATCAGCCTACGTATCTGAATAATTATATTGATTTCAGCTTCCTGTGTTTGTTTTAGACCACTTCTGGGTCCTGTTCCCAGACGTAGTCATGGTGATTACATCAGAAGTGGCAGTGGACGTTGTCAAGCACGCCTTCATCACCAAATTTAATGACATCAGTGCTGACGTGAGTCCCCTAATGTCTCTTTAACAGGTTATTTACACTCACTGATAAAAACGTTTAAATCAGATTTAAATCAGAGATGGGTTTGAAAATGATTTGATCCTCAGGTAGCTGGTATGTTTAGAAACGGCACTAGAGAGTGGAGTGACAGCGTTACAGGCACTTTCTGGAGCGTCTGTCAGTTGTCAGAGGATTGGCTGTCATATAAATGTGTAATTTGACATTCCAGAAATACATTTGCTCAATAGAAACATGACAAATTTTTCAATTAAAAAGTCTTGGTACTAGGATGAGGTGTTTTTTTTTTTTTTTTTTTTTGGCCATATCAGAATTGGTTTATTTTGCAAAAGTTAAATGGAAACACTTTTTTAGCATCACACGTCACATAGCCAACAACCGGATGCTGCCACCGGCACAACCCGTGAAGAAAAAGATTTTTTTTTAATGACTTATCACGAGAACAAACTTATTCACATGTGATTTTAATTCCGTTTCTTTAGTTATGTTGTGTTTTTTCGGCATTGGCGGAAAATGCACAAAGTTTGCTCATGTTTGAAATGGAAACGCAGCTGGTGTTGCAGTTATGCAACGAAAACCAAATCATTTTCTTTTCAGCCGCATGTCGTCCACCTCTTAACACAACCCCTCTGATGAACTTTCACCCCACTCTGCATGTCAAACTGTTGTGTGATTGGTCAGAATTTTGTTCACGTCTGTTCACTCAGAAAAGTTAGATAACAATGTTGTGCAATGTGCATCTCACTGTCTATCTGCTGCTTCTGTTTGACCAAAACACTCAGCTTCTCACCAACGCCTTCCGTTCTTTTGTTTCTGATAACATGAAAAATAAAATGGGATGTCCAAAATGAGGGATGTCCCGATAGGGCTCTTTTTTTTGCCACAGAGTCCTTTGATTTAGCATATGTGTGGTTCCATAGCAACCCAAGCATAGCTCCAGCACGTTTGATCAGCTGTATGCGCTGTACAATGGCTGCTGGAAAACAAAAGTGTTGTTGATTTACCATCCAGAAACCACTTGCTGCATTCTTGTTGCTGGTTGTAAAATGTTGTGAGGTGTATTTTATCACTCAGGTGTTTCTTTATCCCAAACTCCAAAAACTCAACCTGACCTGGATCATTTTTGTCTCTGTGTTTCTTCTCCTCTTCCACCTTCCGTAAATGTTGATTTACTCATGCATCTCTCACTCATGCATATTTCAGTCTGAAACAGGATCTGCCTGCAGCTGAGCCACCGTCTCTCCGTTCATTTCAACGTTGGTGGCTTTAACACCTCCTTCCTTCCTCCTGTTAAAGGAGGAATTTACTTGATTTTTTCACACTGTTAAAGCCAACCACACTTTTTTTTTGCAAGAAACATCTTTTTGCCATCACTTTTTAGACACACATACCTTCTGTCGGCTGCTTTAACGGAGCATTTGGTTATTTATGGGTTCCTTGACTGAGAGCTATCAATTCTCTCTGTTTGTGTTCCCAGGTGTACGGAGAATACAGAGCCAGCCTTGCCTTCGACCTCGTCAGCAGCCGACAGAAAAATGTGAGTGAAACAACTTGAATTAGCAGCTGTCTTTACACCGATGTTCAAGTATTTCTCATATCGTAGGAATCATTTTGGATCGTACTGTATTTGTGGAGAGGTGGCATAATAACGGACCTCTCAGTATTAGTTGGGGAGCAAAAGGTGAATTGGGGGCGGTGCAAAAAATTCTTGCTTTTCTGTAGAGTTGAAATATCTCACAGCCAGTTATGTTGATGGTATGATTCCCAGTGATTCCAGTTTTTTGCAATAATTTTTATTGCCACTATAATGGACTCTAATTACATACAGAAACTGTGTACTTTTAGCTGGTAAGAGTTATTGAAGAAATAAGTGCATTTGATCAAGTTTAGATGTATAAAATAACTTAAATTCCAGTCAGAGGTCACGCTAGGCTTTTTCATCTTCAGTCATTTTGACCGACAGGGTCAACAAAATCCCCTCATATTCTGTATTTACATGCCAGTTTTTAAAATGATTGTAATGACATATTAAAATGCATAAAATTTTATTCGGCTTAATTAATATTCAACAGCCTCGCAAAGGGACGATACTCTAAATGTGCACAGCCTACATATACGCAGCCAAAAAAGACAAAGGCGACTTTTCTTTCCACTTTTATAAACCACCAGAAATACCAACAGGGGGAAAATTATGTTTTACAGTAAAACACCTACAGCTGGAACTGCTTAAAATGTTTGTTCTACAAAGTGCTGTTTGAGGGGCGACTGAATACAAACACACCACACCTTTCAGATTTTTACTGGTGAAAACTTAGAAAGACATTTATCGATTTCTTTCTCTTTCATAATGAAGCACTGCATGGTTTTGGTTCATCATATAATTTCCCATAAAATGCACAGACATTTGTGGTTATAGTTTAACAAATGAGGGCAAAACTTGTACTATAAAACTATTGTAATCCTGATAGGAACAACTTTAAAAAGCTGCATTAATGTTTGAACCTGTAGTTTATGAATATTAAACACAATTGCATGTTTCAGATTGAATTTTTATATTTTTTCTCACATTTCTGTCCAACAGAACAAAGTTAGATTTGTCTTTGGAGTCAGAAGTTAAATGAGGCTTTTTTTGTTCTGAAAATGTTTGCAGGCTTACACCGACTACAGCGACTCCGTATCCAGAAGAATGGGCTTCATTCCGCTTCCTTTAGCTCTGCTGGTCCGTCATTAGATGCTTACACATAAACACAGAGCACCATATCACATTTCTAAAGTGTTGCATGGTTCCAGCTGTTTTTTTCTGTTTCTGTTTTCAGCTGATCAGAGTGGTGACGAGCTCAGTGAAGATCCAGGGTTCGCTCTCCTTCATGTGTGTGCTGCTGTTCTACTTGGGGTAAATATGAAATGCAACGTTGTCGCTTGTTATGTTTTCGCACGTTTGCGTTGTACTCTCATTTTTTTTTTTTGGTCGTTGCGAGCAGGATGATCACGCTGAAGGTGCTCAACAGCATCGTTCTCCTTGGAACATCCTGCATGTTTGTCAAAGAGGCCAAGATGGAGGAAAAGCTGTTTGACCCGCCCCCGTCTGTCGCCTCCAGCCGTGCTAACTCCAGAGCCAACCGCAGCAAAAGCACTCACACCGCAGCGCCACAAGGTCAGACTGCTGCTGTCTGGGTCATACAGCAGCACATGCAATTAATAGGGCAGCTTTATGTGAAATGAACTTTTTTTTGAGCTTTGCGCCATGTTATGTTATTCCCTCATCATAAACATACCGTACTTGGAGTGTTGCCTTGATTCTTTCATGCCTGTTTGAGAAATCCTTTAGTCTCCCATGGCAACCATTCAGCTGTGCTAAACAAAGAGACAGAAGCCCAATTTCAAGGTGTTAAATTACAAACTGAAGTTTCGTTTAATATGCATGTATTTGATATGCATGTAAACATAATACATATTTGATATGCATGTATATATAATTTATATCAAAAGTATACATAGTTACTTGATTGTTTTATAAAATTATACTGTCGCTGGAAAACATATAATACTGCCCCTTTAAAATTTCTGATTATTTTTATTAACTTAAAAAAGTAGAGTGTCAAATAATAAAATGATTCATTCTAATTTATTTTGATGGGCCTGTTAGACTCACCAGTATTTGTACCAAAAGCTGTTTATTTTCTTACTTTCTCCACTTGGATGTACTGATGTTGAAGAGGTTTTGTGTCGTGCGGGAGCACGCTGCTGCTGCAAAACCTGAATTCTTTCAAGGGTTTTTTTTACACGTCTTTGTCTACGTTGAGATATTTGATACCCGACAGCTACCAAAGGAATTTCACATTGTGAACATTTCTCTGCTGCTAAACTCTTAAACACTTTCTCATCCGCAGAGCCCACGTCAAACAGCGCAGGAGTATCACTGACACCGGGCGTTTCTCCACCCACAGAGAAGCCAGAGGGCCCCTCCTCCGCCATCCCAAAGAGCGACTCGGACACGTTCCTGACGACGCCAGACGAGGACGACGAGGACAAAATTCTAAACAATGACATGAGACTGGAAGGAGACGGACTCAAACACAGAACGCCCAAGAAAGACTTGCTGGAGATAGACCGATTCACCATCTGCGGAAACCGGATAGACTGACCGTCGAAGGGAACCCCAGTCCCTGTCCAGGGATCTGACGAGGGTCACGGAGCGCGCTCAGACCCGACTCGCACTTATGCACCTGACTCTCTGAGTATTTATTTATTTATTACTGGCAAAAACCAGCCAAGGCATCAAGCTGTTACATCAGACGTTTCCAGATGGGTGCTACAAGAACACCAGGAAACCACCAAACAGAGAATAAAACCACTGAAAGGAAACCCAGTCTGGATTGTTGGAGCATTGCAGCTGGACTGTGAGGTTGTGTGTGTTTCAAAAGCACAATTATTCCCTGAACAAAAAGTGTTTTTTTTTTTTTTTAATAGAACAAAAGTTGTCAGATGTCGACTTTTTATTTAAAAGAAAATCTGACAAGTTTAACTCTTTAAAGTATGTTTTTTTTTATTGAAAATGTTTGATGTTTTTTCTAAATTTGAAGCCTTCAGCTGCGCATGAAGGCATTCTGCAGACACTGGCGCCAACACGTTCAGAAGGAGAGACGCAAACAAGCATCCGAAATCATCGGCTTATTTTTCTGGGGAGTTTTAGTGTGAAATCGTCTGTGTGGGTCTTTTTCTTTTTATATCACTGGGAGGACTGTGTGAAGGCGTGTGAAGATACAGGTGATTTTTAAATTTTTATTTTAAGGGGAGATTTCAGTTTCCAAAGTCGTGTAACTATGGTAGCAACATCGTCCTTGAGCATGTTGGAGACGTTGATCTTATCCTTAAATTCGCGACTGAAATTCCTGCTAAAAGAAATTAATAGCTTTGGTTTGGGAGCGTTTCAGCTGTTCAAACCAGCGTGGCGTTCACTGTCTGCTGTCGCTCGCCGGCTCTGATTTGTGAAGACTTGTCCTGTAAATCAGCTGTTTGTGAACCAGTTGACCCAAATTGCTGTGAAATCTGCTGTTAATCAGTTGATTACGTGAAGTCGCCGCAGGTTTCCTCTCATTTACCGCCATCAGCTCCTATGTTCAGCAAACAGACGAACACGCAGCTGAAATCTGACCATTTTAATACCAGTGACATTAAAACAGGTCTTCCTTATTAGTTTTCTTTAACTTACACTGCATTGATAAACCATGTATAGCCTTTAACCTTTATAAATTTGCCATGTCAGACTTGGATTTTCGGGGGGATTTTATGCGGTAGACAAACATAATTGTGAAGTAACAGGGAAAAAATAAGGTTTTTAAAGGGACAGTGTTGTTTAAAATCAAATTTTTTGCCTTCCTGAAGGCGGAGTTTCAGTAAGAGCAGGCGTTTCTTAAAGAGACAGAGGCCCAATTTCAAGGCATTAAATTACAAAGACAAATTTATTTCAAGTCATATTTGAATACAAACAGATTTTTTATAACAACTGAACAACTGAACCGAGTTACTCAGTTGTGCCACTTTTTGCCTGTAAAATACATAGTACTGTCCCTTTAACATTTTTTGCTCTAAACAAAATGGAAAAGTGTGACTTGCGTTTGTCTTCAATCCCACTGAGTTAAAACCTTTCTGGAACCTTCTTCTACAGTTCTGGCTGCACCTCTTTTCTCCATCAGATTTTCTCATCTGCACACTGAAAGTTTTGGCCGCTAATGTTTGCAAATTAGTTTAAATGTATTCAGACTGAATGGAGAAACTCCTAACAATCCAATTTGTAGTCCTGCCACAGATTCACAATTGACATTGGTGTTTTTTGCAACATATTTTTATCTGTACCTCACTGTGATGCTGCCTTCAAACTTCAAAAATACATACAAGTTCTGCAATAATTTCAAAATTAGTTGCTCTTTTCCTTCCGCTTTACAATTATGCTGTTGGTCTGATACATTAAATCCCAAATAAAACACACATAAGTATGTGGCTGCAGTATGACTAAAGGTGGTTTTGAAGTATTAATTAATTTTGGACAGTGCATTTATATATTTCAAAGAATTATTTTTTTTAACAGCTAACTAACTGAGAAGTGAGGATGATGAGAGGTAGAAATAATCTGAGTTAATCCAAGTCAACACAGACCAGCTGAAATCTGAGGAGAAACTTTCCAAACATTAAAACAAGTGTGACAGGTCATCTGTGATTAGTGGACAAAAGGGTGACAGACAAGTGATTAATTTCAATAGATTATACATTTGATAGGATATTAGATTTTTTTGCCATAATTTATTTTTGACCCCTAAAACATCTTTTTTTCTGCCAAAATAACTTTTGGCAAAAAAGAGTAAAAAATAAGACACATTATTTCAGGAAGATGACGATCTAGAATATTCACTGAACTCCGATCCAGAACTGCACAGCATTCTGGGAGATGTAGGGAGAGGAAAAGCGTTAGCTGCTCAACCTGACACAGTGAGCTAGGCTCCACCAGCTAAGCAAGGCTGGTTGTGTCAACTAACTCACTCGCTCTTTGGTTACCTAGCAACAACCTGCTGATTAACTTGCACAGCAGCAGTTTTCAGATTTCTCCATCGTACTCAAAAATAAAAAAAACCAACAGCGTGGAGGAAATACTAGATACATCAGGAAAAGGTCACACCAGCAGCTTGGCAGTTTCTCAGACATATTAAACAAACAAAAAAAAGTCCATCAATAATTATCGATATCGACAATTGTTGATATTGGCTGATATAAAACATGTATGTTGTAAAAGGGTTTTTAGGCATGTTGTGCAGCCCTAGCTTACAAGCCGTGTTTCTCCGTGTGTGAATCTGACATGCTGAGGTTTAAGTCTTGTATCTTTTATGATGGAAGGAAAATAAACTGAGTTTGTTTTGCAGCCGTTTCTGCTGTGATGTGAGTGAAAGCAGTGAAAGGACTCACTGCAGTGAAAGGACTCACTGCGCTCTCTGTTAGCAGTGGAAACACAGCGGCCCACTGTCTGCCTGCACAGACTCTGAAGGCTCTCTGTCATCACATACTTACACTCACATTGGCTTTTTCTTTTCTTCCCTTCTTCTTCTTCTTCCTTTCAGTTTCACGAGACGTCAAAGACTTGGATTACCATTAGCGAGTTGACCGTCATATTTCACAGTGACGTCTAACCGGTGAAGCTACAGGTCCAGTTTTTTTGTGGGAAGAAATAAGCATCAAGTTTCCCCCATAATTATCAGTCTGTAAATAAGCCCTGGCAGGTAAAATGTCTGGGTTTCCCCTTGCTGTTTCTCACAAGCTTGTGTTTCTTACACAGACAGCAGCTCTGTAAGGAAAGGTAAAAGTTCTTGTTGCAGTATTTTTATTTTTTTTCCCAAAGTTATCCAAACCCTGTTTTGCAGAGACGTGGTGGTTCAGATACATGTATCATATTGTGCAGATGTTTTGAGCCTCCCCTTGTTTTTATATTTGGCCTCAAGCAGACTAACTGTTTTTTGTAACAATCTGCTCTGATGGTGAGGAGCACAATACTGTGAGTGCTCTGCCATACTTAATAAAAAAACAGAATTTGTGCAAGTCTTTACTTGACTTCAGATTGCTCTGAATTTGTGGTGGTGTTTTATTTGTGCATGTATTGCCACTGGCAGACATGAACTATCCCTACAGCCTCCATGCACTGAGATTTGTCTGAATATTTTAATGTTTCTTTATGTACAGCAGTTGGGTGACAAAATCCTTTCCTGCTTGCAGACATAAGAATCTGTCCAGAACCACAGAGAAATCGGAACAGCTGACTGTACTGTTTCCAGAACATTAGATTGTAAATCTTATTATAATCTTAAAAAGTAAGCTTTAAACAGCTTGTAGAGCAAAAGAGGCACAACGTACCAAATAATCACACTCAAAGCAATTTCCTGCAACATTAACATGTAGGCTTTAGAAATATTTGTTGAAAAATAATCTTAACGTGTGGAACAGCGGTTCAGTCATTTTTTTTCTTCAATAAGAAAAATATAAGAAAATTAGTCATTGCTAGCTAACTTGTTTCTCCTTATTTGCTTTGAATAACTTTTTTCCTGAGGAAATCATTTGAAAATGAATGTCTTTCTATTTGCTCAAGTTATCTTTAATGCTAAATGTTTAGCTCTACATGACCAAGCGGGCGCTCCGGGTCACGCGCCGTAGATGCGCTCATCTAATTTTCCAGCGCGCACGAGCGCAGTTGAGCCCTCTCTCTCCGTGCACGTGAGATTAGGCTGCTCTGAGCTCGCGGTCCGGTGAACGCGAGGACACCGGCAGGCAGAGTGAGAACCCCACACACCGCGGCAGGATGTCCGTGATGAGTCCGTGGAGGAGAACCACCAGAGCCTAGCGGCTGCTTCCTCACCGACCGACCGCTGGATGTTCAAGGTGTTTCCGGTCCTGCGGGAGGAACAGGTGTCAGCTGCTCTCTCCATCCCGACTGGGACAGCAGCTTGTCCACTGGGTCTCTGGTCTTCTGGTGCTTTTTTTTTGCTTCTTCGTCGCCTCTGAGCCATGTTGTGGACACGGTGGCTCGTCCTGCTGCTCTGGTGCGGGGCCACCAGCGCAGAGCAGCAGGCGGAAGGCCAGCGGGAGGAGGTCAGGGCCGACCCCCGCAGGCAGCGCTCCCCTCCGCCGGTGGAGCCGTTGGACTTTGGGTTTGTTCCCGCAGCGGTTTATGATACCCACGCTTACTACGAGCCGGGGACCATAGGAATCCTTTTCCACATGGTCCACGCGTTTCTGTACGTGGTTCAACCAAACTCTTTCCCCAAAGGTGAGATTAAAATATTATCACACCATCTGCTCCTCCATTCTCACAGTCAAGGCTGACTTCTTCTTATTAATAGACTTTATTCGGGTATAATGAATAAACATACAGCAGCTTTATTATTAGATGTAATAGACTTTTTAAAAAATATATATTATTTTTTCTGGTTTAATTTTTCCACCACAAAGTTATCAGTGCAAAAAAGAGAGAAAAAAGAAAAAGAGAAAAAAGTATTTATACACGAAAAATAACAACAGAACTAAAATCTCTGACATAATCAAGTGGGGGATTTAAATTGAAGGGCCATCGCCAAGCTGAGTGTTATACTGTTAAGGTGGTAATGAAGTAAAACTTGACCGGTAAGTTATAAATCCGACTAGTTTCCAGTGGAGGCATTTGTATTAAAGTACGGGGAAATGTACAAAGAGTGTGGAGGGCAAAAAATGCCACAATTTAATAACACACCTTTTTTTGAAAAATATTTAGATATGCCATAATTTATTTTTTTATAGATTTTTATGAATGTATCACTCATTATTTTCATCTATCAAAATGTATAGATGTGGAAAGTATTGTAGTTCTACTAAAACTAACTAAATATAGACATGTCTGTCATGTACATGTAATTTCAATGAATGAATGAATAAGTAATTAATACACAAATTCCTGTGGTGTACTGAGGCATGAAAAAATAATTATTAAATAATAATAAGACACTGTGGCTCTTTGTTCATATCCTTTACAAGTGACTAATTAGCCTGAATTGCAAACCCCATAATCATGAAACAATATGGGGTTTGCAATTCAACTGTAAAATAGCTACATATCTCATTTTCTAAATGACTTATTTTAGTAATTTATTTATATTTCTTATCAATTGTAGTTATGGGACATCTAGGTAGTAGTATGGTTATTTATTTACTCTTTTAATTGTGACACTTTGGAACCTCCGTACATGTAAAGTTTATGGTAGGGTACATATGGAACTGAATTGTTAAAAGATTATTTACGTTAGTTACTTCATGGTTTCCATACTCATGTCCAAATTAGAGGGTTTTTTTTAGTGGCATATTTGCTGCAGTAAATTGATAATATCTGAACATTAGGATTTGTGATAATAGGAGCTGGTGTAGCTGTTATGTAAGTCATTCAATCATTTTATTCTGGAACCATATAATGGTATGATGGGTCTTTGGAAGACCCTAAGCTGCGTAATGTATGCTGTGAGCAGATTGTCCTGGTTAAAAAAATTATTTTTTAAAAAGTTGTTAAAACATATGGCCAACCTCACTCTCAAAGACCATTGTGACATGTAAAAGAGCAGAGTCCAAAAACGAGGAGAGTCCAAAAACAAACTGCTGTGACAGGATGTATTTGCACAGTAAACAGATCTTCCACTGCCAGGTCAGTTTAAAAGTCATCGCTCACATGTGGTAAAATACAATGTGAAATTACAAAAATAAATTTGCTCAATGGAAGCACGTCTCAAACAAATTTTTGCGGTAGGATGAGGTGGTTTTTCAGTCATATAAAAATAGACGTATTTTGCAAAGGAAACATTTTTTTTTAATCGTACGAGTCACGTGATCAACAGGCGGATGTTACTACTGGCGGAAACGACAAACAAGAAGGAAGCAGTAGGAGGATGATAGTTTGTTTGTTGTTTTTTTCAGACAATTTGCAGCTGGCTCCACCAGCTCTCACAGCATTACACAGTTCATAAAAAGTTTTGTCATTCCAACATTTTGAAGCCATAACTCTTCTGTAAAATCAGAGAATATAATTTCCCTAAAACGTAGCCGCTCCCAGAAATGAGGGGTTTGTCACTCAAACGTCTCCTCTGATGGCTGATAGATGATGAGTGCTGATGCCAAGGCTGAATTATGTATAGGCCTGTTGCAATAAACAATTATTCATCACATGATAAATTAAAACTAGCTCAATCATTTCCATTTGATGATTTATTGTTTTTCTCTTTTCCAAAAACTGGATGACAAAAGTTTTCAATCCGGTGCTTTGGTCTCAACAAGCCCCGTTGCTGAAGGACAATTTTGTTTACAAAGACTTAATAATTCATTTTATTTGTTGTTTTGCTTGTTTTGTTTATTTATTTTGGGATATGTAAGATGTCTTCCAGTTACAGTTTTAAATGTTCATTAGAATTCAGAGTCTATTGATCTTTGCGAAGGTGTTCTTGCATTATTACTATGCCATTACTAGAAAATGGTTTCAGTATTATTATTTATCGTAATAACCTCTGGGACAATTTATTGTCCCACAGAATTAGTTTTTGTGACAGACCTAAATCATGTAGCTGCCATGATTACTAGTGGCTTTTAACATGAACAAACTTATTCACATGTGATTTTTATTGAATTTCTTATTTAATGAAAAACTCCCCAGCTGGGAAATTATGTTTTTTCAACCTCAGTAGAATTTACATTTGCCTTGGTAACACAGCTGCTATCACAGTCCATAAGTGAACTTTCCCTGGTTTGACTGGTGATCGGGTTTCAGACCTGTCGGCCTTTCTCTCTGCGTCGGCCCGCTTCAGAGTTCTAACAATTGAACCCAGTTTGTTTTGTGCGTAAAACTACGAGAGGTCACGTTGGAGGATGGCACAGAGCAATTGGATTGAAGGTTTTAAGTTGCTGCCATTTTGGTTTCCAGTGTTATAGACGCTGGCTCGGTAAGCAATTAGCAAAATCAGTGCTTAGAGGAGGCTTTCTCTGTCACCTGCATCACAACGTAATACCTTAATCCACTGGGCCATATGCTGCCACTGCTGTGGACTCTCCAGTGTGACTCACCGTCCCCCGAACGCACAGGTACACGGACCACCTGGCGGGGCACGTCAACGCCCGCATTACATATCAGGAGCATGTAAAGTCATGGCGAACGCACACAGGCGGACTCTGAGGTGTTGGGAGCTGCTTAAGGAACGCGGCAGATCAGTCTCACCTGTTTGCTACCTGAACCGCCAGGCTCTCTGAGCCATTAACAAGTAAACAAGCTCACCTGTAACACAAACAGGAACATATTATTAGGAGCTAGAAGCTATTGGTGTGTGTCAGCAAATCAGGGAAACAAAGGATGAGGACTAGGGGTGGACGATACGGACTTCAAGTCTTAGCAGGATATTTTGTGGTAGTATTGTGATAACAATAAAAGTGACGATAATAACTATTTATTACTTATTTTTAGGTGTCTGTGGCTGTGACTGGGTGACAGCAATCATAGCCCAACACACACTTGAAAAACATTCCTATTTGCAACATGCATCTTTAGGACAGCATAAAAAAGTGTCATTTTTTAGCACTAAACTGCACACAGTAAGTGCATTTAATCATATTTTCATATTTATTGACACTCAATGAACAAACAGTGGAGAAAATTACAGATTCAAAACTTCCAGTGTCTAGCGATTTGATTCCAATTTTTAGGGTCACGATTTGAATCAGAAACAATTTTTAATTCAGAAACCAATTTTTCTATTTAAATGCTGTGGAGATTCTACTGAAATTATGTGACTGACAAGAGGAAAATACTGTGCGAACAAATAGAAAATTTGTTTTAAACAGTTCTATAAGGCTCCATATGGTGTCAAATTCCTTCAGTTTATATTTACACAAGGAGTTTGTGTATAAAATGCTGGAACTTAAATTACAAGTCTGAACATTTCCAGGTGACGGGTCAATAAATGAGAACAAAACCAGTGAAAAGCCAGAGAAAAACTTCCTTCTGAAATATTGTTCAAGATTATGTTAACAATATCAATACATATGAAGTTGAAATGTGAACATGAAACACTAATTAGGTTTAAAAGATGGTGTAAGAACGATGTCAAGTTCACTTGTTCTATTAGACCAAAACAGGAGAAGCATGTTTTAGTCAAGAGAAAAACTTCAGAAATTCTAAATTATTTTTAGCTCAAGACTTTTAATCTTTGGAAACAGAACTGTGACGTCATGCAGCTGCAGCTTCTCTGTTTGTGCTGCTGATTCCAACTCTCACCCAGATAATCAAGTTGCAAAAAAACCCAAAAAACAAATCCTCTCAGTTTAACCTGTTTGATTCAGAGTTAGGGCTTAAACCTTGAGTTCATATCCTGACATATAAAGTAATGCTTAATGTGTCTCAGTCAACTAGAAAGTGAGCCTTCATTATTCACACGAGGCCCCACAAAGATGGCAAAGTCTGTGTTAAAGGTGGACTTTGGTCCTGCGTGGGTATAGAAACTCAGCAGTCAGCCAGCCAGCTCGCCTTGGGGTTAAAAGGTCACAGCTCTTTTCTGCATGAAACAGCCAATATTTTCCAGTAAAAACACAGTGTAAATATGCTGTTCAGGATCAGGGTGATTCACTGCATGTCTGTCATGTAAAAAAGCATGAACTAGTTCATTTGAATGCATTCATGTAGAAAGCCGCCACCTGGTTGGTTACCTCTGCATGTTGGCTTCCTGCTAATCCAGTTGCAGATCTTAGAGGTTATCAGATTAGGTAGATGTATGATAATTGCTACAAAATGGTGGGGATAACATGATCTCCAAATCAGAAGCAGATTAGAAATAGGTCTTTTTTTATGAGGGTCCAAATGTGCCAAAAATATATGTTCATACTAGGGGTGAGGGATATTACTAGAAGATAATATCACAATATAAATATATATATAAAAAAAAAACTTGAATAATTATGTCACAAAAGATATTCCTCATTTTCTTTTTTTTTTTTTATTTTATTTATTTATTTTTTGGGGATTTGGCCAAACAAATATGTAACTTCAAAACAGTATATATATATAGATATGATGTACAGATATGAACAAAACCACTCTTTTAGACAAATCATTTTTATCATTTGATATTGCATTATTGATTTTTTCACCATGGTCAACATATCAATGAGTTTTACCATAAACCAGACAATATGACAGACCTCTAGTGCATACGTTGTTTCACGTTGTCCTCCTCATGTTGTCCTACTAATGTTCAAACTTTGCTTCCTTTTTTTTCTTTTTTGTGGAGGCAAGAAATGTGACTCTTGAAAATTTGTAATTGAAAGAATGCTTTCAGAATTGGAGTATGTTTCCTTGCATAAGTCAGCATCACTACAGGTTAGGATTTTAAATATGAAAAGTGAGAAATTCAAAATGTACACTAATTTGGTTTTAATGCCTTGAAGTAGCTCAGGGATGCTGTAGGCCAGTGGTGCCCAGAGTCGGTCCTCGAGGGCCGGGATCCTGCATGTTTTAGTTCTCTCCCTGGTGGTGGGCACAAGTAAAGTGATGAGCACTATCTTGTCTTGCAATACTCTACTGTGAAAACCAGTGGTTCCCATGGAAATATAGGACGAAAAATGAGAAACTGGTCATTGAAAAGTTGTTCAAGTTGATCAAATAAGCTCACCAACCCTGACTGTGTTTATTCTAAAATACTGTGGAAATTATCCAAAAAAAGTTACATGCTTCTTCTGCCTGTCCATCCATCCATCCATCCACCCATCCATCCATCCATCCATCCATCCATCCATCCATCCATCCATCCATCCATCCAGACCTCTGTCAGTATGAATAGATTTACTATCTATGAATTTATCTGCCATAAATTTACAGTGAACTTTAGTATTTAGCCAAGAACCAATAACAGTGGAAAATTGTGTAATCAAGTTTTCATATGAAATATGGAACAGAGATGGTCTCTACTACTCACACAGGAAGTGAGTTTTGGGTGCATTTGTTTCGCCATCCCACAGGAATAGCTTAAAACAAAGTCAAACTGATGTTAAGAGCAATGAAAGGCAAGTCAGTCCAAAACCAAGAAAAAGAAGCATGCTAGGAGTTCTTGAAAAATATTCTCCTTGTTCTCGTTTCACACCTAAATATAAAATAAATCTTTGCTAAGGTTTATTTTACTACGACGAGGCATTTCAGCCTCTTTCTCTTAGAGGCGAATCGGTTTCTTATCTCTTAGATGCACACAGGCTGGATTAGGGGATTAGCATCCACTGGGCTAATGCTAACAGTGGGCTGATACACCACTGTTACAGATGGCACAATGACACACACACCCACACACACACACACACACACACACACACCCACCCACACACACACACATGGCTGGGCAAACAGAAAGTGGGTCATATGCTGGTGTTTGTCCGTTTCACTTAATTACTGTGATTAGTTGTGAACATGTTGTTTATCAGGAAGAACTTAAAAAGTTGACAAAGTCTACTGTTCAAACTTGTTGAACAAAGTGGAAGACTTCTTACATAATGAGCTTGTTCAGCTCACAGTGGGTGTTGGAAATGTACTTTCCTCCCACAACCTTAAAATCTTCTAGCTCATAATGTCGTCTGCTGGTAAAACAAATCATGAAATGCCAGTGTCAATTAACTCAAGAACAACCTAGCTGAGCTTTTATTCAATCTCATCACGACTCAACACCCCGTTAAGATTTCTGGCAGAAATTGGGCAGCATGTCTGGAATTTAGAGCCACATTTTCAACTCCACATCCAAATCGAGCCAGGCACATTAAGTAGTTGACGTTGTAAGCATTTAGTGACAGTAGCAAGGAACTATTTCCTGATCATTGTCAAGCTTAGTTGTGCAGTTAAACAAACAGAAAACATAACATTACAGGGGTAAAATAAGAGGAAACAATGGAGACTTGTAATTAAGACCATAATTATATATTTTCCAGTTAGTAATAATCAAACGCAACTCATAACATGTGGGGTTTTAGCAATGATTTAAGGGAGCTCAGTGGTTCAGCTGTTTTACAGTTTTCAGGAAGTTTGTTCCAGATTTGTGGTGCATAGAAGCTGAATGCTGCTTCTCCTCGTTTGGTTCTGCTTCTGATGCAGAACAGAACCAGAACCAGAAGACTCGAGAGGTCTGGAAAGGTTGATACAACAGCAGCTCTTTAACGTATTGTGGTGCTAAACCGTTCAGTGATTCAAAAAACTAACAGCAGTGTTTTAAAGTCTGTTCTCTGAGCTACAGGGAGCCAGTGGAAGGACTTTAGAACCATTATCATGAAAACCATCCAGAAATGCCTGCCTCAGGATGAGCAGCCATCTGCCTGGGGATGCAGAGTGTAGGAGAAAAAAAAACAGCAGCACTAGTTCATCTGTACTTTTTATAGGAAAGAGAAAACAAAAATAGTCAGGGTTAATGGCTGCAGTCGCTCCATCAAAGAACAAGAGCACCAGAGCTCTGGGCCAGCAATACCTTTTATTAGAAAGAAAAGCAAATAAAATTGACAAAATTAAAGACAGCAACAGCTCTAACATTAAGCTAATAAAAGAAACATTGAGCCAAGGCACTTTCTGATTATAAAAAAGGTGTTAGTTAATGGCAGATCGAGTTAATGGCAGTAAAAGATAATGGCTCTGTGCACAGAAGGGACAAACACACAGGACTCCAAGTAGTTTGTTTGAAAAACGGGAACAAATAATATACATGGGAGATTTGGTCTCCAAATGTAAACATTTAGAACCGAGGCAGCTAAATACAGAACCACTGGGCCAGGGATGCTTTCTGTAATGATTGAAAACCAGGAGTATGCTTTATGCTCGATCCAGCATGAAAGAAAAAGCCCGAGATAAGTACTGAGCCAGTGGTATTTTCTGTCAGGAAAAATATGGAAAAATGCAGACATTTTTGTGCTAATAGTGGAGAAACAACATACCGTTCCAGGAAAACTGTTTGCTTTCATCAGTGGCCATGCTAACTAGCATTAGCATTCATAGCTATGTAGTGGTGAACCAGCTGCAGTATGGCAGAGAACAAGTGGGAAGGGGTGAGCATGAGAGTGATTGGCAGCACTAAGACCCTCCTCCTGGCTCTGATTGGTTGCTACTGGGAGCCTGGGAAGAGGCAGAGGAGCCTCGTGACATAACTTATCAGTATGTCATGATATATTGTTAAATTTAACAAATATGTCAATAACATTTTTTTTTTAATAAAAGTTACACGAAGCACCTTTAACTTACTACTGGTCTTTAACTTCGTTCTGCTGGAGCTACAATACAGGAAAAACCAGTTGGATAATTTACCTATAGACTATGAACGATGTTTAGCTGTTAATTCATTGAAGCTTGTTTTCAGAACCAGTTTTTGTTGCTATGTGAAGCAGAGTGATGTTACTGCAGTTTACATATGGACGCTGAGGTTGCATCAGGCTTCGTCCACACCTCCCAGTAATCTCTCCAAGCGGGTCAGAGTGGAGGATTGTGTTGTGCCTATTTTTACACTTTGCCGTAAGAAGGTTTTAGGTTCTGATTTACATATTAAAGCTGTCTGCGCTTTTAATTACAAGATAACGCTGGATATTGGTAAAGTGATGAAATACGGCAGCCATAAAGAAGGGTAGCGGCCAGATTTTGTGTGAAAACCTGCAGAAAACGGTTGCTCTGCGGTTGGCACACGGGTTCCTGCTCCGTTCCAGGTCTGATTCTGGTGGTTGTTTGTTCCTTTCTTCTCCCCTCCGTTACAGTAGTTACCTCTTATAAGGGGTCACTGAAATAAGCTGTCTAAGCTTTACTGCCCTCAGTGGCTTACGCTAGCTAAGCAGCTGAGCAACAACAGGTGGCACCGGCACAACTCAGATATGCTCACATGCTCATATCTGCAGAGTAAGCCGCAGCGTTTTCCCCCGGCGGCGTCTGCCATGTTCTCCGCACAGATTTCAAACACATCCCAACACAGCAACCAAAGAAAAGCTAAAAAAAATCTGTTTTCACTTTGAAGAGTGTATGGAGCTGAGAGGATTAACCAGATGGTCCGAGAAATATCCAAAATCACTGTTGCTTTTCCTTAAACTCACAAGAAAGGCTTATTAGGATGAGATTAAATGTATCGAGGAGAGTTTACAGCCTCTATGAAGTTGACCTGCGGCACTAAAACATTATTTAGAGACACCCTGATTAGCCTGGCCACAGCCAATACTGGTTAGAGGTTCTTTGATGGAGGTTGTACACTGTAAAACACAAGAAGTGGAGTTTATTTTTAAAAAATTATGCAAACTCGTCGACCAAAGAAATATCAGGTATTAAAAACTTAAAAATGTTAGCATGCGTACGCTATGCAGCTTACGTTTACACAACTTGACTTACTTGATCATTTTGAATAAGTTGTAATGACATAATAGTACAAAAAACTTAACTACTGTAAAACATAATTAGTTCCCTTAACTAAGAATATATGCAAACTTGTTGCTTCATAATTTTTAGGTTAATTTGCCTGAGTAATATCCGCAATTTTAGTTAGCGTAACTTAACAAAGCTGAGTATATTGTAATTACTTAAATGATACACAAATCTTTATGAAGTTTTGGAGTCTGCCTTTCCACCTTAAACATCTTTTAATTTTTGTGACAAATAAAAAGTGGTTTAATTAGTCGCTGTTGGTGATGAAACAATGCATTGTGGGATACCCTGTTGGCCAATCCAATACTGAACTTTTTCTGCATGGACTCAACTTAAATAGATTAAGTAATCAAGCATTTTTCATCCAAAGGTTCACTCCACTTGTTTTGTACAAACAAAAATTAAGTTATATTCACTTGAAATTTTTTATTATTATTGATTCCTAAACTTCATCTGATGTTTTCTGAGCATAAACAAGGTGCAAGAGTTTGGCTGGTGTGTTTACAGCCTTGAAATGCTGGGAATTCTCAACTTTGATGAGTTTGGAGAAAAGGAAAAAAAAACAACAACTCAATCACAGATCAGCACCAGTTAAGACATAATTGTCAGATCTGGATCTGCTGCCGTTTGATTGATGCAGCTCTGGTACTTTTCAAAGGTGCAACATTTTCCCAGATTTTAGCAGTAACAGTTTTACAAGTCAATGAAATTATTAGGCAGAATTTTTAAAACCAGATCTGCGATGAACATCCGGACAGAACAAAATACCGAAAGGCTAAAATCAGATGTCTATAAATAAAATCATTGTAGGTTTTTTTTCTTCTTTTTTTCTCTCCACATTTTCACTTTTTTGGGACTTAATGGTTGAAGTTTCAAAGATTTGACTGATTTTGAGTTCATCCATCATGATGGATGAATCTGTTTGTAAGCTAAGACAAGTGTAAATGTTTGAGTCAGGTAAGAACAGGCTGTTGCTAAGCATCCTGGGGATTAATCTGGGTCACTTTTCAGTCCTCTGATGGTGAGTCTAGTGTGACAGCTGTGTCAGCGTTCACATGATAAACTGACCTCCATCTGCTTGTTCTGCTTGTTTACACCTTCTGTGTTATTTTTTATGGTGTAAAATAATTTAGTCGCCAAAATAATTTACTGTGTTTCTGTTCAGGACTGTACTTTTACAAATATATTTAAGAGATCTGATAATTCAATTAAACTTGGCATTGTCTAATGGTGAATCAGGAAAGGGTAAACATAAAGCATTTAATTGGTTTCTTGAGACTTGAATGTTTTATGTAAATAAATAATATCATAGACGACCTTAGTGAACAAAAGTCAGTTTTCAGAGGGTGATTTAAACAACTAAGGGGAGAAAAAAAATACCCAAACCGGCATATGAAAAAATAACTCCTTCTTAAACCATAAATTATCTATGACCAATCACATTTCTTGGCTTAGTCTGGAACAAACTTTCAGAAACCTGCAAAACAGCTGAAACGCTGAGCTCCCTTAAATCAAGGCTAAAAACCCACCTCTTCAGAGCTGGAACATTGATCAATGTATTTGATGTGTTTTGATAATTTTGTTGATACTCATCACTTTAAAAAAAAAAAGCAATAAACATTGTGTTCTGTCAGATGCTAAGTGCTAAAGCACTTTGAACTGCATTATCACTGAAATGTGATACACAAATAAACGTAACTTTACTTAGTTTCACTTTTCATACCCAGATCTGATTACTGCCTGACATGTAGATTTCACTTTAATAGAACCTGACTGACAACATGAAGCAGGCAGCAAGACCTCAAAATGCAACACATGAAGTCCTGATTGAACGAAGCTGAAGGACAGATGAGTCTAGACAGAGTTACAGCTTCATTTCTGAGGCTTTGGTCCTCCAACAGACCCCATTGAGAGTCATAATCAACAAACAGATAAAACATGGAACAATGATGAAACTTTCCCAGCTTACTAAAATTACTGCAGAAGCACATGGAGATGGAAACTTGTACCTGAACTTGTACCTGAGTAACCTTTTGAAAAAAAAATTAAAGGGACAGTATTATGTAAAATCAACTTTTGATGCTATTATGTTATTTCCTCATGAAAAACATACCTGTGGTGTGTCATTGATTCTTTTATGCATGTTTGAGAAACCCTGTAATCTCCCATGGTAACCATTCAGCTGTTCAAAACACATGGGTGGACCTAGCCCCGCCTTCGAGGTTGAAGCCCCTCCTCTGAGCTGCAGTTTCCAAGTTTCAGAGCAGTCCCCCCCTTCAAACACCCCACTCAGCTCCTTCAAACTAGCCAGCAGCAGTTAGCAAACACCTGGTGGTAGAACTGCATGTCTGCTGAGCTCATTACAGGAGCTACTACTCAGTGAAACGCTGGTAAAAACCTGTTTAAAAGGTTAATAGAGGAGTGATCTGATGACTTCCTGAAGGCTGAGTTTCAGAAAGAGCAGGAGTTTTTAAAGAGACAAAGACCCAGTTTCAAGGCGTTAAATTACAATGTCAATTTTATTAAATTTTTTTTCTGCTCAATGTAACAGTTACTTGATTTTGCTATGAAATGGAACCATGTGCCTGGAAACAATAATACCCCCTCTAAAAAAAAACGGAAATCAACATAAAAAGTGAATCTTTTCAGATCATCAATAAACATCCGCCACTTTTTTTAACCTTCTGGCAGATGTACTGTGAGCAGATGTCCTAATAGGAGCGTATGTGTGAAGGAATCAGTTTACCTGCTGAGTAACAGAGCAGGTGAGTCAACGTTCAGCAGGTAAGGCTTAGTGTCGGCTGACCTATATACAGTAAACACTCGGACAGCTGGAGCCAGCTGGAGTCCCGCTGGCTCGCTTCAAGCGGCTCTCAGTAAACACACAGCTGTTTGATGCAAGAGGAAACACCGTCACAATACTGTCCTCGGATATTAAAAAAAGTGATTCCGTGTAATCTGTCCTGTCTGTGAGCAGATAAATGGATTTTTCCCCCCCCACTTCCGCTTCATTTCTTGTCCCGAACCTTTAGCTGTACTCTCTCTGAATCAGTGTTTATTCTTTTCATAACATTATCTGCACATTCAAAGCACTTACATAAAGAAATTGTTTTTTTGTTGTTTTTTTTTCTTTCAGATCTTATTGTTAGCATCATTCAGCAAAATATGGGAGGAGTTAAAGTAGAAGAATGGAGAAAGGTATGTTGAGTTTAAAGAGTTTAAAACTGTAATTAGAACTTCATTTTTTTCCCAGTCATTAAAGCTTTGTGGATGAGGTTTTTACAGTGGCATGTAAGGGGCAGTGAAAGAAAAAAAGGAAGGGTAAATTTCCACCAAAAAACCCAGACATTTTGTGAGTATGTGTAAGCCGTTTGCAGATTTGCAGAAAGCCTGGCTAGATTTTCCTCACTTTGCAAGAAAACAACAATAAAAACAACAGGGATAACATGGGACTACAAAAGTTTCTACAAAAACTATCTTTAAGATCATCATCTGAATTTGCTTCAGTAACAATATTTGCTGTGATTCTCATCCTGCTTTATGTTTCTGTTGTTCCTCCTGAACCTCTGTCCACGCTGTGGCTCTCCCAGCCAGAAAACGTTGTCCTGTTGCTACAGGTAAACCCTTTTACTCCTCAGATTCCACCCTAAGCCTCAGTCTGACCGTGCACTGACGAACCATCTTGTCCCTCTGCAGTGGATCCACTATGAGTCTGGATTCCTGATCTGCGGCGTCTTTGGAATCGTGTTCGTGGTCCTCACGCCCATCGTCGCCACCTGCTTCTGCATGTGTCGATGCTGCGACAACTGCGGCGGTGAGATGCATCAGAGGCAGAGGAAGAACGCGGACTGTCACCGAGGATTCTTCACCGCCTCACTCATCGCCACCACCATCTTCATCATGTGAGTGCTCCTCCTCTCTTCGGCTGTCGCCAGGCAGTTAGTTCGCCTCTTCATGAGGTTTAGTTAAGAGGAAGAGCTTTTAAGCGTGGAACAGTCTTGTCACATTAAGACCACCAACTTCAGTTTCTTTTGTTGGGATTTACTGTGACGGACCAACACAAAGCAGTGCATGCAGTGGTGGAGAAATGATTCATGGTTTTGAAAGTTTTTTTAACAACCCATAAAAGTGTAGATGTACATTTGTGTTCAGTTTCTTTAGCAAAGAAATCATAGAACAACCTTCCTCTGCTGTTACAATGGCTAGACTTTCAGTTAAGTCTGTTTGCATCGCACATTTAAGCAACAAGGCAGTTCAAAGTGCTTTACACCATAAAAACGTAGCACAGTAACAACTTATGAAACAAGCAATAAACATTGCATTTTATCAAATGCCATCATCAAAATCATCAAGCAGGTACACATCAAGCTGGAACATTAGGCCTTTAGTCCTGCAAATGTTCTTCAGGTGATAGAAGGCCGACTTTGTAACTGTCTTTATGTGACTCTGAAGGTTCAGGTCAGAGTCCATCACTACACCCAGATTTCAGACCAGATTGTCAGTTTTTAGCTGTAATAACAGAAGCTGTGTGCTGACTCTCGATTGTTCCTCTTTGCATCCAAAGATAATAACTTCAGTTTAGTTTTAGCCATGTGTCTCTTCCAGTTCTGATGAAACATTTGCAAATTTTCCATTGAAGAAAAGCTCAAACTCAGACAAATCATACAGGTTGTGTCTGTGAACTCTAGTGTTTCTTAACTGAGCCTTTGCTGGGGAATTCTAGCACATGGATATGTTTTTATGTAAACCATTTTATTGTAGCTTCTAACTAGTTCAACCTGTTCAAAGTCAGTATCCTGCTGAAAATAAAATCTGCATTCAAGTTTTTCGCAGCCTCTAATACTTTTTGCCGCCAGAAACATCTTACCATTTTTCATGCCCCTTTCTATTGCTTTTACAAATAGTCGTAAGGAACAAAATTTTTCTTTTTTGATGAAAAAGAATAACAACAAAAATCTTCCTAAACTGTCAAAGTGAAACTGATTTCTACAAAACTGACAATATTTAAAATAAATTAAGTGAAAGCATAAATATTCACCTACTTTAAAGTTAGTGTCTCCAATGATTTTAGCATAAGTATTAGTATTCCTGGCAGCATTACACTGTGAAGACTAAAGAACACTCCAACCAATAGAAAATATTAGGGGAGAGGTTGTTTAAAAGCATAAGTCAGGGGATGATACAAAGCATCTCTTAGGTACTGAACATCACTGGAATTCAGTTAAATTCATCATCAACACATGAAGGAATATGACTCATATGTAAATCTGCCTACATTAAACAATCCTCGCAACCTGAGTTCCATGAACCATAGAACTGCGCAAGTTGACATTTTGAAAACAAATTTGCTTAATGGAAACACGTCAATTTCGAAAAACCTCACAGTTTTGCGCTACGATGATGTGGATTTTCAGCCGTATTGAAATAGATTTTTTTTGCAGAACTTCAACGACAATTTTTTTTTTCACATCATCAAAGTCACATGATCAATAACCCAATGTTACCACTGCTGAAAACAATGAAGAAGACGACAGGAAGTAGTAGTAGAATGATGGTTTGTTTTTGTTTTTTTCGAACAAACTGCAGCCGGCTCCACCAGAGCTCTCACAGCATCACAGTTCTTAAAAAGTCCAACGTGTTGAATCCATAACTCTCCTGTAAAATCATAATTTCCTCAAAACGCTGCATATTTAGCTGCTTCCTTGCAGTCGGGTTAGTTGCCCCAACGCCTGAACAAGACGCGAACGTCTCCTCTGATTGGCTGATAGATGATGAGCACTAGCACCAGGGCTAAATTATGAATATGTATCACGTAACTGTTTGCAGCCATCGCTGCCATGATTTTTAAAGACTTACCGCATGAACTTGTTTATTCACATGTGATTTTACCTTCATTTCTTATTTAATGGAAATAGCAAAATTGTGGGGCGGGGGGTGTTTCCCACCATTAGCAGAATATAGACAAAGATTTGTGATGGAAACACAGCTAGTGATGCAGAGCAGAGCTCCAACATGTAACTGTAAATGTGACATTTGTTCACCTGACCTGTGCACAGGAACAGGGTCTGCAGGATCGCTATGTGTCACTGATATGACTGACTGACTGCAGAGGTCCTTGTGTCTCCATCTGAATGGGGCCTTTCATATCACAAACCTGCTCATGTTCATACAGAAAGCCTGAGAGGGCATTTGTTCTCTCATGAACTTTTTTCTCAGTTATTTTTTGGCCTTACTCCATCTCACCACTCAATACTATTCATTCAGTATTATAGAAATAAAGTAAAGTTCGACTAAAGCATTTTCTAGCTCTGGAACCATGTGGGAGAAACAATAAGGATTATGGAAAAATGTTTACTTTTCTAGAGTTGGTTTAAAATTGCACATGTAGATTATTTTGTTAGCTTTTGAAGGACAGACAAAACATCCCGAGATGGATGCAATATTCTAATATTTTTGTTGTTTATGCCATATAAAAAGTGACAGAGAAACTGAAAAATCTGACTTTGAAAAAGGTTTCATAAAAAACACCTTGAAATCCTGCTTTGTGCATTTGCAAGTCTTGGATGAAGTTAACGTTCTGAAGTTAATGTGCTTTTCCATAAAGAACAAGCAAGAAATCATTTTAATTGCAAGTGGTTTAGTTTTGATCTAAAATTTTTAAAAAAACATGACAAATATTGAAGCAGAGAAGGACCTAAGCAACGTCAACTTTGTGTTTTGTTTTCATGTATATCATGAAAATATCAGGAGTCGATTTCAGCCCGAAGAATTAAGACTAATAAATTCAGACCAGTCTAACAGATTCCACCCAGGAAATTCAAAATTGCAAATAAGTGAAAAAACACCAAACTAAAAACTGCACAGCTGCAACAACAATGTTGGAGATTAACAGCACAAAAATGAACACTGGAAATTAAAGAGTTTTTTTGTTTGCAAGAAATGAACGTTCTGTAATTTCAAAGATAATTGGTTTGCTTGATGCTGCAGGATTTCAGTTGGAGTTGGCATTTTGCAGCGATGCTGCCTCCTGCCGGTGCATTGTGGCCGCTGCATGTCTGACCCTGTCTCTATCTGTGTGTTTCAGTCTGGGAGTTCTTGTCGCCTATGCAGCCAACCATAACATCAGCACTCAGATCAAAAGCACCCGAAGACTCATAAACACCAACATGAGGGACCTGAAGACATTCGCTAACAACACCCCAGCGGTACCCTCTCTCTCTCGCTCTCTCTTTCTCTCTCTCGCTCACACACACACACCCCGACAGAGAGTTTCATGTAAGACAATAATATTTCATGTTAGTGTGTTTCCTCCCACAGCAAATCGACTACCTGACAGCCCAGTACACCACTGCCAAGAACAAAGTCCTGTCAGACCTCGACAGTAAGATTATTAACATTATTGTTTTTTTGTAATATCTCTGGCTTTAATATTTATGTTGTCATAAACCTGATGTGTGGGGGTGTATGTGTGTGTGTGTGTGTGTGTGTGTGTGTGTGTGTGTGCGTGTGTGTGTGTGTGTGTGTGTGTGTGTGTGTGTGTGTGTGTGTGTGTGTGTGTGTGTGTGTGTGTGCGTGTGTTTGTGTGTGTGATGCCAGACATCGGACCTCTGCTGGGAGCCAGAATCCACAGCCATCTGGAAAAAGAGGTGGTTCCTGCGCTGGACGTCGCCCTCCGAATGGCAGGAGGTGACCCACTTTCATCGAACGTTATTGATTATTAACACGATTAATTACATTCAATCAAATCCTCACATCGTTGTTTGTGCTTCCCTGTTTCTATGGTTCCCCTTTTTCATTTCTTTTAACCTGAAGCAAAAGTTGAGAGTGCTATTAAAGGTAAAGGAGGCAGATCTGGGTCCAGTGGTGCCGTGTTTGTGTTGTGTTTGTGGGAGTGTTAGAAACAGCCCTCAGTGCAGTCTTCATGTTTGTTATGCAGGTGCATCTAAAAAAAAAAAAGAAAAAATCGTTAAAACTTTTTTTCCAGTAATGCAATTTATAAGACAAAGCCACATCGTCATCTCCTAAAATAAGTTGGGTATTTTTGCCTAAATCATCTTTTGGCAAAAAATGACTTGGGCCATTATTTTAGGAAGGTGACTATGTGTCATATTGATTAATTACAAAATATTTTTTCTGTTAATTTTGATGATTATTGCTTATAATGAATGAAAACCCAAATGTAGATGTCTAAAAATAAAACTTTACTAAATGAGATGAGTAAAAAGGATTGTACTTGGTAGAGGCTCCTTTTGCCTAGATTATGAAGGTTGTGTTTCAACAGCCTTTCATCAAAGTTTTTTCTTCCACTAAATTTTCCTGTGAAGCTTCTTTAATAGAGCAAGTTGTCAGTGACTAGCTGCATGTTTTTTTTTTTTTTTTTACTAAAGTTATTGTAAATTTATTAAAAACTAGATTTTGGGTTTGTTAGATATAAACTATAAACATCAGAATTACTAGAAATAATTCATAATAATAATTAATTGTTTGTAATTAATTTTACATATCACCACCTTCATAAATTAATGACATAAGCCAAAAAAGGCTTTTGGCAAAAAAAAAAAAGAAGAAAGAATTTATTTTTGGAAGGTGATGATATGAATTTCATTATTTGAACTGTATTAATAAGATAAATAATATTCTGATTTCTGTAGATTAACCTGTATATATTTTATATCTTGGTTGTGGATTTTGTGGTCAGTGTGCTGAGTGTAGTTTAATAACTAAATGTAGTTTCTGACTTGGTTCTGCCTCTCTGTTGTTTTCTTGTAGCCATGCGGGAAACCAAAGAAGCTCTGGAGAACGTCAGCTCTGCGCTGGAGATCCTTCAGGAGGGAATGGGAAAGCTCCAGGCCAGCCTGGCCGGGGAGCGCTCCTCTCTGTCCAACACCCTGTCGGACCCGGCCTGCACCAACGGCGCCGTGTCCCCCACCTGCAACACGATCCGCTCCACCCTGCCTCAGCTCGGAACCAACGCCGACTTCTCCAAGGTCAGGAGAAATACTTTTATAGTAGAGGAGTTTCACACTGGTCTGATGTAGGAATCACATCCATGGATCCAGTCTGATTTTTGCATATTTTCAATATGTCACAAGTTTACAGTGGACTTTTGTATTTATACAGTAAAAATTCAGTTAAACCTGGAAAAGTGTATTTTTTTCATGAGAAATATGTGCTGAGCTGGTCCATTAAAGGGGCAGTACTGTGTAAAATTGACTTTATTGAGCTTTGCCTCATGTTATAATGTTATTCCCTCATGAAAAACATACCTGGAGTGTTGCATTGAATCTCCATGGCAACCATTCAGCTGTGCAAAACACCTGGGTGGACATAGTCCTGCCTTCAACTTCCAGCTCTTCCTTGCAGCTGCAGTTTCAGAGCTTCTGCCTCACAGAGCAGCCCTCCTACGTGACTCCCCCACTCAGCTCCTTCAGACTAGCCAGCTGCAATTAGCAAACACCTGGTGGAACTGTTCATCTGCCGAGCTCATCATAGGAGCTACTTCTCAGTGAAACTCTGGTAAAAACTTTGTTAAAGGGTTAATAGAGGAGCCATGTTGTGATGACTTCCTGAAGATGGAGTTTCAGAAAGAACAGGCGTTTTTATAGAAACAGAGGCCCAATTTCAAGACGCTAAATGATGAAGTCAAACTAGATATGTACAGCATTTTTATAAACAACTGGGGGTAACATAATAACTGCACTTGATTGTGCTATAAAGTGTTTGTATGTGGCTGGAAAGCACATAATGTTGCCCCTTTAAACATTGTAACATTAAATTAGAATAAAAATGTTCTTTATTTCTCCTGTTAACTCACATGTCTTTTTTCTCTGTTCTCCCTTTCAGCTTCCAAATGTTAACGAAGCCTTGACCAACATAAACACTGTACTGAAAATAGATCTCAGCAACATTGTCCAAAAGGTAACTGCTTGTTTCTGAGCCATCAGCGGCCTGCAGTTCAGTATATGACCTGATGCTATTTTTCCATTTTTGTTTCTTGTTCTTTTTTTTAAACGCCTGCAGGGTTACACCTCCTTTAATGACACCCCAGCGATGGTGAAAGAGCAGACCAGGAACATCGTCACAGGTAAACACACATCCCTGTGTGTTTGAGAGTGGAAGATTGCGGTTCAATGAGATCAAAATGAACTTTGACTAAATGTCTCTGTCTTCGTTCACATGCTTGCCTTTAAATGACGAACCACAGCTCTGCCTCGTAAGTCATGTTCTAATGGATGCTTCTCTTTCTGATGCTGTTAACATTAATTATGCATATTCAGAAAACTTTTCAAAGTTGGCTGGACTTTACATTCTGTGTGATAATAAAGAGAATCAATTCAGGGTGAAATGAAGAGCTACTAAGATAAGCCAAAAAATGTCAACATTGATTATATGTAAATACGTATTGATTTTATGGTATGTATTACATAATACACATGCCTCCATTTTCAAAAAACTGGAACCTAAATTTATAGATCATACACTAAACACAACAATTATCAGATCATCTGGACATCATTCTTCTAACGCAGATACAGCTGGTCTAACTTATGCTGAATCTTATGCTAAAGTATTCACACACCTTTACCTTCACAGTTTGTCACGCTATAATCACAACCTTCATCTGGTTTTATTGTGATTTTATGTGATTGACCAAAACACAGTTATTTACTGTGAGGTGGAAGAAAAATGGGTTGCCACTTTGTTTTACAGTGTGGCATGCATTTGCATTCAGCTCCCTTAAACTGGGAGTAACAGGGTTTCGACCTCCCCCCTGAAGTCCCGAAAGAGGGTCAAAAGACCTGAGTCCAAACTGACGATTCTGATGGCTCAAATTAGCATCCCTTTTTCAATTGTAAACGTGGCCATTGACCGTCAGGCCAGAAAGGAGGAGTGGAAAATCATGCAAAACTGGTTATAGGATGCTAGCTAAAATCCTTCAGGTCAGTCGACCCGTCTCTGGGCTCCAAAGGTAGAAATGTTAACATAGGACCCTTCTCTGGTACTCAGAGTGTTTTAAATAAACGCTGTAACGCAACCTCCGCTGTAAATCTTCTTTTATTTTTAACGTTTCCTCTTTTCAGACCAACTCAACCTGAGTCAGATTGGACAGAGAGCATCTGTGAATATCTCGCAACGGAGTCCTAGTTAGACCTAAGACTTTGACTGGGCCTTTCTGGCACATTATTATTGACCTGTGCTCTCTTCTTGCCTTGCATTTAGATCAGATTCCCTGACCCTGGTGACAAAAAGCATCTCCAAATGCATGATGCTGCCACTATTATGTATTAAGGACGATGTGAAGTGTAAGCTTATCTTCCTGAGGAACAGTAAATGTGTTTCATTTGAAGTGGTTCTCTGTGTCGATGTGTGTTGCTGCAGGAGTGAAAAGCATGCTGGATAAGATTGGAAATGAGATCATCAGTTTCTCCAAGATGTTCCCAGTGGAATCCTCTCTCGCCAATTTCACCATTTTTCTCAACGACAGACACAAGTTCATCGAGTCTTTTTACCCCCAGGTGGACCAGATGGATTTCTACCGGTTGGTGAAACTTGATCCCATGACATGTTGAAATGGATTGTCTTTTTTTATTCTGATCAGCTGAGACTAGCTTCGATTTGCTCAGTGACAGCAATAACCCATCAACCATTTCTTTATAATAGACATCTGAGTTTTTCCTGGGGTTTTTTTGTGAAAAACTTTCAATTGAGACTTAGATGATATTCTGGGTTCTTGGTTTAGGAAGTAAAGCGTGTTAAACGTGTTTCTGTGCTGCAGGTGGATCGCCTGCGTGGCCGTTCTCTGCACCGTGGTCTTGATTCTGGCCTTCAACATGCTGGGCCTGCTCTGCGGCACCTGCGGCTACGACAAGCAGGCCAGTCCGACCACACGCGGCTGCCTGTCCAACACCGGCGGAAACCTGCTGATGGCGTACGTTGTCATAGCAACACACCAACAGATTTATATCAGGATGAGCTTTGAAGCGACTGTGACAATTTACCTTTAAGAGAGCGGTATTATGTAAAATCAACTTTTTTGATCTTTACATCGTGTTGTTCAGAAACATAGCAGGAGTGTTGCCGTGACTATTTCATGCATGTTTGAGAAATGCTTTAATCTCCATGGCAACCATTCAGCTGTGCAAAACGCCTGGGTGGACCTAGACACCTTTGAGAGGAAGCTGCTCCTCAGAGCTGGAGTTTCCAAGCTTCCAAGCTCCTTCAGACTAGCCAGCAGCAATTAGCAAACACCTGTTGGAACTGTACATCTGCTGAGCTCATTACAGGAGCTACGTCTCAGTGAAATGCTGGTAAAAACATTGTTAAAGGAATAATAGAGGAGAGATGTTGAGATGACTTCCTGAAGGCGGCGTTTCAGAAAGAACAGGAGTTTCTTAAAGAGACAGAGACCCAATTTCAAGGTTTTAAATCAGAAAGTCAAAATTTTTTTACTTCATATTTGACATACATAGCACTAAATAACATCTGGTGTTAATTGATCATGCTATAAAATGGCATCAGGTGCCTGGAAGCATATAATACTGCCCCTTTAAATCTGCTCCAAACTCAGCTTTTAGGCCACCGTCTTCAGCTGTAACAGTCAAAACGACCCAGGCTTAGCCATCGATGGTCTTACAAATGCTGGTATTTTTTGTTGTTGTCAATAAATGAGAAAAACTGTTTAAAAAAACATAATTTGTAGATTTTTTTAAAGGTTGACAGTTGTTTAATGGATAAACATACTTTTCAAAAATGTAATATTACCTCCAAAATGTTCACAATTACAGTTGCTTTTTCTGACTTTTTTACCAACCAAATTACAGACAAATTTGATAATTAATAAAAGTGTGTTTTAGAGGTTATTTTGATCTTCTTTCATTCAGAGGTGTGGGATTCTCCTTTATCTTTGCCTGGGTGCTGATGGGTCTCGTTACCACTCTGTTTGTTGTTGGAGGCAACGTGGAGAAGCTGATATGTGAACCTCTGGCCAACCGACAGCTGTTCAAGGTACCTAAGACAGAAATCTCCCTTCAGGAAACCTGAGTTTCTTCCATATCTGTTTTCTTATATCTGATCAGAATAGTGGACTAAATTGTTGCTTTGTTGGTTCACATTTGTGTTTGTGCAGATTATCGATACACCATTCCTGGTTCATCCTGAAAAACGTAATTTTCTTCCTGGGATGCTCTTCCAGAATCCAAACATTGACTTGACTCTGGGCAGCATGTACAGGTGCCGAAAACACTCTTTTCTATCATTTGAATGTAATCCTGAAGAAACAAGGACATATCTGAGCTCCAAAGCTCAAACATTTGCAAGAAAACACTCAGAAATTGTTGAGATTCATCTCAGAAATTTTCTAGAAGCGATTTGGAAAAATTGGAAGTTTTTCCAAGTAAATTTACGACTTTTCAGACTCAGAAAATTTTTAGAAGTCAAAAGTTTTTTTACTTTTTAAACTTTAGAACATTTCTGGGGGTTTTTCTCTCAAGTTTTTACTTCTGAAACTCAGAAATATCCCTGTGTTTTCTAGAAATGTCTGAGGTTAATGTTAAAATTACTGAGTTTTTTCTAGCGAACTGTACTAGTCCTTTTCTCTTTTTTCTATCTAAAATGGCCCTAAAATTATACATTCCTTCTCAATAACTACTATGATTTTCTTTTAAGTCCTGAATTTTTTTTTTTATGTGAAACATAAATGTGTAGGTTTGATGTATGAGTGCTATTTAGCAGATAACACAAGTGATGCTGTAATCTGGTTTTGCACATTGTTTTAATATCTCACAAAACTGGTCAAGAAATCTTCAAATTCTCCTCTGAAAGTCTGAAAAATGGAAACTGAGGTCCCGTGTGTAATGACAAGTTTTGTCCACCAGGGAGTGCTATGAGAACAACGGCCTGTATCACGCTCTGCAGCTGGAGAACATCTTCAACATCAACTCGTTCCTAAACAGGACAGTGGTGAGTGTCGGCGTTTCACAGTTTGTGGTTCTGTGATGGGGCAGAGTGGCTGTGGTCGCAATGATCTGTGTCTGCTTCACAACAGTACAACAGAGATCTGGCCAAAGTGTTGGAAGGAGTCCAGGTGGACCTGAGGGACATCATGCTGCTGGACCAGGCCGGCAGAGACAACCTCATGAACTTCGCGAACTCAGGAGTTGGAGAAATCGACTATCCGGCTTACCTGGCTGAGGTGAGCTATGTGTTAAAAACTATATCAGAAATACTGTCTAGATAACTTAGTCTTTCTTTCCTTCTGTCTCACTGTCAGGTGAAAATCAACATTTTTATAACCGTCAACATATTTATGGCTAAATTTAATTGCATCTTTGCTACTTATTGATAAAGTTAGAAGGGTAAAACAGAAGCTTAGCGCTGTTAATACTAAATGTATTTGACCACCCCCTATTGAAAACAACAGCTGTGGTAGTTTGCAAATGATGTTAAACAATACCCTTAGAGAGGCAACTGTTGCTGACCATGAATCCAGGAAGGGCTGTAAGGCCAAAATGTCCCTCAAAATTTGAGTTTGAGTCCTGCAAAAATAAATGAGACTAGCTGGCAATCTGTAAGTGAATATCCTGGGAATGACCACATTTAAACAATGAGAGCTCAAACTCTGCATGCCTCAGTTAGTATCTTAAAGCTGCAGTATGTAACTTTTGTGAAAAAAATAAAAAAATATGTAAATATTTATTTGCTGAGACTGTCAAAATGTTATGATAGTACGGTCTGAGACAGATTATCTGTGAAAAAAATCAAGCTCCTCTGCCTAGAAACAACCAATCAGAGCCAGGAGGAGGGTCTTAGCGTTGTCAATCAAGCCCGTGTGCACGCAGCTCCTCCATCCTCATTGCCTTTTCCTGTTGCAAATGCTAATGCTAGTTAGCCAAATAAAGACTCATTTGTTCCTCTTGATGATCACAAAGATTTGGATTTTTGTTTAAGTCATTAATGAAAGAGTAAAACTGTTTTCAGGTGAATAAGGGAGTCACTATTGTGGATCTGCTGTCTTTCTGCTCTGATCTGGAGGATCAAGCCGACCAGCTGGTGAGTCTTAACTTCACAGCTGGTAACCCTTACACCAGCAACAACATGCCTTTCATTATACAACAGACTAATCTCTGTAGATCCGTAGAAACATGAAGGGAGAAACAATTACTCAATGAATTTTTGAATGACCCTAAATGATTTGTTCGATCGTGTTTTTAAAGCCCCGTGGAGCTTTGGAGAACGCTCTGAAGGGACACGCCAGCAGCATCAGAAGCATCCACAGGGAGCAGGTGGTGCCCATGGAGCAAGCCATGGTAAGGTTGTTGCTAGGTAACCAAAGAGGGATTGAGTTAGTTGATGCCACCAGCCTTGCTTAGCTCACAGTGAGAGGTTGAGCAGCTAAAGCCTTTTCTCTGCCTCCATCCTCCACAATGCTGTGCTTTTCTGGCTCGGAGTTCAGTGAATATTCTAAATATTGAATATTCTGTCAGATGTATTATGTATTTATATTGATCACAATATATATTGTTACTGATTTATTATCCACAAGTACGTCCAACACATTGCAGTCACTTTACATTGCAAACCCCTTTAAGTTTCTTCTAACTTCTCCTTCCCTCCCTATCTGTTCCCGTGGTAACAGAAATATGTCCGAGCGCGGGTAAGCTGCTGCATGGTGCTTTCTGTCTGTGCTTGCTGTAACATCGTGGCTCATGTGTTCCTGTGACCGTAGCAACATGTTTATAATCGTGTTGTTGCCCCTTTATTTGTATGTAGTGTCCATGCCTGATTTAGTTATATATTGCACCAGGGATGCACTGATCCACTTTTATCGCATCCGATACCGATATCAGAGGTTCAGTATCGGCCGATACCAATTCAGTACAGAAAAATGGTGCTGAATTGACTTAAAATGTTTCCTATTTTAAAAAGCACACATAAATATACTTAATTACTAATTTATTTGATAACTCTGCATCGGAACAGCACACTTAAATACACCAACAGCTTTACAACCTGGTCAAACATGTAAAAACAACTTTAATTTGTTCAGTCAGTTTAAAAAAAAAGTAGAACAGCCAACATAAAATAAATGATAAAGAAATTGAAACTGACAAAAACAACAGATTGACTACCTTAGTCAAACATGGAAAAAGTAAACTGCAACAAACGTTCTTTCAAATGGTTCAGAAAGTGCAATTAGGAATTCTAAATGTAATGTAAAATACACAATAATAATTTTTCAGTATCAAGACCTATACCAAACTGTTTGTTTTTGTGTCTTGTTGTGCAGAGCACCCTGAGCCAGGGCATCAAGCTGCTGCAGAAGATGTCCAACGACCTGCCTGTGAGTAAAACTGTCCAAATAAAACCATTTTCAGCTGGATATCAGCTGATTTTGTCCATATGAACCGATTCTTCTCTGTGTCTCAGATGAAAGTCACAAACATCCTGAGTGCCATTGATGCAGCAGAATATCTCATCGCTCAAAATGCCTCGCATGTGGTGAAACAGGTACAAACCCAAGCAAAACTTTGGAAACAGAAACCTGCTTAGCCAAGCTTATCGAGGTGTACACCCTGATTTTTCATTTGTGCCATTTCTTCTATTTAATTTTTATATACTTTAAGCTCCATTTTTTCCTGTTTTTTGTTTTTATATATAATTTACGAGCTGTGAATATTCTTATCTTTTATAACTTGTTTAGCAACCTACTCTTTCTTTACCCAGCGACATGCAGCAAACTTTACACTCTATATCCTGTTACACACACAGTTTATGTGGGCCTGTCACAATAACTAATTTTGCTGGACGATAAATTGTACCAGTAATTATTACAGTATAATGTTAATATTGTTATTTTGGGATGGTTGAAGATAAGTTTGTCCTCTCAAAGACCAATAAACTTTGAAAAGAAGGCCAAACACTGGAACTGGAAAATATTTCAAATATTCAAAATTAAGACATGACAAACAAAAACAATATATAAAACAGACATAACAACTTCTTACTGCAATGGAAACAAAATAAATGATTTAGTGTCTGTAAACAAAATTGCTCTTCAAAAGATATTCATCAGAAATGAAATGATTGAGCTCATTTTAATTTATCATTTTTACAATGATAAAAAAATCATTTTTTGTCATTGTTGACCAACATTGTTGGTCATTGTTGCTGAGGTATACAGTCAAGAACATCGGCATCATTTTAGCTTCGTACCGCATTTAGCTAACCAATCCAGCATGAATTGATTTATTGCTTATTGCTCATCAGTTTCCCCTCAAACTCATTTCTTTTCTTTTCTGCATTAAACATAATCTAGATTTTACATCATATGTGGCAAAACAAATTGAACAGAAACAGAGCTGCAGCAGCTTCTATTCTTGGTTTTCTCTCTAGTATGCGTGAGGAGCAGTGACTCAACTTCTAACTTTTAACTGACAAAAAGGGTGAAAAGTAGCAAAAAATCTTAAAACTCTTTAAAAATCACATTGGTTTTGTTCAATCAAGTCAACTTTCTGAACTGTGGAGCAACATGAGCATCAAAATGCATGACTTGTTCTCACATCTGGATCGGTTTCCTGAGAATCTGGATCAGTGAGTGATGAGCAGGAGGAGAGATTCCATCAGGACAGAAAAGAGACGGAGAATTTTACACAATGAAGACGAAATGTTCAATTTACATGTACTTACTCTTATTAGTGTTTATTATTCAATTTACAGAAATACAAGTTTGTAACATTTTATTATTACACTCCGTTAGAAAACTTTTTTTTCTCCTAAAACCTTTTTTGGATCAGAAATATTAACAGGTATGAAATGACAATGTCACAAAAATGTCATAAATGTATTCAGGAGATCAGATTTCTCTGAATGACATTGGAATAAAAACCTGACCTGATTGAGAAAAATAGATGTCATTTTTGGATTCAGCAGTGCAAAATAGTCCTAATTCAGTTGAAAAAATATAGAAAACTTCCAAAAAAAATTGTTTGTAACCTTATTAAAACCTAATTTTAATGGTAGATTGCTAATAAATAATAGCTGTCTAAAGCTGAAACCTCCATCTGATCACGATGCGCTCTCCTCTCTGCAGGAGACAAAGGCCTTCGTTCACAGCCTGGTGGGATACTTCAAGCAGTACACTGACTGGGTTAAAAACTCTGTGAGTGTTTTTCTACTCTTTTCTCTGGTTTATTTTCACTTTTCAGTTGATTGAGTCAAGACAGGAAAGCAGCACAAAGGCCCACTGTTAACACTAAGCTGGCCTTACTTTACAGACAGTGTGCCAGTCTTAATGGACTTCCTGGAGTTGGTTCACTTGAACAAGATGTTCTGGTGTTGGCATATAACAGCCAGTCCATTGACTTCCATCTGTTGATCTAAGTTGGTTTCAGCAGCAACAGAGCTCCGTACTTCCTCATCTTCCCCCCCAACACTCTGGGACTAAACTGTGCTCGTATTGTGTGTCCTTGTCCCCTGCAGCTATCTGCAGAGGTAGCCCAGTGTAAACCCATCAGCAACATGGTGGACAGCATGGAGATAGTGGGTTGCAGCTTCATCATTGACTCAGTGGTAAGAGCTCACTGTGGGTGTTTCTGTGTGTTCGCAGGAAGTCAGGCTGCCAGCTGTAGAGATATCAATGGCTGGTTTAGAGCAGAGTGTGTTTTGGGAGCAGGCTGTGTCAGAACAGGAACTCACACTGGGCCTAGACTGTCCTCTGTTTTCACTCTGGCCTGTACTAGCTTTATGTTTGCAGCACTTATTAACTTTAACATCGTGCATCATCAAAAGTTTTATTCATGAATAAAATGCTAAAAGGATCCCTTTTTCCAGTTTATGAATGATGCATTTGTTTGTTGTTTATACACAGGCATATCTTTAAGAGTTTATCAATCTACCTCTGTCACTTATTCTTGTCTGCGTGCATTTTAGTTTCTCACATATAGATAACCTGAGGCGGTTTAGTTAGATAGTCATTAAAAGTCTGGAAAAATTTGTCATTTGGTCTCAGTGATAATTTTTGATGACACAAAAATAATAATTGAAGAAAAACGTATGAATGAATTCACGTTTTATTGCACATTTAAAAAAAAAATTCCTTTAAACAAAATCACCAGGGTTACGATCAATGGCACTGCCAAGCAATTTCTGTATCACAAATCTAACAAACGTTTTTTAAATTCAATTTTAACAGTTTGTTTTAAACATGCGCTAAACATGTTGCTTTGTAGCTGTTTGGTAAGCTAGCTTTGTAGCTAGTGTCTTACTAGCTTCAACAAGCTAGAAAGACACTAGCTTCAATAAACCAGTAAGACACTAGCTTCGGTAAGCTAGTAAGACACTAGCTACAGTAAACCAGTAAGACACTAGCTATGGTATATTATATATATATATATAATATATTATATATATATATATATTATATATATATATATTATATTGTTATTATTATTATTGTGTGTTTGCTTATTTATACTGTATATATTTGACCTTTTGCACGGGAGCTGCAATGGAAATTTCGTTGAATTCTGTTCAATGACAATAAATGCTATCTAATCTAATCTAATCTAATGGTAAACCAGTAAGACACTAGCTTCAGTAAACCAGTAAGACACTAGCTACGGTAAACCAATAAGACACTAGCTACGGTAAACCAGTAAGAGACTAGGTACAGTAAACCAGTAAGACACTAGCTTCAGTAAACCAGTAAGACACTATCTTAGTGTGCCTCATTGTATAGTGCCGTTTACAGTGAGGCACAAAATGATCTAAGCAAGTTCAGTTTAACGTCTTCAGAACGTTTACTGGTATTTTCTGTATTTAAAGATCTGTCAGTCTGGTATTGACTGACAGATCTCTGCATTTGGAGTTAAATAAATGGAGAGACCATCCAGTCTCTCCATTTATTTAACTGGTGGATTTGTTTCCCAGAACACGTTTTGGATGGGTTTAGGAGCCTGCTGCATCCTGCTGATTCCCAGCATCGTCTTTTCCGTCAAACTGGCCAAATACTACAGACGGATGGACACAGAGGACGTCTTTGAAGAGTGAGTCCTAGAAAAGATTTTTGTTTTTTGCGCCTTCACCCGTAGAGGAAAAATATTTTCATTCCTGCTTTCAGAGATTCTGGGTGTTTTCTGGCTGAGCTCAAATCCAAACTAACCCGACATATTTTCTGTCTCCCTCCGTTGTTCTTTTTCTTTTTCTTCTTCTTCTTGGACTGCTGATTCTCCTCTTGTTCAATCCTGGTGTTTTCTCCAGATACTCTTATCCGTGGCTTGTCACTCTTTAATGTCGCTCAGCTTTTCAATGCCTTTTGCCTTTCATCCTCACAATTTGGATATTTTGGACCTTTCATACTTTTCCGACCGTTTTCCCTCAGGCTCAGCTCACTTTCTTTAGCTTCAGGAAGGTGTTCCCTCTCTCCTTCACCTCCCCTTCATCACGTGTTGATGGAGGGGAGGTGTTGCTGAAACAGGTAATGGTGGCGAACAGGTGTGTGATGTCAGTGGAAATGTATGAGCAGTGCTGTGCATCAAACTTCGCTTGTCTGCTTGCGGTGGAGGGAATTCCATCTGCAAATCAAAAAGAGTTCAATAAAATAAGTTTTATTATTTATTTATAAAGACTTCCCCGTGTGTGTGTGTGTGTTTAGCGCTCCCTATAATGACACACTGACTTGGTTCCCTCGGGCCTCGGCTCCACCAAGTGAATGGTGACCTGCAGGATGTGACTTCCCTGTTAGAGGTATTTATGACCGGCGAAAACCCTTCGTCTGACCATCACTAACTCCACTGACCGCCCATCAAACCGTCCTCCTCGGTTCAGCTTCGTCCTGCTGCCCAGATCCATCTTTCATCTTCATCTTCACCATATTTCTTCTTCTTGCCCTCTTGAACTTTTTTTTTCTTAAAATTTTAAGTAAAAGTGGAAGGGAAACAAAGTCTCCGTCTGATTCTGTCGTAGAAATTAGTCATGAGTCTCAACTTTTACTGAGCAAAGTTGTAAATTAGCTGTTTTGTAATGATAATACTCAATGTTTCTGTCACTTCTCACATGGACCACTTTGATAAGTTTCCCACCTTTTTTTTCTTTTTTGGCCACCATGAGTCAAAGCAAATGCTTTATGTGCTTCTCTTTATTGTTTTACAAAACTCTGCAGAAACTTTTAATTGGAATAAATCACAGAATGAGTCTGAAACCGATCAGTCTCCGAACTCTAAATCAGTCTAAGGATTAATTCTTCATCACAGACAAAACAAAGGAGCAAATTTGCCTTTATTCCCCAATGATTATATATTTTCATCATACAGAAAAGAGCAAAAGTCAAGAAGCGTTTATATTGAACTGAATAAAGAATTGCAGAAGTGAGGAAATGCTTGTTTATTCTGATTAGAGAACATATTAAAGAGCTTATCACTCTTTCAAAGCTCTAAAGAAATTGAATTTAATGCATAGTTTTGGGTACTAACTAGAGAAGGGAGTTCACTTTTCCAGCATTTGGAAAAGTGAAAATAGTCAAAGCTGAGGATTTCTTATGTGCTTCACCTGGTTTGACTTTGTTTCTGTCCTTCCTCCACAGTGGACAGGAGAACTGGAACTGATCAGTCCAGTAAAGGTGAGCGCTCACTTCTTAAACTCTCCTCTCCTAAACACTGATGTACAACATCACAATAGGGCCACTGCAGATAGAAGAAAGGAGTTTATTAACATGTACTCCACCAAGAACCTCTAAATGTTGGGTGTAATCTCAATAATGTTCTGGGGGAAAAAAACAAGGAAATACCTCAATTTCCACAGTGGAAATGACTTACTTTTAAAAATCAGAAAATTTCCAAAATTTTACATTTTAGTTTTTTCTAAAAATAAATAAATAAATAAATTTTTAAAAATTAAAATTTCAGGTTTTTCAAGCAAATTTTCCACTTTCCAAACTCAGAAATTTCCCATTTCTTCTAAAAGCTATCTGAATTTGAATTTCAAATTTTGAGTCTTTTCTAGCAAAGTTCGATTTTTTTTTTCAAACTCAGAAATAAAAAATAAAAAAATTCTGAAAAATTTCTGAGCTTTAATCTCAAAATTTTGAATTTTCTAGCAAATTTTCAAACTCAGTTTTTGTTTCTAGGGAATTTCTGAGCCAAATGTTTTGGCAAAAATGTACTCCTCATTTTGTTGTCCACCTACAACGCCCCCAATATTCCTTCAAGGTGACAGCCGTCTAACCCGTGGCTCCTTTCCATCCTTTTCCCAGGTTCTCTGGGATTTTTCCAGCTTTTAGATCACCTGAAGCTTCAGTGGAACAAAAAAAGGGAATAAAAACCAACAATCAGGAAGAGTGTGGTGGGGCGCCCCACCCCCAGCGCTCCTCCAGCTCTAACAGACCTCTGAAGGCCGTCGTCTGCAAACTCATGAAATCCTCTCTCGGTCGCTCCAGCAACCTTTTAGCTTCTCATGCTGTGGAAATCTCAGCTCCTGCATCAGAACAGAGAATTAAGCTGCACCTACATCAGTTTTACCACGAAGTCATCATTTTATACACTTTCAAAACTTTTGAAAGTTTTATATATTCTTTTGTTAATCTTTGTTTTATATACTGTTAGTCATGTTTTGTTGTAGATTTATGTTTTTTTCTCTCTGTGGATATTTGTATCATAGCTTAAATTATTTGGGATGATTGATTGCGTACATGTTTAGGGGGAAGTGTAAAACAGCACAGTCAGGGCGATATGTTTTGCTACATAATTAAACACATTCGTGGATAACTAACAAAATAAAAGTATATCTTTTGAAGATATACTCCTTCAAAAAATAGAAAATGAACTTAATAATGGCTTAATGTGAACTATTTCTGATCACCAGAGCTTTACTTTGTCTTCTAATCATCATGAATGTCTGCAGAAAACTCTGGCCCATCCATCCATCTATCCATCCATCTATCCATCCATCCATCCATCCATCTATCCATCCATCCATCCATCCATCCATCCATCCATCCATCCGGACAAAAAGCCTAAAATGTCAAACACCTGCTTTGCTAGTAAAAGGTTTAGTTTGTAGGATAACATTTTAATTGAGATTATATATTTCATTTGAGATTATACCAAGTATATCTTTGGATGGATCAAATATTCATTGAAGTTTGTATAACATTTATGGACATATTTTCTTTTCACAAACAACCAGGAAACAAAGGGGATTCCCAAAATGTTGAACTATGCCTTTAAATACTGTACAAGTTAAGTGGCAGCTCCAGTTTATCTCATAATAAGTGAGAAAAGCTGCAGTTGTTAACATATGCTGCTTTTTAGCATGATGTTACGTAAGTACTTTTGGACGGCTAACGCGCAAAGGCAGCGTAGCCCATGGTAGTCCATTACAGCAAGCCCTGTTGCTATGACAACAGAGGTCTAAGGACCAAAGAGAAATTTTGGGAGTTTCTTCAGAAGGAGCAAATCTGTGAATAAAAACTTGAGTCCAACTTGAGTCTTTTGTGTTTCTTCCTTTTGACTGTTTAATGTGTAGACCAGAAATTGTTTCAACTGTTCTCAAGGTCAGATAAGTTTAGAGTTTTTTAACTCTTAAGAAACTATAGAATTCACACCCCAAAGAGTGTTGTGTAACATTAACTTTTTTTTTTTTTTAGCTTTACATCATGTTCTAATGTTATTCCCTCTCGAAAAACATACCTGGAGTTTTGCTTTGATTCTTTGATCCATGTTTGAGAAATTATTTAATCTCCATGGCAACCACTGAGCTGTGCAAAACACCTGGGTGGACCTAGCATCTCCTCAGAGCTGCAGTTTCTGTGCTTCTGCCTCCCACTGTCCTCTCGCATGACTCCTCCATTCAGCTCCTTCAGACTAGCCAGCAGCGATTAGCAAACACCTGGTGGAACTGCAGATCCTCTGAGCTCATTATAGGAGCTACTTCTCAGTGAAATGCTGGTAAAAATGTTGTTAAAGGGTTAATAGAGGAGACATGTTGTGATGACTTCCTGAAGGCGGAGTCTGAGAAAGAGCAGGGGTTTTTAAAGAGACAGAGACCCAATTTCAAGGCATTAAAGTATGAAGTAAAAAAAAATTTTAAGTCATATTTGACATATGTAGCATTTTTATTACAACTGAAGGTAGCATGATTGTAATATAAAATGGCACTTTGTGGATGGAAAACACATAATACTCTCCCTTTAAAAGATAAGGTGGTCACATTGTGGCTGCTACTGGAGTCTGTGTAGACATAGGACAACAAAGCTGCAGTCAACTTAATAGTTTTACTTGGAATGATAGTAAAAAAGTTCATTTCAGATGAAAAAGTGATTTCTAAGTGAACTGAACCAATAAAAGTAAGTTGTCATCACCAACTCAAATGAATCTTTTCAGAGTGTAACCACATGTAAAGGGGCCAGCATAGGTGGTCAGGATCTGCATCTTCAAAGACTAATTACCAGCCCGTCCCTGGAAGCCAAATTAAACAAGTCGCCTCCCAGAGCCAGAAACTTTGTGGTCAGACTCATGTCTGGTGACGCAAAAATCCCCAGATGGGAATTCTGCCGGAGACCCGCGTTGGACTTTTCTATGACTCTCTGAGAGAATCACTGCTGCACAAATCGAAAGAGAGTTTAAAGTTGAACAAATATGAGATCAAACTAAAGCTGGTGGTCTCCAGAGCCCAGAGGCATATTTACCTTATTAGCAGCTTTACACTGACGCTTTGTCAAAATGAAGTCAACTTTTAATTGTAAGAACATGATTAAACATGATCAAAACTAGCCATACATGTCATCAGCCACACATCAGCTGTCGACTGAATCCATAATGCAGTTTTAATTTATGATTTCATTTACGAACAGAATAAAATGTTATTCAAACCAAATGAGGAAAATCGTCTCCACAGTCCTTGTTTCTCGTGAATTAGCCGGAATGACGAGTTCTGTTTTACCAACCACAAGCAGATCTCATTACAGCTAGGCTTAGAAAAATCTATGGATTACTTTAATGGAACGTGTCTGACGAAATCAATCAGGCTAAAGCAACATGTCGTGCCCTGAGCTAAAGAAGCTCAAAAACATTTAAGAAACACCATTTTAAAGGTTTTCATATTCCAATAAAATACAGATACAGCCATTATTCACAAGTACTAAAACAGAACAGAGTTGTACCTCCAGAGAGGCAGCCGTCCTGCAAAAATGATGCTAAGAGTGCACCGTTTCGATTGATCATATAACTGCGGTATTTGACATTTTGAAAATAAATTCCCTTAATAGAAACACGGCAGTTTCAGGAAAACTCTTCTTTGTCGTTAAAAAGCTTTCCCACTAGAATGAGTTTTTTTTGTTGTTGTTTTTAATCGTAACACAACTGGTTTATCTCGCAAAACTGCAAAGGAAATACTTTTTTGCATCACGTGAACAACCAGATGTTTCCACTGGCACAAACCATGAAGAAGAAGACAGGAAGTAGTTGAAGGATCATGTTTTTTACTGATCTCACGTCAATGTGATTTTAATTGACTTTCTTATTTAATGGAAACACAGTAATTACGAAATTGTATTTTTGTTTTTCGACATTAGCGGAATATTGTCAAAATCTTGAAGACATTTGTCACAGGAACGCATTTATTGACTCCAGGAAGTAACAAAAGAACCCAACAACATATAAAGCACTGCAAAGCCCCACTTGCCTCTGTTACACAGAAAGAATGAGACTATAGGCAAGAACTGGTGAGAGTATTAAGTATTTGCTGACAAACATCTGGATAAATTTCATGATTCTTTGGGGTCTTTTATGCGTTTTTTTTCTTTTGTAGCTTTTAAACCAATCATTTCAGAACTAAAACATCAAACATGGCGGTGGTAGTGTGGTGATGTGGGGTTGTTTCATTGCTTCAGCACCTGGATGACTTGCCATAACTGATAAAACAAGAACTCCTGCCCTCTATGAAGGAGATGTAAAAGTCGCGTTGTCGCCAAGGTTTCACAACCAGCCCTTGCTTTTTCACACAAAAATAAAAATAAAATCATTGGAATGCTCTCTTTTGTAGATGCTCAAGTTAATCTGGTCTCATATTAAAATTATTTGATGATCTTAAAGATCCCAAGCCTGACAAAGGAAAAAAAAAGAACGGAAGAAATCTGTAAGGAGGCAAATATTCTTTCAGGATTTTAGTTCCATTTTCCTGCTGCTCTCCTTCTCATCAATGGTCAATGGTCCTCCTGTTCCCCAACATCTGGCCTCATGTGTGAGCCTCTCTTATGCCTCTTGCTTTTCATCAGCTTCTCCTGTTTCTCCTGTGGTTTCTGCGCCCTCTTCCCCTTCCAGCCGTCTCGTCGATCATTTTTAAAACGTCCCATAGCTTAGCAAGTGGAGGAGGAGTTTACGTCTGAATCATGAATAAAACCATCTGTCAAGCTTGAAAAGTTTGCATTTGCGTGCCTTAGGAGCGAACGGAGCCGTGCCTCGCAGCAGCCAAGAGCCATGAGGACTGGGATGAAAGTCGCGATGTTGCCGCTGCTTTTGGTGGCAGCTGTTTGCGGATCCAACCCCCATAGCAACGACAGCAGCAACGACAGCAAACAGCCACAGCAGCAGTCCAGCGTCTGGGACCACACCGTCAGATTCACCACCAAGATAAAGGACTCATGCACCATGGGGGTGTCCGCAGCGGGAAACTTCACCCGTCTGCGTGTCTCCTGCAGATCCCCGAGCCAGGCTACGGGGCGCTCCTACTACTGTGACTTCCAGGGCCAACCGAACCAATGTGGAGCCTACAACAAGAACCCTCGGCACTACTTCGTCCAGATGACGTGGGAGCTGAGGAAGCTGAAGAACGCCTGCCAGGGGGCCAAAATCTACCGCCCTCATATGTGCAGGAAGTACTCTGATGAGACTCAGATGACCTTTATGACCTCCTGGCCCAAGACTTCAGCTCCAAAGTCTGCAAAGCCCGGTCAGGAGCAACGCAAACCAGCGGCGCCAGCAGTGCAGAACAAACCCACCGGCACCCATCAGCCCACAAAGCTGCAGCCTCAGCCAGCTAAACCTCTGCCAGGCAGAGGCTCCCAGGGCAAGAGAAGCACCCCCAAGCCGGCAAAGACCGCTCCCCGTCCCACCGAGGAGCCGGCGTCTAGGGCATCCCGCCTCGCCACGGAGTACTGCTGGAAGAGCTTCCATGGCCTCTGCAGCTATGTCATCGGCTGGTTCCAAAACTGAGATGCAGCTCAGTTTTTTTTATCATAACAGGTGGGTGAAGGAAAAGTTGAGGCGAAGGGGAAGGCAGAAGTAAAGTTTAACCAGTGGTGGATAAACTGCTCAGCTCTAGTGTTTGAGTAAAAATATGGGTAGTCATGGTCAAATCTTACTAAACTAGTTGTTCAATCAAAAGTTTACTCACGTTATTTTCTGAGCGCTTATCCAGAGCCATGTACAACCGCTCTGTTCCAAAAAAATTACATTATTTGTAAAAACTTAGCATAAAAATTCAGCTTTTTTCTTTAAAATAAAAAACACTCTAACTCTAAAAAAGAATTTGAAAAGGAGAATTCTTGTATAACCACAATTGAGATTGTATTTTTTTGTATTTATTGACAAAATTTGTGTGGTTAAGTCATTTTAACCACACAAACATTTCACCATGCATATCTCCATGGTGGCGCTCTGGAAATATCCATAAATTTCATGATTCTTTGGGGTTTTTTATGCATTTTTTTCTTTTGTAGCTTTTAAACCAATCATTTCAGAACTAAAACATCAAACATAGTGGTGGTAGTGTGGCACCATATTTCCATGGTGGCGCTGTTTTCTCCAAAGCGGGAGCTCAGCTCGCGAAATTTAAAGAGAATGACATAATTCTAAATCCTAGGTGTGAGCGGCGACGCTGATTGGTTCTTCTTGTAAGGAGCATAGCGTGTGGCCAATCGCATTTCAGTAAATAAGAACAACAATACCAGACTATAAAACTACGCTGAGCTTTGTAGTCTAGAGTAAACAACAAGCTTTCTCAAAATGTAGTGGAGTTGAAAGTCATAAGTTTGCCAAAAACTTATACTCAAGTAAATTAAAGATATTCTAAATGTACTTAACTACAGTACTCAAGTGTACTTTGATATTGTCCACCACTGAGCTTAACACCAGACTGCTCTTTTTGTTTAACTTTGACTAGAACAAAATCTAATTTTAAGTACCTTCTTTGCCCTTTTTTCAGATTGGAATTACTAACCTGACAACACAGACTCCTGTCTTTGAACTCTCTTCACAAAATCATCTGAAAATGAGTCATCAATAGATGATAATAATATGGAAAGAAACACAATGAGCCAAAGAAAGAAGCTCGCCTTGGTGTATTTCTGTTGTATTTTTGTTGCTAACTTTATCCCAGATGTCATGTAAATTCTGAGCGAAGAATAAATAGAAGAGTGGCGACCTCTCGTCTCCCGTGTGGCTCTGTTGCTCCTGCTGCATGCGCTCATACTCTCAAAGACGTCTTTGTATCCATCGCCGCCAACTGTAACAACATGGCCGCTGCCGGACGGCCGCTGGGCTTGAGGAAGTTGTTAGTAGGGCAGACACAATCAGTCAGTGAAGGTGTCTGAGCAGAGCCAGGCACTCCTCTGTGAGAGCTGATCAATTGAGTCCATAAGAGCCACCTTGCATGAACAGAGGAGACCTGTGTGGAGGCTCCAGAGGTCACACACACACACACACACACACCTACATCACCCCCACCACACACACACACACACACACACACACACCCCTACACACACACACACACACACACACACGTTTGTGGGGAATTTCCATTGACTTCCATTCATTTCTACAGCCTAAACCTTACTCTTACCCTAACCCTAACCCTAACCAAAACTAAATTCACACCTTAGTCCTAAATCTGACCCCTGACCCAAAAACAGGCTTCGGTCCCCAAAAGGAGCAGTGTGTCCCTACAACTTAGTATGTGTCAGGAAAATGGTCCCCACAAGGTATTACAAACAAACGCATACTCACACACACAAACATGCACACGCACCCGCCTACACACAAGTTTGTATTCCTACCCATGTTAGAACTTTTTTCTTAACTTCCATTGATTTTTCCCTAGCCATTACTAGTCTATTTCTAACCATAATCAAAACTTAATCCACATTATACCTCTAAATCAACATGCCACCAACACGATATGGACAGCTTTGTTTTTGCCTTTCTGTCTATCTTGTGAATGGATGGGGTCTTATAGCAGCTGTTTAGTAGAAATACTTGAATACACTTGCAATGTGAGAAGTATCAACAGGTGATAGTATATAGCTTTTCACAAAGGTGGCACATTGTTTTTACTGTGACTAATGCAGGTAGAAGGACACCCTTTGTCAACACATATCCTTGTTTTATCTTATCTACAAGTTTACCATAGCAACACACGATAAGGGTCAGAGTCCGCTTTTATTTATGAGGCAGTGAAATTCAGCAAGTCATTCTCACTGCGAGGAGAAATGGCGCAAGCAAGGGTTCAGCAGGATCAGGAAAGGTTCTCCTGTTCCATCTGTTGGGATCTCCTGAAGGATCCGGTGACTACATCCTGTGGACACAGCTACTGCATGAGCTGTATTAAAGACCACTGGGATGTAGAGGACCAGAAGGGAATCCACAGCTGTCCTCAGTGCAGGAAGACTTTCAATCGCAGACCTGACCTCCAGAAAAACACCCTGTTAGCAGAGTTAGTGGAGGACCTGAAGAAGACTGGACTCCGACATGCTCCGGCCGACCACTGTTATGCTGGACCTGGAGATGTGGCCTGCGATGTCTGCACTGGGAGGAAGATGAAAGCTGTCAAGTCCTGTTTATCCTGTTTGGCCTCCTACTGCCTGAGAGACCTCCAACCTCACTATGATGCTCCGCCTTTGAAGAAGCATAAACTGATCCCCCCGACGAAGAGGCTCCAGGAGAACCTCTGCAGTCGTCATGACGAGGTGATGAAGATCTTCTGTCGTACTGATCAGCAGTCCATCTGTTACCTCTGCACTATGGATGAACATAAAGGCCATGAAACAGTGCCAGCTGCAGCAGAAAGGACTGGAAAGCAGAAGGAGCTCCAGGTGAGGCGACAACAAATCCAGCAGAGAATCCAGAACAGAGAGGAAGACATGAAGCTGCTTCAACAGGAAGTGGAGGTCATCAATGTCTCTGCTGATAAAACAGTGGAGGACAGTGAGAAGATCTTCACTGAGCTGATGCATCTCCTCCAGAAAAGAAGCTCTGAGGTGAAGCAGCGGATCAGATCCCAGCAGGAAACTGAAGTGAATCGAGTCAAAGATGTTCAGGAGAAGCTGGAGCAGGAGATCAGTGAGCTGAAGAGGAAAGACGCTGAGCTGGAGCAGCTCTCACACACAGAGGATCACAACCAGTTTCTCCTCAACTACCCCTCACTGCCAGCACTCAGTGAGTCTACACACTCATCCAGCATCGACATCCGTCCTCTGAGACACTTTGAGGACGTGACAGCAGCTGTGTCAGAACTCAGAGAGAAGCTACAGGACAACCTGAGGGACATGAGGACAAATGTCCCACTGACAGTCCCCCTGGTGGATGTTCTCCTGTCAGAACCAGAACCTAAGACCAGGAATGACTTCTTGAAATATTCAAAAAGAATCACTCTGGATCCAAACACAGCAAACAACTTTCTGTTGTTATCTGAGGGAAACAAGAAAGTGACTCTAGTGGAGGAAGACCAGTTTTATTTTGATCATCCAGACAGATTCACCAACTGCACTCAGATCCTCAGCAGAGAGAGTCTGACTGGGCGCTGTTACTGGGAGGTGGAGTGGAGCGGGACGGAAGTCGATTTAGCAGTTTCATACAAGAGCATCAGCAGGTCGGAAGGTGACTGCGATTTTCGAAACACTGACAAATCTTGGACATTATATTGTCACAAGCAAATCTACATGTTTTTTCACAACAGAGTAGAAACTCGAATGTCAGTTCCGGTTTCGTCCAGAGTAGGAGTGTACGTGGATCACAGAGCCGGCGTTCTGTCTTTCTACCGCGTCTCTGGAACCATGACTCTCCTCCACAGAGTCCAGACCTGCTTCACTGAGCCGCTGCATGCTGGAGTTGGGTTTTATAGTTATGGAGACTCTGTTACGTTTATTGAAGTGTAACAGACAGAAGTGATCAGAGCTCCAGCTGGTTACAATGTGTTTATTATTATTATTATTATTATTATTATTATTATTATTATTATTATTATTATTATTATTATTATTATTATTATTATTATTAATAATAATAATAATAATAATAATAATAATAATAATAATAATAATAATAATAATAATAATAATAATAATAATAATTTGTTGATCCCCTAATCTCTAGTCTCCATCATTGTTGATGTTGGGTTTAGTTTGAGTCAAAGTTAAGTCGGACATTGAGGTTTGTTTCAGTGTGAACAAGAATGAAATTTCAGTTGATGTTTTGTTTCGTTTTATTTTATTCTTTTTGATTACTTTACGTACATCTTAATGTTTGCATGTTGTTTCTTATTGTTTGTTTCCCTATAGCCGATTTAACAATGATTTTAGCCTTTTTGGTATTATATTCATGTGATGCTGATTTTTGCTTTATTGACTTTAGCCGTTTTTGCTACATTGTGGAGGCTGCCCCTTCAGCAAAGCATTTATTTGTCTCTTCTTGACCATTGATAATGCTGTGCAAATAAAATATTTAATGGTTGTGAAATGTCTAACTAAGAGTTAAGTGAAATTCACAATAACATTTCCCTGTGGGAACAGAGCAGTTCGCAGCAGGAGTTCTTACTCAGTAATCAGGCCTGAGTGCAGTGAGAGAAACTCAACATAACTTTCTAGAAAATGTGATTTATGACATGATTAATCTAGGGAAGGTGTATGGGGAGAATTGGTGGTTACTTTTTCACGCAGGGCCAAGTGGGATTGGATGTATTTTTTCCCCTTAAGTGAAATAGTCATTTGAAAACTGCATTTTATTTATTTATTTATTTATTTTTATTATTTAAATTTGGTTAATCATATGAAGCACTGAAGTGTGTAAAAAAAAATCAGAAACTGAGAAAATCTGTTAGGGAGCAAGTCTTCAGATCAAAAATCAAAGTTGTATTTTAAATATGAACTTAAGAAACAAAACAGTATTTGTTATTTCGTACTTTAAGAATTAACATTTTATTATGAAATCTAGAATAAGTAAAGAAAAAGATTACTAAGATGAATTGAAACCAGTTCAAAATGCAATTAAAAACAAAAAGATTATATAGTTAAAATAATTTGATAAAAACACAACAAAGCTACTGAAATATGATTCAGCTTAAACAAAAATAAGATTTTAGTTTGTCCTAAAATGTCGATTCAAATGTGTGGGATTTTGTTTTTTACTGTATAGATACTAATAACGCCCATCGGCTTTTCTGAGAATACATGAGGACTCAGAATCACTAGTTTAAATTAATGGCGTCTTTGGGACGCCAGGGGGCGATGTGGGGCGCTCAAATCATGGTGCATGTGGCGTTTTCTAGTTGGCTGCGGCTGCAACTAGATCTTTCTCTATCTACTATGGGCTTTGGTGAAGTTTATTACCCACAAATCCTCGCTACATTAAAAAGTGGAAATATGGCAATGTTTTTTTTTCTCTTTATTGAAAATTTAAAGAAAATGATTTAAAAAGGCACACATCAGTAACATAAAAGGTACATTTGGCATGATAAAACTGAGCAGAAAAAAAATAATAAGTAAAAAAGAGAATAATCACAAACTAACAGTGTGAAAAAGGCAAAACAGAAAATGTTACAAATGCAAGAGAAATTTTAAAACTTAAATTAAGCTTTTGAGATATTGGTATTAAATCACTGTCATTTATAAAAAATAAAAAAGGTGGTTCTTTTGGAGTAATAGCTGCATTTCTTTAATTAGCTGAAGCAAAGCAGGAGAAATTGCCTTTAGGGCTATTAAATTAAATTTTAGTGCATTTTTTAATAAAATTATCAGGTGATAAAAAGTTGCCATTTCTTAATTGTGGCAATGTTCACCATGGAAGCTGTGTCTGTTGTGAAACAAATCAGTTTTTCAATTGCAAAGTATTGAAATAATTTCCTTGTTTCCTTCTACTGTACATTTGTGAATAGTATTGAATTTTGCTCCATATTTAACAAGTGATTTAAAAAAAACACATTTGAACAACCAAATATCTCCTGCAATCACTTGGGAAAACAAAAATACCTGTAATGTACATTTAAGAATGTTTGCTTGTTGTACTATGGCCATTTTAGCACCACAAACGCCTAAACAGCAACAAACAACCTGTGTTTGTTTTCATCTACATGGCAAAATAAGTAATTATATTAAAATCAAAGAACTCTTATACAGTGAATTAATGAAAAATACAATAAATACAGAGAATTTAATTCTTACAATCTCTGTTCTCAAATTATCATAATGATCATGGAAGCAATGTTTTTTTGTTGTTATTTCCAACAAAGGATTTTGGCAAAATCAGTTTAAAAGGTTCAGGTGAATAAAGCCCTCCTGAGCTGTGGTAGCCTCTATGACTGAACAGAAACAGGAGGGGGCAGCACTCAAACTAAACCCACCATCAACAAAACAACTGAAGAACAAAACATAACTCTCTAAAGACAACTGATCTCTGAGCAGAGAGGAAATGACCAAACAGTGAGCACTTAGCAACAATGATGGTGACTAAGAAACACATAATAACCAGTTGGATCTCCAATCACTGACCTCAACATTAAACAGCTTATTGAACTGTTTATTGTTACAGTCCAATAAACTTAGCAGAGTCTCCAATATCGTAAAACCCAACTCCAGCATGCAGCGGCTCAGTGAAGCAGGTCTGGACTCTGTGGAGGAGAGTCATGGTTCCAGAGACGCGGTAGAAAGACAGAACACCAGCTCTGTGATCTACGTACACTCCTACTCTGGACGAAACCGGAACTGATATTAGATTTCCAACTCTGTTGTGCCAACATATGTACCAGTCTGTGCAACAATATAATGACCAACATTTGTCATTGCTTCGAAACTCACATTCTTGTCCTGACCTGCTGATGCTCTTGTATGAAACTGCTACATCAACTCTTCTCCCGCTCCACTGCACTTCCCAGTAACAGCGCCCAGTCAGACTCTCTCTGCTCAGGACCTGACAATAAGAGAATCTGTCTGGATGATCAAAATGAAACTGCATTTCCTTCGTCAAAGTTCCTTTCTTGTTTCCCTCAGATAATAATATATGTGTGTTTGCTGTGTTTGGATCCAGAGTGATTCTTTTTGAATATTTCAAGAAGTCCTTCCTGGTCTTAGGTTCTGGTTCTGACAGGAGAACATCCACCAGGGGGACTGTCAGTGGGACATTCGTCCACATGTCCCTCAGGACGTCCTGTAGCTTCTCTCTGAGTTCTGACACAGCTGCTGTCACGTCCTCAAAGTGTCTCAGAGGACAGATGTCGATGCTGGATGAGTGTGTAGACTCACTGAGTGCTGGCAGTGAGGGGTAGTTGAGGAGAAACTGGTTGTGATCCTCTGTGTGTGAGAGCTGCTCCAGCTCAGCGTCTTTCCTCTTCAGCTCACTGATCTCCTGCTCCAGCTTCTCCTGAACATCTTTGACTCGATTCACTTCAGTTTCCTGCTGGGATCTGATCCGCTGCTTCACCTCAGAGCTTCTTTTCTGGAGGAGATGCATCAGCTCAGTGAAGATCTTCTCACTGTCCTCCACTGTTTTATCAGCAGAGACATTGATGACCTCCACTTCCTGTTGAAGCAGCTTCATGTCTTCCTCTCTGTCCTGGATTCTCTGCTGGATTTGTTGTCGCCTCACCTGGAGCTCCTTCTGCTTCTCAGTCCTTTCTGCTGCAGCTGGCACTGTTACATGGCCTTTATGTTCATCCATAGTGCAGAGGTAACAGATGGACTGCTGATCAGTACGACAGAAGATCTTCATCACCTCGTCATGACGACTGCAGAGGTTCCGCTGAAGTTCAACAGAAGCTTTAACAAGTTTATGTTTTTTAAAAGCATGAGATTCATAGTGAGGTTGGAGGTGATCCTCACAGTATGAGGCCAAGCAAACCAGACAGGACTTGACAGCTTTCATCTTCCTCCCAGTGCAGACATCGCAGGCCACATCTCCAGGTCCAGCATAACAGTGGTCGGCCAGAGCATGTCGGAGTCCAGTCTTCTTCAGGTCCTCCACTAACTCTGCTAACAGGGTGTTTTTCTGGAGGTCAGGTCTGCGATTGAAAGTCTTCCTGCACTGAGGACAGCTGTGGATTCCCTTCTGGTCCTCTACATCCCAGTGGTCTTTAATACAGCTCATGCAGTAGCTGTGTCCACAGGATGTAGTCACCGGATCCTTCAGTAGATCCAAACAGATGGAACAGGAGAACTTTTCCCGATACAACTGAACTCCTGTCTGCGCCATTTCTCCTCGCAGTGAGAATGACTTCCTGATTTTCACTTCCTCGAAAGTGAAACTGAACTCTGCTCTAAATATAACATGTTGCTACAGTTAAAGAGGCGACGAGCTGTTAGACCTGCCTCTAAACTCTTAGATCGGAAGGGGAGGGGAAGAAAGAAATGCATTGACAAAGTCCAATAGTAAAAGTTACCACACTGTTGATTCTAGGAAAAACTTTGAAGTGTGTGTGCATGCATGTGGGGGTAGGCGTGTGCGTGTGGGGGTAGGCGTGTGGGTGTGTGTGTGTGTGTACTATGTATTTGATGCATTATGGGGACCATTTTCCTGATACATATATCAGAAAAATACACATTGTATGGACTCACTGCTGAGAACTGCTGTTTGTCTGTTAGAGGTTGGAGGATGATTGATGACAAGGTATTTGCTAAACTTGCCAAGGAGGTAATACAGGTTTTTGATTCAAGTGTGTTGGAGCAGCAATGCATCCAAAAGTTACAGAACAGCGCTCCTACAGGACTATAGATGTCAGCCTTTGGCTTAAAGGGACAGTGCAGGGTTTGTGGAGTTAAAATTGATATCTTTATTTACATTCTGGTGCTATCTCAATCCTTCAATTTTGTAAACATTTGCTGTAAAAATCACAGAGCAGATTTTTCCCAGTGACACACACACAGTTGCAATCAGGCTTGATAAACTGTAACAAAACATGGAGAAAAGGACATAAATAATTAAAGTGTAACTAACCCCCATACACTATAACTCCACCCCTAATAAATTTAGAAAAAGCAAAGTGGGCGGAGTCAAGAGACGATGAGAGGCAAGTGACGAAAAAAAACAACACTTTTGCCAAGTTGTCCACTTACCAGACCCATATGGGAACCCAAAACTGACTTAATAAAATACTAAATCAGAAATACACCAGATGATCCAATAAATAAACCAATACACTTAAAATGGTAAATGTCATGGACTTGTACAAGTCTTCTGGACTTTATCGAGTCCAGATGACTTGAAAGTCATTCACATATGCTTTCACACATACATGTGGCTGCGGATAGTAGCTACAGCTGCTAATCCACCACCACCAGCAGGAAAGTAGGTGAAGTGTCTTGCCCAAGGACATAACAGCAGAGACGGGACTCGAACTTCCTTACGAATTTCAGGATGAACTCCATTCACTTTTGCCACCATCGATTAAGCAGCAATTAATTAAAATAAATAAATAAATAAAACTTTACATTATGTTTTATAATTTCATTGACATTCATTTTAGTAAAATTCTGTAACATTTATATTATGGTCTTAAATATATAAGTTGTTAGAATTAAGAAGGAAAAAAACAAGCATCAAGTTAAATTCAATTATAAAACACGAGGAAAGGTTCTGCTTTTTTAAAATTAATTGGTGCATTTTGTGTGTATTGATTTATCTATTGCGCCGTTTCTGTATCTCTGCTTTTATTTTGAATTTTGTCAGCTTCGGTCCTCCGTACACCAGCAGGTCTCCAACAGCTTCTGCCCTCAAACTGGACCTACGGGCCTCTGATTACAGGTAAAGCAGAAGTTTTTACACATTAATGAAACTAGACAGGTTTAGTTGTGTTGATTTAGATCCTCTGTAAAACGCAGCAAACACATTTAGCATATTACTGAATTGTGAAACTGTTTTCAGCTGTAGGCAAGCATTCAGCAAATACAGACTGATTCCATAATTTAGAATATGACTGAAAAGTTCCTTTGTCAGCAGTTCCATTACCAATTGAAATTCATTATATAGATTAGATTACGTATGTTTGAACATATTTATATTTCGTAGTATGTTTAATGCCTCCTAAAAGATTATTTTCGAAAGGTGCTATTAATCTGACGAGCCTGATCAGGATATATATAAATTTATTGAATAAGACTGTAAGGCACATGGACGTTTTGGCATCATTCTTAGCACTAGAAAAGAAAAAGTCTTCCAGTAACTGTGGGTGCATCAGCGCCCTAACGCCCCCCTTGATCGAGCCTTGATCTCCACCAGGCGTGAATTCACATGTAGACACGTCGTGTCGGCCCATGCCAGAGCTGTTCATCAGAAACTGGTGCCAGGTTTCTTTTCAAACTATTTGCCTGCGAACATGAGAGTGCATGTGTTGAATAAGTGGGCGTGCTGCACAGCGACGCATGAAAAACCACGCGCCGGGCCACAGAGAGACACAGCACGCGAATTTACGCACGGCGGCACTCCTCATTCTGGTAAGATCCAACACTTTACATGTGATTCCTTTGGCTGTAAGATGGCATACTGTATAGATATAAAGAACATTTAATATTTTCGACGCGTTAAAGCGTTAGCAGGGTGGATTAAAACATATGTTCCCTCTCAGTTAAGTAGTTTTTGGTGTTCATCTAATACCATCTGTACTCAAACATCATTTCATATTAAAAATTGATTTAGCATATATTATGTTTACATTAAACCTGAAACACAGACAATAAATTGTCTGTGAAACTATTAAAATACAAATATGGAAAAAGCAGATAATTTGGAACTTGGTGGTTTTGAGGTTTCGAGGCACAAAGATATCTTAGTTTTTGAATCAAAACCCATATTAGTTTCTATCGCTCAAATAAATATGATCCTTTAGGTCAGAGATGGTGCATCATCATCTGTTTCTCTGTCATTTTCAGGTGGATTTTGTGTTTTGTGTTTTTAGTTTTCTGCTGAAAGCAGTAATGTTTCCGCTGAGGGCTCTCTTCTCCATTGGGCTGTTCTTGGTTCTCCTGAAGCTCCGACTCCTCCGGGCTTCTGGCGCCAAGCAGCCCGGCGCCGCGCCGCGGATCGGCGGAGGGACGTTCATCACCAGCGACGGGACGCGGTGCGCGTGGCGCGCGGGAGAAGCGGGGGAAGCGGTGAAGGTCCGGGTGAACTGCGAGAGGCAGGGCGGCGTCAACAAGACCCGCTGCGAGTACCTCGGCAGACCTCGGAGCTGTCCGGGTTACAACTCGGACCCCAAAGCCTTCTGGAAACAAGTGGCGCGCGCCTTCAAGAAGATGCGGGATAAAGTGTGCGTGGACGGTCGCGCGCTGGTGAAAGCCGGCATGTGTAAGCACGCGCCCAGAGATGCGAACCTCAGACTGGATCCGAACAGCGTGAAAAGAAGCGCCGCTGCTCCCACGACGCCGCCCGTCCAGCCCACGAGCGCGACGTGCGTAAAGCGCGCGGATCAGCGGAGAACAGCGGAGGAGTTCTGCAGCTCCTGGGCCAGCGTGTGCGCGTTCTTCATGACTATGCTGCAGAGCGAGGACTGCTAGCAGGACGGACCTCAGGACGACACACCATTCATTCATTCATTCATTCATTCATTCATTCATTCATTCATTGACATTTATATCTAGTATTTTGCATCCAGTTGGAATTCCTGTTCCTAAACCAAAGTGTGTTCAAGGTCACTCTGAAAAATATGTCTTTTGAACCATCTTTTTTTTTTAAATTGTGTTACAGCAAATTTGATTAGTTGTGCTCAAGCTATAATTCTGATTTCAGAATTATTCAAATCTGAATTAGATCGAGCAAAACTAATACAATTAGCTGTAACAAATTAGAGTCTTTTTTTTTTAAAGTCGGTTCAAGCAACCATTTGTTTTTCAGTGCAGGTGAGCCTCAAGTGAGTTTTTTTGCTTTTCATTCCAAGTCACATTTTCTCTCCATATAGGGCCTTGCAATAACATCCATACCTCTCTGAGGGCTTTACATGAAACACCAACACAAGTAATAATTGTGAAGTAGTAGGATATCAGTTTGTTTTCTTTTACTTGTAAAACTCTGATAAGTGTGGCGTACACATATATTCAGCCCTCCTGAGTTGTAGCTTCAAACTTTTGCACGGTTAGAAACATTTCTGCTCGTTCTTGTTTGGAAGATAATAGACTGAAAAAGGAAAACAGGTGACAACATGGTCAGAAGTAATCAAGGTCAGTTTATCCAAGAAACAAATATATTAAACAAATGTAAATAAAGTAAGCCTGACAAGCTTAATACATTGACATGTGACATAATAACATGTATTGTTTTTAAGTTGGAACTCTATTCTCTTTTCCAGTGTGCTTTGTTATATTTTATTTAGGGGAATGAGAGTAAAATGGTCCGTTTACTAAATGCGAGCCTCATGTTTCAGATTCTTATTTGTAAAAAAATAACGTGCGTCTTCTACTTTGTGGTTCTGTCATACTGTGTTGGTCGGATACATGAAATCCAAATCAAATCCTGTGATGCTATGGTTGTAACAAGGCAAAATGTGGAAAAAATTGTTAAGTGGTAATAATTATTTAGCAAGGTATTGTAAAATATTAGATTGAAGCTGGTGGGGCCTTTTACAGTTAATGTTAAATAATTTAATGCTTCATGCTGATCCTAATGGTATTTGTTAATAAACTACTTAAAATGCATTGTTTTCTGGATGGAATTTTACTCTGAACTAGTTTAAAATGATATTTAAGTCTTCAGCAGCTCTGAGCAAAGGGTCAATATGGACCTTTTCTCCTCTTTTGATTCCTTCTGACTGGCAGTGCCACATTTGTTTGTCTCTTTGTTTAGCCATTTTACCATTTTCTGTTAAAAAATATAGAAATTAAACAGTCAGCCACAAGAACTGGTTAAAAAATCAAGGAGAATATTTGAGGATGGTTTACAACTTTTTAAAAAAGATGTTAAAAGTTGTGTCTTAAAATAAAATGCATTTTCTTTTTTACATATTTCCTGAAATATGACACCAGTACTGTATTTGTTCAAGCAAATTCATTTCGATTCAAAAATACTTCATTGATCTCAGAAGAAAATGAAATGCTGTTGAAGCTTATTCATTCAAATTATGCAGTTATTGTAGAAAGTGATGGCTGTGGGCAGGAAAGATTTCCTGTAGCAATCTGTATCACAACGAATTTGAAGAAGCTTATGATCAAAGATGCTCTGATTTTCTATGACATTGTCATGAAGAGAATGGTCAGGGTTGTCAATATTTTTCTTGATTTTATGAAGAATCTTTCCTGCAGGCATGTTTGCTTGCTTACTCGCTCAGCTCCTTCAGACTAGCCAGCAGCAATTAGCAAACACCTGGTGGAACTGAGCATCTTCTGAGCTCATTATAGGATCTACTTCTCAGTGAAACGCTGATAAAATCATTCTTAAAGGGTTAATAGAGGAGCCATGTAGTGAGAAGTTCCTGAAGACGGAGTTTCAGAATAGCAGAAGTTTTAAAGAGACAGAGGCCTAAGTTCAAGGCGTTAAATTACAAAGTCAAATTTCTTTTAAGTAATATTTGATATAAACAGAATTTTGATAACAACCGGGAGTAACATAGTTACTTGATTGTGCTATAAAATGGAACTATGTGCCTGGAAAACATCATACTGCCCCTTTAAATATTTAAACAGATAAAAAAAAAATCCCTTAGCTTTTTGTTTTTACTAGGCAAAAACTGGATTCAAAGGTTTTCATTTTTGTTTTGATCACATTTTGCTAAATCATTCTACCTCGTTCCTATCAAACAGCCTAATCCTCTTCAGACCCACAGCCTGCCACAGAACATTTCCCTGAACATCATCGTTCACAAACAGGATCACAAGAGGGGCTTCTTTGTGCCGAGGCGTCTATCTGCAGCAGTAAGTGTAGATAAAACTTTATCTCTGAACCAGTGCAGTCCCAGATGTGGACATTAAAGCCTTCCTGTCTGCTCTTGACCCCCACGACCTCTGACCTGCCCTCAGTGGGGGTCTTCCTCCTTCATAATGGCTTTGGCAGCAAAGAATGGTGTTTGAGGACCGACCCCGTCACCTGACCGTTTACAGCTCAGCCCAGCACCTGCACGCAGTCAGCCAGGAAGTAGCTAGAGGTCAGAGGTTGATAGGGCAGAAGGAAGCAGAGCAAATGTGTGTCTGTCCACCTGTGTGGGTTGTTTCTTTGTGTTTAAACAAATAAAACAGGGACAGCACACTGGTATGAAGTTGGCTTTTCACACTTTGGATCTTTAACACAAACATCAACTGCAGTAGGATTCTAACACTGACGGTGATCTGCAGCAGCGCAAGTTTCCTGACGTCTGAAAAAAATGAAAATCTTTGCTATCATCTTAAACTGACTGTAGAGAAAATTCACAACTAAACTATTTAGAAGGAAAATATAATTTAACCTTAATTCTTTATATTTCTGTTAAAAATAGCCAGCTTTTCTGATGTCTTAAACTTGTAGTGGTCAGTTGCTCTCCAGGCTTTCTCTGGTTTTTAAAGGGGCGGTATTATGTAAGTTAAACTCTTTTCTAGCTTTACTTCATCTGATAATGTTGTTCCCTCCCTCAAAAACAGATGTGGAGTGTTGATTTGATTCTTCCATACAAGTTTGAGGAATCCTTTAATCTGCCCTGGCAACCACCCCGGGTGCCTAAACGCTTGCTTTCACAAAGCTCCGCCTTTTCCACATAGCTCCTCCCTGCAGCTGCAGTTCTCAGCCCAGCTAAATGAAATTAGATTTGCTGATTATTTTAACATATTCCTATTAATTAATCAATCCCAGTTTGGACCTTTTTACTTTGACAAAATATGACAGATTAAGACCCCAGCTCAAACTAAAATAAGTGTGAGAAATCTTCTGCAGGTAGAGAATATTTTCTCATTTTCCCTACAACAGACTATAAGATAATCGGTTGAGATCTTTGGTTCTCAAAGAGGCTACAAACTTTCCCCCAGATGGTTATGAATTGATCTGTGTTGGGCACAAAAACATCAAATGGAGGTTTTCTCTTTGTCATCCCTGGAAAACGTCATGTACGAAGCGGCTAAAACTGCAAAAGAGTGACATGTTAAATAGATAAAACCACCAACACCCCAAACCTTTCAGCCCTTTCTGAAGATGTTCTGAATACCAGACAGACAGACAGACGTTTTCCTCAGACCTTTCACTCTCACCACAAGTTATAAAGAGATTTTGACATGTTCGGTTCCCTCCTGTACGACGTAAAGCCTCTGCATGCAGACACAATGGCGGCCCTGTCACCATAGATACACTCTCAAAAGCTCCCAGGAGAGAAGAGCCTGAAGGAACGTCATTAACGTCAATAATCATCGTCTCATCTGAGTGATGTTGAGGTATGAGGCACTCCGTCCTTCTTGTCTTTACTTGTTTCTTTCTCTCACGGAGGCAGACGCTGCCGATGGCCAACCAGCTGCAGACGCATCACTATAAACATCTGAAAGAAAGAATATTTCTGAGCTTTTATCCAACACAAAGCGAGGCACAATGGTGCTGTATCCTGTTTTCATTCATTATCACCAAGTCAAAAGGCAGTGAAAAAACTGTGTCAAAAAGAGTCTTCCTGGCAGATCACCTTAGACAGATGTTTTTATCCTGTTCTATTTTATTTAAAACTGCGACGTTAAACTGTTGAACGTTTCTAAGAACCAGGACACAAAAGCTGAAAAGCCATGTTGGGGCTTTGTTAAATTTCCTGACAATGACCCATTGAATCGCTTCAGTTCTCCCAGCTGTGCTACCACAGTGCTTTCACGTCTGCACAAAGATGTTTTTGTCTCGTTCTGAACGGCATGAGGGGTTTCTGCACCTCCACCATCAGCTTTGGCAGGGATCCTGTCATGGTATGGGGTTTTTAGGGTTTAGCGTTTGTTTCTGCGTTTGCAATTTTAATTATTTCCACGTTTCCTGCGTGTTGGTTCAAGCGACGAGTGACTTCACTACGCCTCTGTCTCCAACTCTGTCTGCATTTCCAGCAACCACGACGCATCCTGACGGATGTGGAGCGACAAACATTAGGACTCAAACAGGATGCAGCTCAAGTACAAACATCTCACACTCCTGAGCCGCCACCTGGGCCAACATTCTGTTCACACACCCCAGTGTAAGTCATTGGAAGGAACCGTGTTTCATTATGTGGTGCTAAACTGCTTGGGTGCAAACAGGCCACTGAGCTTAACATTTATAAACGTTTGCTTTTATTCCATTTTATAGTAGTTTTACTTTTCTCTGTCTTCACCAGACTGAAACTGAACTATCTGACTATTATTTCCTGGTAATCAGGTGGAGCCTCAACTTGGTCATTTTGATCTAAATGACTAACTTTGCTAATTATTGCATTTGGTACCTATTGATAGTACCAAATGCACGATCAATGGGTGTATTTGATAGTGCATTTGTGTGGGTCAAGCCAGCACAACATACATTCCAATTTGGGTCATCAAGCCTTTTCAGAACAATTTAAAGTCATTCGTTCTACAGAGAAAATTATTTTTCACAAGTAAAAAAACAAAAAGAGTAGAACAACAGTCCGTTGTCCCAGAAATGAACTTCCCAGAGAATTCACCTCAAAGTCGAAAGGTGGAAAGAAAACAAAGATGTTCATTCAGGACTCCACATTCCTCCTCTAGCTTGTTAAATGTTAGAGTTCGTGACAGAACAGTCAGATTAATACTGAACAACTTCAGCCTGCTCAGGCCTCTGATCCTTAAAAATGATTTTTGTCTCTCGAAATATGTTTTTTTATGTTGCAAACAGTTTTCTCAAAAGGAGTAAATTATTCGATGCTGTGTTCTAAAATGGTTCTTCTTCTTTCGCTTAGCTGTCTCAGATCACCAAACACATTTTAATATCAGACAAAGCTGATGCAAAATGCAGTTATCAAATGACAGAATCCTTCATGGAGAAAAATAGTCATCCAGGTCCACATTGTTTGACTCTTATTTTGTGTAACGTTTATGATGTTTCCTAAAATGCTTTGCTACACCAGATATAACGAGACACACACCTCCCTCGAACTTCTTCTTTGGTCTCATCAGTTTACAAAATACTTTTCCAAAAATCCCCCAGAATCATCAAGATGTTTTCACTCAGTTTGTATCTATTTTGGCCTCCCAGAGTTTTGAGCAGGAGTCCCAAAGCCTTAGAAATAGCTCAGTAACCCTTTCCTGACTTTCCAGATTTCTGTGACTTTATTGCTCATATGTTCTTTAATTTACTTTTTCACATAGTTCAAAGTTGGTTTGGACTATTTTGTCTTTATAAATAACACGGAGAAGCAGCATTCAGCTTCTATGCACTTGAAATCTGGAACACACTTCCAGAAAACTGCAAAACAGCCGAAACATTGAGTTCCTTTAAATGGTAAATGGACTGAACTTATATAGCGCTTTTCCAGTCATTTTGACCACTCAAAGTTCTTTACACTAGAGTCACATTCACCCAGTCGCACTCACAAACACACACACATTTATACACCGATACGCAGATCGGTAGGCAATTTAAATCAAGGCTAAAAACCTAATTGTTAGAGTTGCTTTCGAACCATAAGAAATGGAACACTGATTAACATATTTTATGTTTATCGATAATTTTAACAATAGCACTTGACAAAATGTAATGTCTGATGTTGGTTTTCACAGCTGTTGACTGTATGATGCGTTTGTAATATTTTGTTGTTTTTTTTATGATTTCACGATGTAAAGCACTTTGAACTGCCATGTCCCTGAAATCTACAACAAATAATCTCGACTGGTTGGCTGATTAAATTTAAAAACTAACATTTAGACTTTCTGCATTCACTCTGATTATATTTATATTAATATTTGGTGAGTTGAAACATCTAAATGTGAGGAACAGAAATCTAAAAGGGGGTAGATACTTGTTTGCAATGTGCGGGTTCAGACAGATTTAATAAAATCTGTCTATGATCCCAAATATATGACAGTAAAGCAGCGTCTCCATTCAGTTCGTCTGAATGTTTTTACTTCATACTAAGTCAGAGGCTGAATTGAAAGGGTGGCAGGTGTAAAAAAGAAAATCCAAACAAAACTGTGTTCTCCACTGTCTGACCTACAAAGCTGCATGGATACCCAGCCTGCCACCCACAGCCCAGGCCCACACAGACACACACTGTGGGAGGAGCTGGGGGTTTGTCTTCCTGTGGCTCCTAGTGGTCCGACTTCATAACCTACTGTATGGACCACCTTATTGGCTCTCTGTTTCCGTGGTAACAATCAGGAGCAAATCTGTCCATGAAAAGAATAACAAGAGAGTGGTGGAGCGGTGTAACAAAACCTCTCCTTTCACTCCAGAGACACAAACAGAGAGAGACGCAGAAAAACAGGGAAGAGGAGGATTCCTCAGAGCACTGGAAACAGTTTGGATCCTCTGGTCCAACAGTTCACGGTTAAGGAGACATGAAACCCCCTGCGCCACCACACCACGCCCCACGTTTGGAGGCCTTAGTCCACGACGCGGACGTCGCGGGTTCGACTCCCGGTCCCGGCGACCTTTGCCGCATGTGCTCGCCCTCTTTCCTGTCTGCCTACTGTCGCAAAAAGTACAAGCCACTAGTGCTGCAAAAACTCTTCGAGGAAAAAAAAAGACTTCAAACTTCAATCAAACTTTGTGGAAAAAAAAAAATGTGGATGGGGGAACCTTTAACCCATCATTTTTATGCTCTTTTGCAAAAGTCTTTGATGGTTATTAAATCAAGATTTAAATAAATAAAATGAGAATAAAATGCATTTTTATGCTACTAACTAACTAAACTAACATCATGAACTAATTTAAATTGGTTCAAATGTCTTTTGGTTATGTTTTGACAAAACTGATTAACATAATTATCAGTTTAACCCTAATTGATCAAACTAATATGTTTAATCCAAAATTTAACATTAAGATAAAACAAATAAATGAAAGAAAAAAATAACACTAAAACTTAGAATAAACTCTGGCTCAGTCAGTGGAAGTGAAAAATAAGAAAAGTGGGATGATTTAGGATTTTAAACATGAATTGATGAGTCATGGTTTGGTTGAGAAGTTCTGCGTGAAAAAGAAGAAAATTTGTTGGTAAAACACATCAGTCGTTTCAGTTCCAGTTTCATTTTTTATATTCACAGGGACCATCAGATGGCTTTAAAGGGGCGGTATTGTGGATTTTCCTGGGAGTGTGCCATTTTATTGCACAACCAACCAAGTAATGTTACCTCTGGATGCTGAAATGCTGCATATATCACATATGACTTAAAAGAAATTTGACATCATAATCTAACACCTAGAAATTGGGCCTCTGTCTCTTTAAAAACTCCAGCTCTTTTTGAAACTTTGCCTTCAGGAAGTCATCACAACATGGCTCCTCTATTAACCCTTTAACAATGTTTCTACTAGCGTTGCACTAAAGAGCAGCTCCTATAATGAGCTCAGCACCTGTTCCACCAGGTGCTTGCTAATTGCTGCTGGCTAGTCTGAAGGAACTGAGTCACTGGGGAGGGCTGCTCTTAAAAAAATATAACATGATGTAAAGTTTTAAAAAAGACCTGCAGCAGAAATTCTACTAAACTGAAAAAAATAAAATCAGCTTCGCATTGTTACAAACAACAGAACACGAGAGGAAATGAAACACACCCAACTGTTTTGCTCCATTAATCAGTTCCAACCTAATGAGTGGAATTACCATCACATCTCTACAATGAGACGCTGGGATTTGATCTAAATCTCTCTGTCTCCCTCTCCTGACCTTAAACAGTACTACACGTGTAATTGAAACCAGTACGACTGAAAAACAAAATACAGAAACAATCAACTCAGTTGATCTTTATTCAATGGAACATTTAATGTTGCATACGCTGGTCCGACATACAAAGTGCAAAGAAAAACAACTAATCTGGTCCTTTGGTTTTGTAAATGAATAATATTAGTAGAAAAGGCTGCATTAATATCGACAAAATGTTAGCTACCTTCCAAAGATTATATGTGGTTTCATAAGACCTGATGGATATGCTCTCTCACTCAAAACAAGACAAGTTTATATGAGGAGGCGCTCCAGGCTCCTGCTGGTGGAGTTATGCATCGTCTCCGCCGCAGAGCAACAGCAGAGTCTTCCTGTAGTCACCGCTGGTGTCTCCCTGCCATCAACAGGAAAAATTGTAGAGCCTTTGGGATTTCCAACATGTTTTTATGGGGCATGGAGTCATTTGTTTCGTGTACGTACCTTGATCATTGAATGCAGAGAGCAGGCAAACATCTTCCTGAACTCGGCTCGGATGTCTAGCAAGTCGACTTCACTGCGGCTCACCATCACTCTAATGAGGGTGTTGTCGTCTGTCCCTGCTCCCTGAAACACACACACACACATCATGCTGCTGGAGCTTCAGCTGGTTCCCTGCAGCTTCCATGAACCTTGCATTCAAATCATCCGTCTGCTGACAGACAATTACAAACCAAATATACAGAGTTCCCACATGACGCCACACTTCCTGCCTCCGGCTTTCCTGCCACCATTTTCACAGGCGGAAGCAGCTTCCCACTTCAAGAACAGTGACGGTTGGATATTGTTGGATTCGAGGGTGTAAAAACAAATGTGTGTAAAGAGACGTTTTCATCACATCCAGTGAAGCTGAGCAAACTTTTCACCAGTGTGGCTGACTATTAATATCCAGAGGAAACAAACACAGATGATCTAATACGGCACAGACTGACTCTGATCACTTTATTATATTATATATTATATTATATATTAATTTCTTCTTCTTGCAACAGTTGCAAAAAAATTACATTCAGAGCTGAACTTCAGCACATGCAATCTCTGTTTGTGTGACCATATTTATAGTCACATAATGTTAATAAACAGAACTTTCTCATTTTTTACTACCGGCTGTTTATTATATGTCACACACAGCAGGCAGTAGAGAAGGAGGCACAGTCTTGTTAATAATCTGATTATTAATGCATCTTTTGCCATTTCTGGTGCTATTTTCTTGACACACGGATCAACTTTACACACTTTCAATGCAATCACACTTCAATTCTCGTTGTCACATCTAACCACATCATCATCCTCCTCGCTGTACGACTCTCAAACACAAATGACTTGTTGACTGTTGCTAGTTACTGATCTAGTTCTCTCAAAGAGCAGAAAAAGCCTTAAAAAAAACACATTTAACTCTCAGTAATGATGCTCTTATGTAACACTGTTTACTGGTTGCCTACCAAGATGGCGCATTTCTGCAGTAACAGATTTCCGGCCTGGTCTTAAGGGAACTTTGTATAAATTTAATTCCAAAAAATGTACAGTAAAACAGTGTCTTACTTTCATGGCGTAGTAAAGAGTCTCCGCAAAATAGGCTGGAACACTCCTGGCACACTTCACTTAAAAACAAAAAAAACAAACGCAGTCATTTAGAAGAAGAAACAGAGAGTTAAGCTAAAACGCTAACAGGAGGTGCCTACGTTGGGGTTGGGTTAGTTTTCTTACCCACTGCCAGGAGCAGGTCCTTCAGGCCTCCAGATGTTTCCCTCTGAATACTCTCCTCCATCTCATATCCAGACATCTTCATGTAGGCATCGAACACTGAAACACAGCTCCAGATTTCAGCTCGACTGAAGGAGGTCAGAGGTCAACCTTAAAGATGTCTGAGCCACAGGTTTAAAAGTAACTTTTAACGTGTTTATTTTGCCTGTGTTTGTCTCAAAGAGTAGAAAAGCACTTGATCCAAGCCGCCATCAACGCTACGTCGTGTTCAGTCAGCTGACATGAGAAAACAAACCTTTCCTCAGGTGCTGGGCGCTCCGGTTTCCCAGGATGGTAACAAACGACTGTTCGTCGGTCCCGTACTTCTCCTCTCCTGCTTTAAACAGAGCCTGCAGGCAGGAACAAAAGCGCCTTCAACAATCACGTTGTTGCAGACGGACTCTGTCGTTTCATTTAAATTGTTCATTTAGGAGGGAGAACATTTTGAAATGAATGTCCTGAAATTTATCAAACAGTTCAGCAGCCTTTAATGAAGCCTTGAGGATTGTTGTATCGATACGTAATGCAAAGCATGAGCTAATCTGCATAATCTATTCCTCTGTTACAGTCAGCAGGTAATGTACATCATATGCCTCAGGGATCAGGTTCAGGTCCTGCTCTATTTACATTACAGGGAGTACAACATTTCCTTTCATAACTATGCTGATGACATCCAAATGTTGTCCTCTTTTAACCCCGTAAAGCTTTTACCATCATCAGTGGCTGTGCTAACTAGCCTTAGTATTAGCGGCTAGTTAACCAGCTGTAGCAAAACCAAGAGCATTTGGGAGGAAGTGAGCACGAGAGTGATTGACAGCGCTAAGACCCTCCTCCTGGTTCCGATTGGTTGTTTCTGACTGAGTGGTTTGTTTCTGTAGTTAGTACTGGGAGAATTGGGAGACGGCAGAGGAGCTTGATTTTTTTTCAGATTATCTGGCTTATATTATACTGTCATCAATCAATCAAATTTTATTTGTATAGCACATTTCAGCAGCAAGGCATTTCAAAGTGCTTTACATCATATCAAACACAGAAACACAAACTCATCAAGTGGGGGGTTCTTGCTTTTGCATACAAAAGCAAGAACATCATGACACAATGATAATTTTAACAATTTAAAAAAAAAACATAATTTTTATAAAAGTTACATACTGCAGCTTTAATCCCAAACTGTCTACTAATCTGTGTATTAGTGTGCTGGGTGTGTGTGTGTGTGTGTGTGTGTGTGTGTGTGTGTGACTGTAGAGTAAAAGCTTTCAGTGGTCAGCATGAATAGAAAAGCACTACATAAATTCAATCCATTCACCACTCTTAGAATATGACCTCTGACCCTAAGTAGCTCTATGTGACCTCCCACTGCAGTTATTTATTGGCATCATATAAACACTTATTTCCTTATACTATATGATGAATGAAGTACAGTTACTTTAAATTACAACCATGGCACAGTTGTCTATCTGAAAGTTTGTGGTTTCAGTTCCAGATGTTGATGTGGCCTTAGGCAAAGCAGTCCACCCAAGCTTATAGATGAATTACTGTATATGTATAAATAGTATTTTAAATTGTTGTTTTGCTGAAGGATGGTTGGTAGATTTTGTCGGTTACAAAACAAGCAGAACTGGTCGGGTATGAAATGGCAAAACGACTATCTCCTGTTGGTGGTTCCCCTTTGTTTATGTACAGGGAGTTTTTTATTCATCTAAATCTGCATTTACATTAACTGGTTTGTCAGACCAAATGCTGGCGTTCCTCCATCAGAGCTTTCATGTTGTCTCTTGTTTTATCAAGTTTAGTTTTGTGTTTTTCCCCGTTTACTTTTAAATGTACAGTAGATAGAAAATTGCCATCCAACAGCTCTGAATCAATTCAGATACTGTGTGTGATATGATGCAACCTGTTGGTTTGGATTTATTGTGATTATTTTATCACACAAAAAGACAGTAGCAATTTTGGGTTGTTTTTTTTTTTAGGCGTGATCATGTTAAGAATTTCTCTTATAAAATCGCAGCACGGATTTTAACAAGATGTTTTTTCTGTCTTTCAAAGTCAGGATTTGTTTTATTTCCCCGATCAAAAAAAATCTTTAAATCCATTTAGGGGCCCTGGGTTACATTTCTGGATTGCATTTATGTTGCAGTAAAGAAAAAAAAAAGAGATAGAAAGAGTGAAATGAACAGATCAAACTGGATCTGAATCACAAAGTCATACAAAGTCAAAGAAACGACACAAAAAGGCTCTTAACTGCATTCATTCAGGAGAGATAATCAGCAGATCCTGCATGATGCTACACCCTCATCACAGAGAAAACAAAATACAGACTCACCTGAGCATCAGTCTCGATGTTGCCCTCCTGAATTCCCGACTGCCTTTTCGCCTGGAAGGAGATTTAAAAAAAATACTGTAGAAACAGAAGAGAAGAGGAAAACCAGAGAAGAGGAACTACTCAGACTGACCTGAAGGAGAATCACCAGGAGTCTCTTGAAGTGACCTGATGTGTCCCCACATACATCCTCCTCCAAGTCGTCGTCATACTCTGAGGGAAACACAAACACAACCACTTTGATTTGTTTCTAACCCAGGAGCTCCTTCTGCTCACCAGAGACTAAAGAACGTCTCCCGTCCAGAACGTTGGCAGAATGAACATGTTGAGCTTAAATGTCCTTGACCAAGAACAGACAAGCGTGTGTGAAGCACAGACAACTACGTGTTAACCAGTCGTAACAACATGACCAATCTCTCTCTTGATGATAGCGGCATTAAGAGAGGAAATCTGCTGTACAAATGTCACAAGCTGCAAAAATAAATTTGCTTAACAGAAACACAGCAATTTGATTACAAAACATGGTAGCACTTTATTTGAAGGGGTGTGCGTAAGGCTAACATGACACTGTCATACATGATATAACATCTGTTATGAACACGAAGGAGTCTTCATGAATGTTTATGATGGTCATGAAGAGGCAATCGGTAAGTAATGACACTTTTAATGCAAAGTTGCACTAAAGGTTGGATTAAAAGTGTATTAAAAGTGTCAACTTTGCATTTTTTGGTAAATAATGACATTTTTAATGCTAAGCTTGTTTTGTTTTGTTCTGCTTGTTTTGTTCCATTAAGCTTTACATTAAAAATCTATTAAAATTGTCAACTTTGCATTTAACATGTCTCAGGTCTTCTGGTTCTGGTTCTGCTCTGCATCCCCAGAACCAGAACCAAATGAGGAGAAGCAGCATTCAGCATCTATGCACCACAAATTTGGAACAAACTTCCAGAAAACTGTAAAACAGCTGAAACACTGACTTCTTTTAAATCTCAACTAAAAACCCACCTGTTTAGAGTTGTATTTGAAATGTAATCAATTACAAATTTATTGATGGAACTTGACTTAATGCTGTGTTTTGATTATTGATTCTATGTTGCATTGTGTTTCTGTGTTTGTAATGATGTAAAGCACTTTGAAATGCGCTATACAAATAAAATTTGATTGATTGATTGATTGATTGATGTCTTTAGTTACCAAGTGGCACTTCAGTACAAGAGTTGTAACCATTCATAAAGTCTCCTTCATGTTCATAACAGGTGTTATGTCATGTTTCTGACAGCGTCATGTCAGTCTTCTGCACACCCCTTCAAATAAAGTGTTACCAAAAAATCTTTAGCGGTAGGGTGAGGTGGTTTTTCTGGACGTATAAAAAAATAATAATTACTTCGCAAAACTGAAATGGAAACACTTTTTTGGCATCATACAAGTCACATGGTCAACACCTGGATGTTGCCACTGGCACAAACAACAAAGAAGAAGACAGGGAGTATTTGGCGCAGCATGTTTTTTAGTAACTGATTGCATGAACAAACTTACTCACGTGTGATTTTAATTTTGTTTTGTATAGGAAACGCAGTGATTGCAAAGTCTTGAGCACATTTGTAATGGAAACACATCACTGCAACCTAATGTTGGACAATGACCTGACTCCAAATCAAGTGCTTTAATGATGCTGATGGTGCATGAGATCCACCCTCCGTCTGTTTTGATTTGAATGAATCAACCATCTCTCTCCACAGTGAGACCATAGAAAAACTCAAAATACGGGCACGGCGGTGGTGCAGGTTAGGGTAAGTACTCCTTATGAGTACTCAACCCTCATAAGGAGGCTTTAGTCCCAAAAAACAAAAAAAAACTACTCAAAAACTCAGAAATAATCCAGCATTTATCACAACAGATTCCTAGTCATGTAATGAAGCTGCACTGATTCGGCTCTCTGGAACTGAAACACCAAACCAGTTCTTAACAAGACTGGAGCCACATGCTCAGAAAAGTATTGGAAGTGTTTTGGTGGGAAAAAATCCTAATAGCTGTTTATGTTGAACAGTTTCTCATCCAAATTATAGTGTGGTGATCTCAAAGAGCTCCGTGTCAGGTGATCAACAGAGCGTCTGTGGAAGCCTCACCTTGTCTGTAAGCAGCAACTATGTCCTTCACCTGCTGAGGTGTTCTAGAGGAAAGTATCTCCACCAGAACCTTCTCATCTGTTCCTGCCCCCTACAGGTCAAAAGAGGGAAATGTCAACAAAAAACAGACAAGCATTCAATTGAGAGTCACTGAAAGCTTTAAATCAGCCTCATGTCTGATACCTTGATGGCATTTCGAAGGCATGTCACGTCATAGGTGAGAGGCGGAGTCATAAGAGCCACGACCAGTGTCTCGAATTTGCCGCCCAGCTCTCCCTTCAGGTCGTCCACCAGGTCCTGACATCATGAAGAACATATTAAAGTTACTGCATCACAACGCATCTCAAAAAATGTGTCAGATGTGTCTCTGTTTGAGACTTATCCCTGCAGGGTCAACATGGGGGCTGGTGCCCATCTAAAGAATTTACTGGGTGAGAGGAAGGATACACTCTGGACAGGTCACCAGTTCATCACACACACACACACACACACACACACACACACACACACACACACACACACACACACACACACACACACACACACACACACACACACACACACACACACACACACACACAGCTAAAGGCAATTTAGAAAGACCAATTAACCTTACAGTCATGTTTTTGGCTCTCAATTGCTAAGCTAGCTAGTGACTTTCCTTTGTAGTCATCTTTGGTTTCACAGTCTATGTGTAGCATCATTTAAATAATTTAAAGTCTATAAAGCTTTTATAGACTAATGGTGTTATAGATGGAGAGTGAAACAATTCTGGTTCCATTCCCTTCTGAAGTCAGACCCAGTTTAACCAGCTGTTTGAAAAACATTGGAGTCGGCTAATGCTGCTATGCTACCTGCTCTTGCCAATACAGATTGACTGTATGCATTTCTAAATATTTGACACCTTTAAATGTGGTAGCAATGTGTTTAATGCCAAACATTATGTGGAACTACAGCCTGAGATAAAATCTCAGGAGTTAAAATATTTTTTCACCTAAAGATACTAGATAAGGCAGCATACACAACCTTTTATGCTAGACCATTCCACTGGTCCTGCAGATAAAAATCTAAAGCAACCCCATGAAAAACATTAATCTACCTGAGCTACTACAGCCATCTGAAGAAATGGCAGTAGTAGCTCCCAGTCAAAAACCATCAGAGTCAAGAGGAGTGCCTTACCGCTGTCAATCAACCTTGTGTACTCACTGCTAATTGTGCTACTTGTGGAGAAACAACTCACTGTTACAGGAAAACAGTTTAACTGCCGTTTACGGTGGCATGGCTATCTAGCCTGAGCATTCACAACTGGCTCTGCTAGTTGCAGCGTAGCCGAGAGCAAATGAGGGATAAGCAGCGTCACACAGACGGTGATTGACAGCGCCAACACCCTCCTCCGGGTTCTGATTAGTTATTTCTAGCTAGCACTGAGAGAAGGCAGGTTTCGATTTTTTTCACTGATTATCTGTCTCATTCCATACCGTCACCATGTAGTAACAATTTCAACAAATTTGTGAAAAAATGTTTCTTTTGTAAAAGTTACATACATTTAAAAGGAAACTTCTGTCAACAGTGAATTCAGCAAATGCAAACTTGAAGGTGATTTCATAACGTTTTTAACATGCAACGACTTAAATTCAGGAAAACCACACAGAAGTGTCAGGTTCACTCTTCATTAGAGGTTAAAGGTCAAGCTCTACAGGAACTTGCACCCTGACCTTTCCAAACAGAGTCTTGTAGGCCGCCTTGATCTCCTGTCGTTGGGCGTTGCTGCGAGCAGTCAGCAGCTGCAGGATGGCATCCTCGTCGGTCCCTACGGCAACAAACCCCATGGTTACTCAGGCGAGCCACGATAGCGACTCTCACATGACACCCATGTTATGTAACCACAATAACAAGCCCAATCCATTTAGGAGGATTCTTGGTTGGATCAGCGTAACCCACACAAACACGGCCCAGCGTCACAGTCAGCAGGTCTGCTTGCGCCCACAGAGGAGTTTCATGTTACCCTCAGCTGCTCACGTGTTCATGACTCACTGCTGGCTGAGTGGGTGGGGATCACTGCTTACTACACGGCCTTCCCTAAAACATTCATCGGTCTGCTGCAGATTTGACCGCAGGATGAGGATCTTACCCAATCCTTTCATGGCTTTCTGCAGAACCTCAGCATCTGCACTGGCTTTGAAGTTAGTGCTGGCTTTAACAGTTCCTCTGGTGGCCTGAAACCAGGAAATTATGGAAAAATTACATATACTGTACATATTCTTAATTCATTCAGCAGATTTCCATTAGGTCAACTTACACCTGTGATTTAACTTGATCAGGAAAGAGAATCACATATTCTTTACCATTAGACAAAGGAATAGAATAGGTTTATGTTACAGTGACTTTGTACATGAATAGCATTGCTAAAAATGCATTGAAACGGCTACTTTTCATCTGCTTGTAATTCAGCACATTTATGTCTGTGTGTGAATAAAGACACATTTTAAGTCAGTTCAGAGCTGTTTTCTATATTGGATTTATATTTTATACCCGAGATAAAATATCAGAAAAGTTCTGATATTTGAACTTCCCATTCCAAAATTCATGGAATGGGAAGTTCTGTGAACATTCCTAACCCTAAAATCTGGGTTAGGAATGGGTTAGTGCATTCCTAACCTGAACAACAATTAAAATTTAAATATATAAAAAGACTAGCCAAGTACAATAACAGGAAAATTGTACAAATATGTTACCAAAGGGGAAAAATACTCAGAGTTCCACCATATAGTATTAAATATTCAAATATCTAGACATATTTTTGGATGGCAAGCTGGGAAAAACAAAAAGCAGTAAGACTTGTGTACTTGTCAAATGTTATGTATTTGTTCTGTTTGTTTTTTTAATATTTTAATTACACTTTTTAATTTTTATTTGACACAAGAACAAATTTGGAAAACATTTTTAACAAATCTCTCAAACAGAACCAAACTCAGCAATCCGACTATGTCTGCACTGCAGGTTGGCATTCAAAACAATCTAACACCTCAGCCCGGATGGGTTGATGCGGCTCCTCTTCTTAGTTAGTTTTTGCTCTGTTTTCGAGAAGACTGTCAGTATTAGACGAGCCAATCAAAACAAAGTTCTGCTGTGAGGAGGGCGGAGCCACTGAGAGTGAGAGCTGAGCAGCGAATGGAAAAACAAAGTGGGAGCCGACTCTTCTGCTTCACTACAAACCATCTGTTCCTATAGTTTATGTTTTTGCACAAGACCCATCTCTGTCCTTTACAATGTGCATTTAAGAACCAGGCATCTGCTAGTTGTTTATGTAACTTTATACATTTAGTGCAAGCTGCTTTTTGAATTCTGTTTAGAGATAAACCAAAGCACAGAAGCATGAAGCTAAAAAAATAACTGCAATTCAGTTTGACTATTAGTCAGTTGACCTGGATATAGCAGAAATTTTGAAAGGAATAGGCTAATGAGAACTGAAAAAAATAATGTAATACAAGTCAACCTTTTAATAAATTTACAGCTAAACAATGTTGTTCCCGAACCAGATCAGACTCTAGCACATCTGCATTGTATCAGTGAAGAGTGTTTTTTTTTTTTCCAGGAGAAGAGAGAGATGTTTGGAGAGGAAAACCACTGGAATGCTTCTGGAATTCTGATCCTGAAGTCATGGAAGGCGGGCGGGGGGAATTACTGCCGGAGCCAACAAGGAGAACTGTGCCGGTTTCAGCAGGCAGGAATGCCAACATGGCAACAGGAAACTCTCTCTCTCCATCAACGTCACTAGCTAATCAGGTCTGGTAGCTCAGCTGTCAAACAGCTGATTGGGAAGGTGATAAAACGTTTCCTCCGGAATGTGTGGGATTTGTCTACTGAGCGAGTTCAGACATGGCGGCAGTCTGAGCCGCTAAATCATAGGCGGCATCTCTCCTCTCTATTTATGTATGCCAATATGACAGGGAGACCCTTATTATGTCATGAAATGCGTTTTAAATATTAAATACATTTCAATATGAGCAGCTTGGATGTGATGAGACCTGCCCTCCAACACCTTGTGTCAGCGTTTCCACCATGGAAACCAAACGCAGCTCTAACAAGAAAATGGAAAATTATTGGGATGTTTTTGCACTTTAAACTTTTTTTTATGTTTTTTTGTACATATTTGTTAAAACCGCATATATAATATACTGAATATGAGACAAAAAAAATCTGTGAAAAGATCAAGCTCCTCCACCTCCTCCCTGTGCTGTGGTTGCCATCTGAAGAAATGCACCGCTCCCAGTCAGAAGCAACCAATCAGAGCCAGGAGGAGGGTCTTAGCACTATCAATCACCCTCATGTACTTGCTGCCACATGAGGTAATGGTGAGAAATAACTCACATTTCCACAGGAAACCCGTTTTGATGGCTATGCTAACTAATCTTAGCATTCTCACACATGGGCTTGATTGACAGCGCTAAGACCTGCCTCCTGGCTCTGATTGGTTGTTTCTAGATAGCACTGAGTGAAGGCAGAGGAGCTCAATTTATTCACAGATTATCCGTCTCCTACACTGTCACGACACAGAGACAGTTTCAACAAATTCGCAGGAAAAAAAAGGTTTTATAAAAGTTACATACAGAGAGCAGCTTTAAAGCATTAAATTAACACAGGATGTTGTTTTAAAAAGCTGGTTCATATGAGCTGACCATGTTTAGTCAGCCATTTAAATATTGAAAGTAAGCCTGTCTGTTAGGCAGAAAAATTTAACTTGAAAGTGCAATGATTTAAATAATGAAAAACATCTTTGATTTAAAATTTTTCATAATGATATACTGTCTTCACCTGTATGCAGTGTTTGTTTGCTAAAGGCATTTAAAAGGTTCAGCTTTAGTCTCATTTGACAGAAGCTGAAAGTTAAAAGTCCAGTTGGTATTCACAAACTCCACACTTCGGAGTTTGTGGTGGTAGGTCAGCAACTCTTTCCTGCATCCCTTCCAAACAACTGGTCGCCATAGAAATCACTCCTGAAGGTTGCTATGGTGACCCGACAAGATGCCCCTCTCTGCTGCAGTCCTCCAACAACAAGCAAAACTCTGTTAAGTTCTGTTTATATCTGGCTGCGTGTTTAAAACTAGTTTTCTTTTGTCATTTCCTGACTTTTGAATTTCAGTGCACATCTGCCTTTCTCAAATAACATGATTTGTTTTCACCCTTTTAAATTCTCTCCCATGTCCTATTTACAGCCAGAGAAAGCAGGAAATGGTGTATTGCTAAATAAAGTTTCGCAGACACACTGAGCAACTTAAACAGGTGGAGTGGAAATTAAAGCACACAAAATGGATGTTGAAAACATCTATTTTGTAGTTCTAGATTTATTTTTCCCTTCACTAAATAAATGTACTTAAATTAAAGTTTTCTTTATCTTAAAATGTCTCAACTTGAAACATGAAAAAATATTTATATCAAAGTGTGAAAGCTTTGAAAACCCAATGAAACATCTGGATTCAGTTTCAGCCGAGAGACTGAAGCATCATAAAAGACATCCTCCCGTCGGATTATTAAATCTGAATGCCTTAATTTGGCTGTTTTATTGGAACTTTGATACAAACTCCACCCTGGTGAGGAGAAACACGGCTGATCTGCCTTTAAGAGAAGGAGGGGAGGCAGAAATGAGCGCATTAAAGAGCAGAGAGGGATCCAGGGCCCCACCCAGTGGAAACAGAGCCCACAGTGAGTCATACACCAAACTTCCCCAAACGAAAGCTGTCCGTGTGCTGAACACGCCCTTCAGTACACACCAAACCTGATCAAACTTGAAAGATTTGAAACATTAATGTGGCTAAAAATGTATATTCATTCAAATTCAACACAGTTGCAAGAAGCCAATAAAATACCGACTCAACATGTTTCCTCATTTAGAAAAACTGAAATCACTGCCACATGATTTGGTTTAAAACACGATAATTAAAGTTTAGACAGCTAGTCTAGTAAAAAAAAAAGAAAAACAACATCTGAGTGCAAACAGAGGAAAAGCTAAAGATCACATAGTAAGGAGTTGGTGGGCGTGGCCACAAGTTCAGACGGATTAAAAATCGAGGAGTCACATATTTGCATAAATAACGGATTTAATTCCAGACTCTAATTCCATACATTTTTTTATATATTCCCAGAATTCCTTTTTGACGTTAGTCATAGCTGTAATGAAAGAACTTACCATTTTGAAGATCTTGGGAGGTTTTTCAAGATGATCTGCAGAGAAACAGGAGCGTTAATCAAAACTTTGACCTGAACATCCATTAAAAAATAGATTCGACCAGCTTTAACCGAGTTTCCTGCTCTGTCTGCTCTGCGGTCAGGCAGCTGTTAACCTTTCCTTTTTTTCTTCTCCTTTTAAATCCTCACAGGTACTTTTCCTATCCCTGCCTCACTGCAGATGCGCAGAAAGTTTTCCTAAAGTTGCCCAGCTGAGGCGGATCTGAACCGGATGTGAGCGGGACTTACCGCTGAGATGTAGCCGTCGGGAGAAGCTCCGAACGCAGCCGGCAGAGAGGAGAGAAGGACGGCAGGAGGAAACCACTAACATAAACTCTGTAGTGCGCTGACCACACCCCCGGGCGTCCCATGACGCCACGCGGCTTCTTCTAACAGCATTCTGGGAAATACGGTTGTCATAGAACCATCATTTCACATTTGAAAGTTTTCTGGAGCTCTTTTAAAGTTTTTTAGTTTTTTTTCCATGTGCCTTCTGTCCAGTTAAGTGTGTGTGTTCTGAGTGTGTGTGCATGGTTGTTTGTCCTCTGGCTGTGTTGTTCTGTGATGATCTGGAGAACTTTCCAGACTGAACTTTCCCAATAACAGCTGGAGATGGACATGATGACAACTGGTGGCTGGATTATTAAGTATTTATTTTTTTAAATGTTTTTAATAAAATGTTAATTTAAAAAATAAGAACTGTGGTATATATAAAATTGTTTTTTATATATAACAAAATAACAAATAACAAAATTCCTTTGTTATTTCTCACATACTCTCCCGTCACCAAACCTTTTGATGTGATTTTACATTATGCACAAAGTAGCTAGTGTATAATCGTGAAGTTGAAATAAAATGATGCAATCTGTTGATTTTGTTTGGCAATGTTCTCAAACAAACCTCAGGAGAGCTTCACGGAATCCCTGCATTAATACTGATGATATTTACTCCCAGCTGGGCTTCATTTGACCATTAGTTGACCTCTGTACAGACCAGTGAGGGCACTGGGTTGTATGTTAGAGGGAGCTGAGGGGAAGGGAGCAAAAGCATGCTAAACTTTTCAGATTATTACTTGAGCAAAATTTTGCAAACCATTTATGGTCTCCCAAACATTTCACCACTGTGCGCTTCTTTGTGCTGGTCTGACATAAAAATATACATATTTTTAAAAAAGAATCCAAAGAAAATGCAAAATGATTTGTTGCATGAATATTTGGGTGAGGTACTGCATGCATACACACATAGGTTTATCCCCTGAGTTTATCAGTCATTTTAGAGTCTTCATGATTGAAGTCTGAGAAAATAAAATATAAATAAATTAGGAGTAACTCATTTGATTTTCAGTTTTACATTATTTTTGCATGTTTCGCAAAAACAACTCCAGAGCTGCCTTCAATGTGGGGCCAAATGCAGGAAGATCTCTTCCTGTTAAAGCTGCAGTGAAGGCTGAAAAAATAGGTGAACAACACATCATTTTGTTCCTAAAACCTAATTAGGTTTGGTAGGACTAACATTCATTCAGCCTGGAGATGTTTTTCCTCACCACCTGATAACTATTAGGTTATTTCATGTGTAACTCTTGGGCTGCAAAAGTCTCCGCCTAAACAGAAAAAAAAGAATATTCAAAAATTCACGTTCACCTACGTTTAGATTGTCTTCTATAACTTCTATATGTTGTTTTTCAAGTTTAAAAAATGGTTCCATATTGCAGGAAACCGGGCTGCACAGTGGCGCAGTTCGTAGCACTGTTGCCTTGCAGCAAGAAGGTCCTGGGTTTGATTCCGGGCCCAGGGAGAGCATGCTCATGCTTGGGTTCTCTCTGGGTACTCGGGCTGTCAGGTTAATTGGTTAAATTCTCCTTAGGTGTGAGCGTGTGTGTGCATGGTTGTTTGTCCTGTCTGTGCTGCGACCAGTGAATCCCGCCTCTCAGGATTGATGGATTGCAAGAAACCGAAACCAGAGCTGTCGGCCGCTTATGGCGGCAATCCTGCTCATGGCAGGATGTGGCTTTATAAAACCAGACCTGAAAGAAGATCGATCCATACAGCATACCTGACACCGGATAGCAAGTCTTTAAATATTTATTAGTGTTAAATATCATAGGAGGACCCTGCTAACAGACAGAAAACATTCACATTAATACAGACACTGGAGGGCATCAATGCAGGTTATAAAATAGGTCACATAAAAGTCCAACATGATGTTCAGCTCAAAACTAAATCACATTCAGGTGCTGTTATGAGGAAACAAAACCAGACTCTTGTCAATTAAGAATATCACCATGGAAACAAACTATGCTGATTGGCATTGTTAATGGAAACACTGTGGAGCCTTGTGGACTGGTATGCCAAAAATCCTCCTCCCACTGATATGTCACCATATAAACAAAAGGCACATGCCTGAAGAGTGTGTGTTCACACATTCTAAATAGGATTTAGGTCTGGACTTGTTAGAGAACAACGAGTTGTGCAAAACGTACCAAAACACTGAAAAGTTGGACATGTGCATTCAAAGTTTAGAGCAGGTCATGTTAAGTTTATCTGGAAAGGTCATAGAGCATTTTAAATATACCATAATTTCATGGTGTATCACTAACCTTTGGTGAATAGTTGAGGTCTGTTCTTCGGGTGTATATTGTTTGTTCATTGGTCATGTATGCAAGTGAGGACAGAAGAGCCATAAACTGCTCAATATAGTTGTCATCTGACACGGAAATATGTACAGTTAAAATAAACATACACTCTCCCTAGATTTATGATAATACTTTGTCAGATAAAAATAGTGAAAATAACAGGTAAGTATCAAACAAATTACAATAATGAACATGTTGGGTAAGCACTATGTTCTCATTAGGCAGTAAGCAAAGAACTACAAATTAAGAGTTCAAATTGGAAAAAAAATGCTATTGTTTCATGTAGGTAAGGTCACTGTTCAAACTTGATTCATACTGGGTTACAACCCCATCTAGCGGACAGAGTTGCGAACCAGCGAAAGTGAAAAAAGTAGCTGACTCATTTAAAGAAGATGCAGACAGTCGATAGTCAACAAAAAATATGTAGTTCAGATATTTCTTGCGTTGTTACTTTATGAAATATTTTTGTCCTAAAGTGTCTTATATATATATATATATATATATATATATATATATATATATATATATATATATATATATATATATATATATATATATATATATATATATATATATATAATGCATGTACATTTGTATTTATATATAAAATTATTACTTTTAATGTTTAATCTATATTTTAAGGCTCTTATTTGTATTATTTCAACTGTTTTATTTATTGTAGCAGATAGATAGACTGATTGATTGATTCCAGCTGAATTTGTTTGAAATTACAGCCATTCCCCTCTTTCTAGAACCTTCTTCCAAGTCGTATCTTTTAAATCTGAAGCAGATATGAAACTTTAAAAAAAATAATAATTAAAAAAAGCTTTATTTACAAACCGACAATATGCAGCCACGGACAGTAATATACTCGCGTTGAGAGAATAACAAATAAAACTGAATTCATTAAGCAGATGAGAAATTGGCTCTGACATAAACCCTGAAGCGATCAATACGTCACACCTTTGTTTCCAGAAACAGATTCAACCACTGTATTCTGGGAGGGAAAAGAGGCAGCATCTTTCTTTCATCTAATTATTTTCCACAACAGTGAAGCTTGTTTTTTGGATGTTATTTTGTTTAGAAGTACAGTAGACAAAGCTAGCTATTTGCACTTAACTGATTTTTAATTATAAATGCGCACACCAACGGTTATTCTTTCAGAAAGACCCCCCAACGTCTGCTGGCGAATGGTTTGATCCGGGCTATAAAGGTCGGGTGCGCCGCTCGCTCGCGCTGAAAGGTCTGAAATCAGAGTGAAGTTTTCTAGTCTAACGGTTTATCTGCTGAGTCACTGCCAAACCTTCCGACCATGGAGTGGACTGCGATGGAAATCAACCCCGAGGTGGGGAAAAACGGCTGCTCCATCGATACTTTAACTGTTCTTCAACAAGAACCGTGAATTGTAATATTTTTGTTTTCATTTTATTTCAGATGCTGAACAAGGTTGGTATTAAACGTTAGAATCAATAATGGCGACAGTTGGTAACCGTTAAATCCAACCGTCAGGTAAGTTTCACAGCAACTCTTAAGTCAGGACTGTTGCACTGAAAACAGAGTACCGACAGGTTTCTGATGGAGGAATATAAAGTTGACTTATTATTGTGGCGTATTTTAATAAATTCTTGTAAGCAACGAGCGGTGGAAGCGTGTGAGTGTGTGGGGTATTAAAGGGCGACAGCATCCTTCCTGTCTGGGCTGCAGGGTGTGGTCTGGACCCCGACCTAGCATCTTCCAGTCGCCTCTGTCGCCATATCGCTCTCGTTTGCTTCCAGGTGTGAAGCTGCTCGCTCTTAATGGACGACTTTTGCGTGTTTCAGATTATGCGCAAGCTCGGTGTGAGTGGACGCTGGCGTTTCGTGGATATTTTGGGTCTGGAGGGTGAGCAGCTAACCGCCGTCCCGAAGCCATCCTGTGCCCTGATGCTGCTCTTCCCCCTGACGCAACAGGTAATTCATGGCGAGCTGGAAGGCTGGGGGGCTGTTTAGGTGGGATGGCTGGGCAGGCAGGGAGAGAGGGGTAAGAATCTGAAGACTCGGTCTGACATGCTGGGAGTCCACTGATGGTCAGGAAGTGAATCAGCAGATGTCTTGTGTCCAGATTGATCTGTAGGCTATTAAAGGCCAATCTCTCTGATCAGATGATTATAGTAATAAAATTTAAACTCATCAATTCAATACAAATGATGTATTTCAAGGAATCTGTAAGGCGTTCTATGGCGCTAATGGAGATTCAAAATGCCGTTTCTCACAAAGTTGAGACATTGCAAACCACCAATAAAGTCAAACTGTCCAGTTTATTTTCATAGTACATTTCAGCAACATGGCAGTTCGAAATGCTTTAAATCATAAAAACATTTAAAAAATCAAGTGCATCATCAAAGCCAACACATCAGACATTCCATTTTGTCAAATCTTAAAATCAACAAACATCAAATGTTAAATTCTCCAAAGCAACTTTTGGGTTTTTAGTCTTGATTTAAATGAACTCAGTATTTCAGGTGTTTGCAGTTTTCTGGAAGTTTGTTCCAGAATAAAGGATTTTGGTACAAAAAATGTTGGTGAACTGAAAAGTGAGTCCATGTACAGCAGGGTGCCCAGAGTGGGTCCTGGAGGGCCGGCGTCCTGCATGTTTTAGTTCTCTCCCTGGTTTAGCACACCTGCATCAAATGATGGCTCATTAGAGGCCTAAGAAGAACACTGACATGCTGAGGAGGTTACTGCCACTAGGGAAAGAATGTATGTATGATGATGGTATGTGTTCTGAGTAATTGTTTTTGCTCATTTTGTTTGAATTACGCCGGCATGACGGCTAATTTCAGCTTTACTCTGGACGTCCAGCAGATCGGATTCTGTGTCAAACTCATTAGTCGGACTTTCTTATCTGAAGACTTTAGAAAACTGAACCCTGGTTGTTTCCCCGCTAAGCGGAGGTTGGAGCATTCAGATTATTTTTTAGAAGGGGTTTAAATCACTTTCAATTCATCTCAACGACTATGTGGATATGTAAGTAACCCTTTCTAAAACGCCTGTATCAAAGTTGACAAAATGTTTAAACCCTTAAAAAAGGAAGCTACATTTTCCCCGAGTTAAAAGCATGGGTTTGTTTTCAGATGGGTCTAAAACGTGAACTAAAAGGTAGTGTCAGAGCTCCTGGTTCCTTTTTGTAACTATCGTGAAAATTATTTTTAAGCCTTTGACTAGTTTTGGGGGGGTTTAAGCAGTGTAGCTTGGACTTGTATTATGAACAACTGGCGGAAATTTGCCCGTCATTTGTTTCCTGCAGAAATGTTCAACTTTCAGATTTCTCTTGATAAACAGCTTTGTTGTACAAACTTGAAATGCCTCCCAGATATAGAATGGACGGCCTCGTTTTCATTCAGTGAAACTATGAATGATCATCACCAACTGTTGTTGGCTGCAGATGAAATCAGACTAACTGTCTCTGTGCATGGCAGCATGAGGCGTTCAGGACCCAGCAGGCGAACAAGATTTCAGGAGGTTCTGACGTCTACTTCCTGAAGCAGGTCGCCTCTAATTCCTGTGGCACAATCGCCCTGGTGCACGCCATCGCCAACAATAAGGCCAAAATGACTTTCGGTGAGTGCAGCAATAAAAACATTTACATATTTTGTAGTGGTAAAGGTTAATCTTTTTTTTTTTTTGTAGTTAGGATAAAAGTAAAACAAGTGTAATTTGAGGTGATTGGTGCTTTGCATCTACAAGTTGAGTCTTGATTAACAGTAGGAACAAGCTGGCTCTTGACATGAGAGTTTTTTCCCAGGCCTGGTCTGTATGTAAACAATACTTCAACCCAGTGTTGTAATATTACAACTCTATTTCAAGCAGACAAATGTGACTTTTCTCCTGGTTTTTACACAAGCATGAAGCTTGAACACTTTTAAATTTTGAAATGCTATTTAATAGGACATGTGTTTCCCTTGACAGGGTTGCAAAATGCCAAAACTTGAAAAACCTAATCCAAGCAGGATCTGACAGTACTAGAATAATCAAAGTAAATCATTTCACTTTTTTTGGTGGTCACTAAAACATCTAGAACATGTGTACATGTCACTTTTTTGCAAAATGTGGTTATTTTTTGTTTTGTTTTTTACAAAACCAAATCTCAATTGGTGTTTCCTCAGTGTATTATAAGCCTGGTGGGTCACCAGGCTTTACTAGCGACCCCACCAGGCTAAACATTTTTATATATTGTTTTTATAAATCGGTGATAAAGACGGATTAAGCTAGGTTTATAGTTTACAAATTGATTCGGGCTTTGGGGCGGTGAGCATCAGTTGTGCTGCACCAGCCTTTTGGTCTCTCTATTTCCAAATGTCTGATCATGCACCTCCAAATTTTGTAGCATGACTTAATTTTATGCCAATTAAAAATTAACCATGGTGGACTGCCCTCCCACCAGGCTTACCATGTTTCCTGGGGGAAACCCTGATATCATATTTTAATCTCCAAAGTATTGCTACAAAACTGTCCATGGTTGAACTTCTCATTTGTCTGTTTGGGTTTTCCAGGCTTAGTCAATTGTAAACTTATGAAATATTCATATTGGAGAAACAGACAATCGCCTGTCTCGGAGCAGATCAGCCACAATGTAGAGATGGCTGACTGTGCTTGAGCCGACCGCTATGCTGACTTGACAAATGTGTTTAGAGAACGGCTCAGTCCTGAAGACCTTTCTAGATGAGACGGCTGGCATGTCTCCAGATGAGCGTTCCAAACATCTGGAGGGAAACAAGGTAATGTACAGACTAAAGAGAAACGCTTTGTAACATGTCAGTCTGTTTTTCAATAAATAGAACTTTTTTTTTTTTACATGAACCCAAAATAATCCAAAGCAAATTGTCAGTCTTGCATGATTAGCTGCCAGTTTTCTTTCTGCCACAGGGGGGAGCTATAGGCTGAATTATTAACATTGACACAACCTGCCAAATCTCTTCCTCTAGGTAATCTGTGAGGCTCACAATGAGGTTGCAAGAGAGGGACAATGTCGGGTAAGATGCATTTATAAACTGTGGCAACAGTTTGATGAGTCGTACCTTTAAACCAGAAACTTTTACTCTTATGCATATTAACACTAGTATTAGGAGTTCTGAGATAAACAACTGTCAACACACTTCTTTTTTTTTCGAATGCAGCCAGAAGGTGAACAAGTAAACTTCCACTTTATCGCCTTTGTGAATGTGAACGGACAACTCTATGAATTTGGTAAGCATGTAGACACTTACCCTAATCATGTTTTTGACATTGATTCATAATGGAGCGATCTCTGTGTCAAAGATGGGAAGATGAACGGACCAGTGAACCATGGAGCAACCAAAGATGAGACCTTTGTCACTGTAAGCTAAAAAATAACAACTTACCTTTTGTATAAATTGTTCTCATTTGATGATAAACTGGCTGGAGTTGTATATGAAAAGCATTCAAAAGATCCTTATTGTAAGATTTTTTTTAATTTTATCCTAATGGTATCAAATCATTTTTGCACTTTAAATTTAAGAATCCACTTTTGAGTTTTCTGTCTGCAGGATGCAGCCAAAGTGTGCCGCAGCTTCATGGAACGAGAGAAAGATGAAGTCCGCTTCTCGGCTGTGGCTCTCTGTCAGTCTTAAATGATTGTGACCAACTCAAACAAATTGTAAGCGACATTGTTCTACAGCATTTACATCGCAAACTGTTAAGAGATGACCCACAGTTGTCTGTGCTTTCACATCTGGAGGCACTATGCACTAGAATACATTTCATCCCCTCAACTGTAACGTGTTTAGCATTAGCACAGAACTCTGAACTTTATTTTGCCAGTGTTCCAAGCTTATTGAAAATTATTCACAAATGCCACTGATCTGTGAAACATCACCTGTGCATGTCATTAAGTTTTCTATGTTCATCTGTCAAACTTCAACTGCTTTAACACCTTTTGTGCCAACAAGATTGAAACTGTGGAAACTACTTCCTGTTCTGCATGCCTTTAGTTGTTGTAGTTCACAAGGACTGGGCATTAACAACTCAGCTCCATTAGTTTCACAGTATGCAATACTTGAGTCGTTTAGGGCACAGTTTCAGGAAACTTGAGTCTTTCCCCCCATGTTTTTGAATGGACTTTGTGGAAATGGTTCTAGAATCAACAAGAAGCATCGGATAATTTCAGATTTTCCAGACATCTCATTAAAGTGACGGTGTAGTTAAAGTGCTCTTGTAGACTTGGTTGATGTGCTATTTTAAGGTAACTGCTTCAACTTTTTCATTTGTTTACCTTTATGCACTTTTCAAATGGTTTGCTGCTGTTCAGCTATGGCTATTTAATAAAACTGAATTTAAAGTTGCATGTGTCTCAGGAGTATGTATCTCATCACTCTCTACTCTGTAGGCCAAAGCCTCTGCAGATTTTTTTTCCTCATTAAAAACTCATAAAATGTGACTCCACCTCTGTGCCTTAATGAATAATCCAGACTATTTCAAACTATTTAAATTATGAAACTGCCCTAAAGTCTTGATTTGCCAAATGGTAACTTTAACTTGCCTGTCCTACAATATTTGGGTATGTTTCAATTAAAGGGGCAGTATTCTGTGAAATTGGCTTTTGATCTTTGTTACATTACTTCAAACATACCTAGAGTTTCTTTCATGCCTGTAACATTAAATTGACATCAAGATTTATTTGCACTTATACACTCTTGCCAGGTATTTTTGGACCACCTTTGAGGACAAAGATCCTCCTCAGAGCTACAGTTTCCAAACTTCTGCCTCAGAGCAGCCCTCCCCTTACTCAGCTCCTTCAGACTAGCCTGCAGCAATTGGCAAGCACCTGGTGGAACTCCACATCTGCTGAGCTCTTACCAGCTACTTGGTGAAGCACTGGTAAAAATGTTGGGAGTGATGGCTTCCTGAATGTGAAGTGTTGGAAAGTTTCTTAGAGACTGAAGCCAAAGATAAATTACAGTACAATTAAAGCATATTTGAAATCTACATTTTCACAACTGAAGGTGACAGTAATTTGTGCTATAAAACACTAAGTAGCTGGAAAATACAATACTGCCCCTTTAACTCACGTCACATCCTGCCTTTGGATGCTTGATGTAATTAAAGGCCCAAAGCCAATCAGGATCTGTGAACATAACTCAGGCAGTTTAAGTGTCTTTCCTAAAGAAAGTGGATCTTTAACTTCAGCACTAAATCTAGTGTGGCATGAATGACCACTATAAATGCATCAAGAACTTTATCCCAGAGGACAATGCTGAATTTTTTACTTACTCTGTTCCTGTTTTAAAACTTTAGTATTTTTACTAGAAATTTTTAATTACAAATTTCTAATTACATGATGTAATTTAGGAAAATAAAACTCTTTCATAAAACCTACCAAGGCCTGGTTCTCTTTACTTTGGGCTTGTTCTAGAATTTGGCTGCTATTTAGCATTAAGTGGCAAAATTAAGACATGAATGACACCAGCTGGTGTCTTAAAGGCACAGCTCTGCACCGAGAGCCTTAACACCAAATTAGAGAAAATGTTGACACTCTTACTGGGCTTGTATAAAGCTTGCATACAAGCTTATTTTTAGCGCCTGGTTTGTATTGCAACGTCGCCAGAAGCGTGATTTTAGGTAAAATCACAACTTTTATCATCCCCCCCCCTAAAAAAATTACAAATTGGCATATTTGATACCCTCTGTTGTTGTGGTTGTTTTATTTTGTTTTTTAAGTTCATAAACTGCTCAAGAAATGTTTGGAGATTGGCCAAAGTTTTCTGAATGTTCTAAGCTCATGTTGACTGAGAACTCTTCCCATTCATTTTTGTAATGTCATCACAACCTGTAACCTTTTCATTTTAAATCAAAAATATTTTCTTTGAGCTAAACTGTGAAACTCTTGGTTTTGAACATTTTGAGGGCTTCATTGGAAGAAGAAGAAGCTTTTTTGCCTAAATCAACAAGGTCCTGAAACCTGATGAGTCTTTCTACATGTTCCACCCTCCCCACAGTCTGAAAGCATGCATATTCATTTGCCAAATTAATTCTTGCTATTGTTCTCAAACCCTTTAAAACTTTCCACATTTTGTCACATTAAATACATAAACTTTATGTATCCAAAGCACAGCTTAAAGCTGCAGAAGGTAACTGATAAAACATGTTTTTTTGACATACTTCTTAAAATGGTCATATGACAATATAGGATGGATAATCTGTGAAAATATTTAGCTCCACTACATACATGAGGGTGATTGACAGCACTTAGACCGTCCTCCTGCCTCTGATTGGTTGCTTTTAACCGAGCAGTGCATTTCTGCAGATGGCAGTAGGATCACAGGAAGAAGAAGAAGGTGGATGAGATAGTTGGGTTTTTTTTCCTATTATCTGTCTGATATTATACTGTCACGACATTATGACAGTTTTAACAAATATGAAAAAAAAAACACACAAACATTGTAAGTTTTTCTTTCTTTTTTATTTTTATTTTTAAATAACGATTAAAAGTAATTGAAACACACCAAGCAGCCGCCACTAGATGAACTATCTGAACTGTAATATAACGGGACATCTTCTGCAGCGCCCTCCATCCCCGCTCTCTCTCCTCTGTCTTTCCTGCCTCTCTCGACCCCCCCCCCCCCCCCCCCCCCGCCCCCCAAGAAATTCCTGCCTGCGCGTTCACGCCTTCTCCTGAAGCTCGGCGGCGGCAGCAGCAGCAGAAGAGAGGAGTCAGCCTCCCACGGCAAGGAATCGATATTTTTAGCGCCTGGTTCGTATTGCAGTGTCGCCAGAAGCGTCTTCTTCTTCTGCCTCATCTTCTTTTTGAGGGCGACGCAGTTGGAGCGCGAGGGGGCTACGTGACTCCATAGACTGCGCGCGGAGCGTGGAGGACAAAACGGGAGAGACTTCACAACATCCGCGAATTCCCAACGCACCCCCTACTGATGGCCGGTCCCGAGCCGAGCCATCCCGAGCCAGCCTGCCTGGAGGCGCAGAAATGGATCGAGGTGAGTCAGGGGGAACCTCCAACAGCACACTTGGTTGAAACGGGCCACACCGCGGTATAAATAAAGACACGGCAGCCGTCGGGTCGTCACCTGTTGGGGGGCCTGCGCAGTGTCGGGTTACCGTTCGGGACAACAAAGTTTCAGCCGTCGCTAGGCTGTCAGTTGAGCCTAGCAACGGAGCTAGCTCTGCGTCCACTTCAACACTTTTAGCAAGCAAGCAGCCAGGCTGAGATCACTGAGGTCCAACCCGCCATTTATCAGCTTTTATCTGGTAACGTTGCTGCCGGCCAGGCGTTGAAACGCCCTCACCCTGCCCCCGACCCCCTTTCCCAGGGAAGAAGGGATTCCGGTTGCCATGGCTAAGAAACCGGGCTGCCTACCAGCATCTGATCGCACCGGATGAGATTATCATTTATGCTTTGTTGCATCCCATCATCATCATCATCATCATCATCATCATCATCATCATCATCATCATCATCATCATCATCATCTGCCTCCCTCCATAAGCCCCTGTAGAACAGAATTCTGACCTATTTTTACTCCATCACTGCTCCGTCCTGTACAGGCTGAGGCATTAAAGCCCCGAGGCTGCAGCAAGACGACTTTCATCTGGATGTTGAGGCGTTCATGTTCCTATTCTGCTCCCAGTTCAGTTCAGGCTCTGAGATGCTTCACTTCCAATTAAACACCTACTGGACAACAGCTTAATACACTTTAAATGGTTTATTATTTAGGTTTAAAATATCTAGCCACCAGGCAAATTTATTGACACTCGTGTGTGTGTGTGTGTGTGTGTGTGTGTGTGTGTGTGTGTGTGTGTGTGTGTGTGTGTGTGTGTGTGTTTTAGCATGTCTCACCTTGCAAGGCCCATTTTTTCAACAAATACTACATTGTGAGGATGACTGCCCCTTATGACAGCTAAAGAAAAAGTGCTGTTTTTGAAGTTGTGGGTTAGGTTTGGGACTAAGGTGTGAACTGAGTTTAGATTAGGCTTAGGGTTAAGTGTGTACTGGTAACAGTTAGGTTTAGGGTAAGGTTTGTGTCTGGTGAACCATTTCTGGGTTGATTTGTTGTATTATTCTGATCAAGGATCCTTTGCAAAAAAATGGTCTGTTTTTAGCAAAGAGCATTAGATTTTTATTTACAATGTCCCATTCAGTAAATCAGAATATTATTGAACGGCTCATTTATTTCACTGACTCCATCACCAAATGAAACACATAATATAGATTTAGTAGAGAAAGACTAACACTTTAATTTCTCTTAATATCGGTGATTTCCCATTTACAGTCAATGGCATTTTCAAAAGATACTTTTAAACAAATGAGACTCATCTGGGTATTTAAATAAAAAAATCACCACTAGTGGCCTTTATTGATAGTACCCTGACATAAAGTGTGTGGAGAGAGAAGGTGGGGAAGGCACGCAGAAAAGGTCTCAGGTCTCAGGGTCTGGAATTGAACCCAGGACTGTATATGCGGTGCTCAGTCTACCGCTACACCATGCAGGAGATCCATATTCTAATTTATTGAACGTGACTGCACAGCGTCCCGGTATTTCAGAAACCGTGACTCCTGGAACTCTAACAAAGTTTCTTTTGGAAGAGAAACAAGTGGAGAGATTGCTTTGCTGTTGAAAAGCTCCATCTCATCAAACCAAGGGACTACGGTTTAGACCCAGTCGTTTTTGGCAAACTCCCCGAATTTACGTTAGCGATGGTAGGACAGAACAACCTTTTTTCGGCCTCTCTTTCAAACAACCAGTTGGTAGTTGGATAGCATCTGCTGGTTGTTATGGAAAACCAGTCCCCCCTCAACCTCCCGTCCACCCAAATGCCCCTCTGTTGTTTTCTCTAGCAGCTTTGGAGATTTCTTTACCTCACTCACCGTCGTTCTCACAGTGTGAGGTGGCAAAATAACAACCATTTCGTCACTACATGTCACATCTGGTTCTCTGTGTACCAGGCTTTTATACACAGGAGGGAGATTTAAACTGACAGTTAGCAGTTACTGTTTCAAAATGATGAAAAAATGACAATTTGCACCGTTTAAAGAGCCTTTAACTCCAGTCCTCAAGGGCCCATGTCCTGAAACGTTTAGATGCCTCTCTGTTTCAGCACACTTGGCTCCATATTAGCTGTTTGGAAGTATTTTTGGAAAACATGGACCTTCTTGGTGTAAAAGCCATAGGAGCAAACTGACCAGCTATGTATATAATTAAGTGTAAAAGCCAATGCAAAGTAAACAATAATGAAGAAACCGAAACTGACAGGAACAGTAGGTTGAATACCCTGGTTGAACAGTCTAGAATTTAAAAAAATATTTTGACCAATATACATATTGTATTGGTGCATCTTTTAAATTGAGTCGTCTGGTGTTTCTTCGTTTTTTAGTGTACAGAAAAAATTATAACCATCATCAACAGTTAACACAGGCATTTAATTGCTAATTTTGACCTTTCCCATTCAGTCCTGTATGGGAAAGGTCATACAGTGCAAAACATAAAACATAAAAGTGCAACTTTAAACATCCAGCTGTTTTTCATGTTTTGTCTTCAAATCATTATTTTTCATGGAAATGTTTAAAACCTACATTAATAATCACCTGGGGACAGTTGGTGACCCACAGTATTTAACAGATTTTTTTGTCCTGTCGTTAGTGTGAACTGTCTCCTCTGGGTTAATACTGGCCTCCTAAGTCTTAATCCCCCCTGCGGTGTTTTTGCTTTGTCGTCTTCCTGTCCCCAATTCTCCTCTTATTTTGGCTCTGACTATTTCTAGGGGTGTATTTATACTCGCCCACAGGTGGAGATGATTTAGAGTTGACCAAGTTGCCCTGCAAAGCTCCAGTGTGCCGTTTCTATGAAGTATGCAAAGTGTATGCGCACACACAGGCACACATACCAGTCAGCATTGAGGCTTGGACACACCCTGGTTGGATGACACTTGTCACTATGGGAACATAACACAGACAGGCGCTCAGGTGTTTCCAGGGTCCAGTGAAGCAGATGAATGATCACAGAAGATATAAAACGGTCAAAAAGATGTCTAAACTGTTCGAAGGTGGTTTAAAACCAGCGACAGGCTGGTTGATTTTCTGCAGATTCAGCAGTTTACCTCTGCTGGTATTGACCTGCAGCATGTTGCAAATACTACGGTCAAGCACATTGGGAATAAACACAGGAATGTGTGTTTGTGTGTGTGTGTCTGACTTAGCCTGTGTGTGTGCCAAATGTCATAGCTGTCCTGGAAGGATTAACTCCAGTAGCTCCAGACAGCCAGCTGTTTCTGCATGGTAGAGGAGTGTGAGAGCTGAGTGAAGGAATGTGAAGCAACAGCGGTGAAGATGTCTGCTCTGTTTCATTGTTTTTTTGATAGCTAGACTCAGTCGTCAAGAAGGTCAAGTTTGACAAAGATGCAGTTATCACCCAGACATCTCGGGTCTTAGAGTAGTTCTGACCGGATATCTGTAATCTGTGAGGCTAAGCTGTAATAAAAGTATCTGCTGTTGAGGTTGGCTGTAAATCCGGAGGGGGAAAGCGCTTTTGCAGCGGCGCTTCGACGCGATGGATCGGTTTGTCTCTACAAATCAGACAGTTTCCATCAGTGCTTGCTTGTAAATCTCGTTTAAAAGCACATTTTTACTCGCTGGCCCGGGTGTTTGGTGGAACCATTGATTTTGTAATAAAACAGAAGCAGCCGCGTAGGAACAGAAATGGCTCACAATCTGCCCTCATTTAGGCTAATAAAATGAACGACATTGACTGTAGAACACTACAGTTGCTACATGCTGTGATCTTCTCGGAGGGGGCAGGCAGCCTGGTGGGCAGGGCAAGGGCCATCTTGTGGTAGCATTCATCTCCACATCCAATCTAGGGCTGAAGCCATTAATTGAATTAATCGATTACCGAAATTATCGTCAACTATTATAGCAAGTGATTAATTGTTAACTGAATATACATACCCCCAAAAATGGTCATTTTCAGAGAGAACATAATCAAAGCAGTAATTAACACCAAACTGTTTAAAAATATAAACATTTTGCATAAAAGAAACAAAACACTTATTGTCTGTAAATGTGTTCTATCCACAGCTAATCTGGTGGCAGTTTTAGCTTCACCTGGTTTAAATTCTGCAAATAAATCTCTTATTAGTCGCCTTTTGCTATCTAATTATTAATCAGTAAATCCAGAAATGAATCACCACATCAGTCCTTCACTGTGCTGATGATGTTAAGTCGAGGAAAAACAGCTGAGCTTTTCACAGGCTGAAGGACTTTTTACCTGCAGATGCATCCTTTACTGATGATGAAGCATTCACTAAATGAACGCTGTTATTTCATCTTAGCAATGTTTTTTTTATTTAAAAAATATATTGAATTATTTGTTTATTTGCATGTTTTAATGTATTTCTAATATTGTATAAAAAAGTGGTTAAACTAAAAATCTGCAGAATCTGCCAAATCTTTATTCAATTAATCATCAGAATAATGAATAAAATAATCAATTAGTAAAATATTGAAATATTGTTAGTTGCAGTCCTTATCTAATCGCAGTCCCCTGCTCTGCAGGTCTGTTAACACATACTCTTCATCAGTGCTGTTAGCAGGGACTAAATGACAGACATTGTTTCTTCTTTAATATGTCTCTGTGTCCATTTTGACGTGAAGTAATTCCTGATGAACAGACTTTGCCACTTAACTCCATGTGCAGCGACCTTAACATGAGTCCACGAGAAACGTAAAAACTTCCTAGGGTCACCATGTTGCCAGTGCTTCCTGTCTCCTCCACATCCTAAAGATGAAGAAGACCTCTGAAATCCATTTAAATAGGTCACTGCTTATTTGTATTTATGTGACATTTACAGTGCTCTAAAAGCCACAGGGACATTCAGTGGATATGCAGCCACCACTAATTTAATGTCCATCTCTGTAGTAAAAGGAGATGGGAATACTGTACGCCTCCATTTAGTACACACATGCACGCACACAGTTTGGACAGATGGACACACGCGTCGTAAAATAAAGCAGCTGTGATTGAGGTTTGCTGAGCTGAATTCAGAGGGTGTGATAACCTCCCATATTGCCTGTCATTGCATCTGATTTGATTCATACACACATATTATTCTGTGTACGCCGGTAGCCAAGCAATGACATTTCATTGCCAAAGTCACCGTTGTGTGTGACAATAAAGTAAGTTTAAGTCTAAAATAAGTGCAATAATTACTATTTGGATGATTTTGTTTTTCTTGTGTCTTTTTTTAAATTAAAGACTGGATTATAAAAGTCTTCAGTCTGGTGCTTTGGTTTCTACTAGACCCTTTTTTTCAAGGACAGTTTTGCTCATAGAAACTTCATTGTCCATTTTATTTGTTGGTTTGGTTGTTTCATTTGTTTGGAATATTGAAAATATCTTCTAGTTCCAGTGTTGCATGTTAATTAGAAATGACTGTTTATTGATCTTTTAGAATGTGCTCTTGCGTTATTATGCCATTGCCACCATATTACTTGAAACTGGTCTCAAAACGACAATATTATTGTTTATCACAATAACTTCTGGGACAATTTATTGTCCAGTAAAGTTTGTTCCAGTGACAGGCCTACACACATGCTGCCTCCATGGTAGCTGCTGCTGCCATTCACCCTGTCTGCACAGAGCAGAGCACCACGCAGACAGAGGCGGCTCAAGTTACCATTACTGGCTTTAAAATACCCCTGAAGCTTTTGGCTGGGTTTTCATAGGAAACGTAACTTAAAATACACCCTGCTTTTACATTTAGACATGTTTTAAAATCCCCCCTTTTCCTTTTGTTTAAGACTCTGCAGCAGCTTTTCCTCTTGGATTTCTCTTTGGGTTTCAGCGCACAGAACCAGCACCTCCACTTTGCACGAACTGTCTGTAGCCCACGCTACCTACACAAAACACTAGAAAGTGTTCCCATTAAAAAAAATTTAAAAAAACACCATCTTCTGGAGGTAAATTATGCATGATCAGGCTGTAAATGTTTCATAGACCCAGACTTCCTGAAACATTGGAGGACGTGTCAGGAGTGAGGGAACTTTTCTAGAATTAACTGATTTGTGTTTTTTATTCCGTCAGTAAATTTCTGGATTTAGTTTTTATGATGAGTTTCCCAGATTTTGGTGTACATTGTCTCAAACAGCTGTAGACATTCAGACTTTGTGTGATGAAGACAAAAACGGAGGCGATGCCAGAAGCAAACATCTGGTCATCACTTATGTAAGCAGAACAATGCTGAGTTTTTCTCACTATAGGTGGTAAAATGTGTGTTTTCCTTTAACACTTATGATACATCAGCAGATGTTCTGCAAGGGTATAAGATCAATCAAAACGTGGGCCAAATTTCATTAAGCAAACGTTTCAGAGCATCTGAACTCTCTTTTCAGAATCTAAGAACACATTTTAATCTGAGAACAAGATTCCTTATTTTCACTCTCAGGTGTTCAATTTCTCTCCCACAAAACTTAAATGCCTCTTGCTCTAAAATATTCAGCCCCTTTTTGGATCCTGCTGCTCGTGCTCAAACTTCCTCTGACTGTGACTGAAACCCGGGCTCAGTTCACTCTGCTCAGTTCTCTTTAGAGATCAAAATACTTTACATCATAAAATGTCACAGAGTCACCAATTGTGAAAGAAAGCTATAAACATCACATTTTGCCAAATGCCATCATCAGAATCATCAAATCACGCCATGATAGTCACCAATTGAGAAACAAGCAAACAAACGTTACATTCTGTCAAAAGACACCATCAAAAATAATCAATAGTATTCCATCAAATCCTTGAGTTAAAGGAACTCAGTGTTTGGGTTATTTTGCAGTTTTCGGGAAATTTGTTCCAGATTTCAATGCTGCTTCTCCGTGATTCTGGATGCAGAGCAGAACCAGAAGACCAGAGAGGTCTGGAAGGTTGATATAACAGCAGATCTTTAATGTATTGTGGTGCTAAGCTGTTCGGTGATTTATAAACTAACTATTCTCTCAGTGGAAGGACTTTAGAACTGGAGTGATGTGCTCTATCTTCTTGGTTTTGGTTAGAACACCAGCAGCAGCGTTCTGGATCAGCTGCAGCTGGAGGATTGGCTTTTTTTTTAAGCAAACATGCGAACATACTGTTGCAGTAATCAATGTGACTAAAGATAAAAACATGGATGTCATAACGTGTGTAGAAGTGGACCCAATGGCAACAGGTGTAGGATATTGTGGACTCTTTAATGAAGAAAATCAGCTTACAGAAAGAAAAAATCCAGGGTACAAAGCAAACTGGAGAAACGAGTCATCAGGTTATCCAGGGAGGGTAACAAGGGTAGTGACAATTACAGACTTGCGAACTGTGACTGAGCTAGAAGGAATAACAAATAAATAACTCAACTGGAACCACTAAAGAAAGGTATACCTAGACTCAGACATGTAAGAATAACAGAACCTAGAGTGATGAAATAACTAAGAAATAAACATAACTAGAAACACCACAGGGAGACTGAAATAAGGAGAGCAATAACAAGATCATTCTAACCACAATAAATAACCTCAAAAAATAAAACTAAAATGACCATTAAGGGTTAACCTAAAGAAAACTAAAACATAATGATAAAGATGAAAAGCTAAACCCAACCCAACAACCCAGAGTCCTGACAATGGGTGAGTTTTTCTAGATCTTGCTGAGTGATTAGTCCTCCAATTCTAGAAATGTTCTTCTGGTGACTCTGAAGGTTCAGATCTGAGTCCATCACTACACCCAGATTTCAGGCCTGATCGCTAGTTTTTAGTTGTAATAACTGAAGCTGTTGTAGTCTGTTGTCTGAGCTTTAAGTCTGGAAATGTTCTTCAGGTCGACTGGTACTCAGGTTAGCAGTGGTGTTAAAGTCACGCCGTTGTCTGAAGCTATTGCCAGGCAGAGCTGCCTCTCCATTCAAAGAAGAAACTGTGAAAACTCACTGTCTTGTTTAGGTTTGTATCTTTATTGAGGATTTTAAACTGGGAATTGCAGAACTCAGGAGCTATTTCCTGAAGAGCCATTAAGTCTGAGCACTGAACCAAAGCAAATATTTTTGAGTGAGAGAGAGAAGTACAATATCCACAGCAGTTTGGTGCAGTTTTAAACCTGTTTTTAAAAGTGCTATGTAAATAAATTTGACATTTGACATATCTGGGAGGGAAAGAATGGATTTCAGCTCATAAACTGAAGATGAATGATCATACTTTTTAAAGAAAAATTCCCCCATATAATCGTGCATTCTTATTAATTTCCACCAACCTCTAAAAATCCATATTAGTCGACCGCTGTCGTTAATGAACCATGATCCAGCAAAAGTCACAGTTTGGGTGCAAACCATAATCTGAGCTAATCTGGATTAGACTTCTATACACCATCTATACACCATCAGTGAAGCCTCTCTCCTTTTCCCCTTAATCTTCGGTTGCTGGTTACACAACAGCCATTGAGATCTCTCTCCTCCTCTCTGTTTCCTTGCGTGAGTATGTGGGCTGGTGATTTGGCAGGATAGCGCCGTTAGCTCACTGGCTCTCCTGCTGCACAGCAATGAATCCCAACTGCAGTCCAGGTTGGGGGATTGAGGCTATGTGTGGTCGCATTTCAGAGAGAATGAAATTAGGACACAAAGCAGTGTTTCGCTGACCTGGAATCGCTTTAATTTGTCTCCACTGATGCAAAATGTTGAGAGGAGGGAGGGCCAATGGGGAAGCAGCAGGTTCCTCTGTCAGTCAGTCACAGTGTATGAATCCAAGGCAAATGAGATTAAATTGCAGAATTTAAATCAGATCTACAGAGAACTAATAATGTTTTGTGTTTTCATTTGACCCACATTTGGACCCACATATGAAAAAAATCAGATGCCTTGCAAATATATTTGCACCTCTTGACCCTTTTACAAACTTAAAGGTATTCATTGGGATTGTAGGTGATACATCAACACAAAGTGGTGCATGAGGTGGAATGACAAGAAGACATGCTTTTCCATCTCTTACTAAGAAAAGTCAGTAAACAGAGTCCACCTGTGTAGACTCTGTTTACTGTGCAAAACGCAGCTGAATGGTTGCGTTCAGCTCAGTGGAGGACAAAACTTCTCCTCTGAGCTGCAGTTTCCAAGCTTCCTTATTACAGAGCAGCTCTCCCCCTCAGGCCCCTTCAGACTAGCCAACAGCAATTAGCAAGCACCTGGTGGAACTGCACATCTTCTGACCTCATTATGTTTTTACCGGTGGAAAACTGGTAAAAACTTTGTTAAATGTTATATAGACAAGCCATGTTGTGATGACTTCCTGAAGGCAAGGTTTCAGAAAGAGTAGTAGTTCTTAAAGAGACAGAGGCCCAATTTTGAGACGTTAAATTATGAATTCAAAGTTCTTTTAAGTCATATTTGATATATGCAGCTTTTTTATGACAAGTGAAGGTAACAGAGTTACTTGATTGTGTGATTAAAATGATTCTTTGTGACTAATGGGAAACACATAATACTGCCCCTTTAAGATTAGAAAACAACATGCCAAATGTTGACTGCCTCATGGTGCTCTGTTCACCTGACGGGTCAGACAGGATCAGAGAAGCAGGCTAAAGGCCCATGGTAACTCTGGAGGAGATGCAGAGAGCCACCGCTCAGGTGGGATAATCTGTTGCCAGGACAACGCTTTCTTTTGCACTTTAGAATGAAGCCTGTATAGAAGAGTGACAATAGGAGAAAATGTGCAGTTCTGAATTGGAGTTCAGTGACGTTATTGAACAATCTATCGGACATATTTGTTGATATTAATCATGTGTCTGTCGGTATATGTATTATTATTATTATTATTATTATTATTATTATTATTATTGATTTGTTGTCCAGCTTCACTCTTCCATAAAGACTTGATGTACGGAGTGGAGATCTAATGTTTGTCCTGTTAACAGATTATTCCACTAACTTTAAAAAGTCTTTTTTTCATAATAAACTTATACAAACACTTGTGGGCTTTGATATTTTCTTGTCTGCTGCGTGAACAAATGTCTCCTTTTCTCCCGCCTGTCCTCATGTCTTCCTGTCCTCCCTCTGCAGGCTGTAACAGGGAAGAGCTTTGGAGACAAAGACTTCCGCAGCGCGCTAGAGAACGGCATCCTGTTATGCGAGTAAGGCTCCTGACATCACTCTCTGTTTTCTGACGCCTGACGTAGCAACAACTCCCACGGACCGAGACTCAGTAAATCTCTGCTCCTGCCCCTCCTCCACAGGCTGCTGAGTGCAATCAAACCCGGGCTGGTGAAGAAGATCAACAGACTGCCCACCCCCATCGCCGGGCTGGTAAGAGGACGTCTCTGCAGCGTGATGTTGAGTACAGCAGACTCCTGATTGGTGCTAACTGCCTCTGGTCCCCTGCTGCTCCCTCTAGGACAACTTGTCCGTCTTCCTCCGGGGCTGTGAGGAGTTGGGCTTGAAGGGCTCCCAGCTGTTTGACCCGGGGGACTTACAGGATACTTCCATACGCGCCAATCTCAAGTACATAACCAATTCTCTGTGATTTGTTTTAAACGCTTGAATCATAAATTGCGTGATGTATGACATACTTCAATGCTTTCAGGGACTCTGACTGCAACCGCAAACTAAAAAATGTAAGTCCTTGTTTCCAGTTTCATCCCTCCTGCCCATCCTCTCACATTCCTTCCCCTCTCACTTCTAGATATGAAGGAAATGTTGCATGTCTGCCTGTCAGGTGCTGAACACGGTTTTCTGGCTTGGAAAAGCTGCCAGTGGGTGTCCTTCCTACAGCGGTCCTAATCTGAACCTGAAAGAGTTTGAAGGGCTACTGGCTCAAATGAAGTTGGTGAGTCAACTAATCTGAAAACACCTGGAAGAGTCTGGAATACCACACAACATGGAACCACATGTCTGTTTCCAGACAATATTCACTACCTTAGTTTTTTACAATTTTCATTCATTTTTTCACTTCCAATACCAATACAGATGTTTTTCTGTATCCTGCTGATTGAAGGAGGATACAGGAGAACAGAGCTGAATTGACTTAAATGTTTCTGTCTTTTTATTTTACCTGATAACTCTGCACCGGAACAGCACACTTAAATACACCAACAGGTTAACAAGCTTGGTCCACCTTGTAAAAACAACACAACTTTAATTTGTTCAGTTAGGAGTACAAGAACCAAAGTAAAATAAATAATAAAGAAACTGAAACTGACCAGGTCCAGTGGCATCTGAGAGAACATAACAAAAGGGTACAAATATTGAATAAAATTAACAATGTAATATGTTAGTTACTATAGTCATAATAATTATATTGTTATCTTTGTTATTTTGACTTTGACACATTCACCCACGTAAAGATTTTGAATAAAAACCCTGTAATTTAGTTGAATAAAAAGCACAGCAGCCTTCTTTGACTCAACTGGTCGGCAGTGCACAGCAGTGGTTGGGAGAGGGGTTCTGCTGCATGATTAAACATTTTACCAGCATTAAGGACACATAAACTTTCATATTTAAGGACTTTTGAAGTGGCAGATATTTAAACTTTGGTACTCCTATCAACATGTATGCATCTGTAGTTCAGGCTATTTTAAAAAAAATAAAACAAATTTGGGTTCAGCGAAAGGAACATTTGCTGTTGAGCAGTGCTCTGTTTCAAGTCCAGTTTTATTGTTAAGGTTGGGACAGCTTTTGTTGACTGGTTGTCTGTTGATGTTTTTCTGTCTCTGCAGGAAAGCGACGATGGCGGCGACAGCTCTCAGAAGCGCAGCGTTCGAGACAGCGGCTACGACTGCTGGGACTCGGAGAGGAGCGAGTCTCTCTCTCCGCCTCAACACACTCGGGACAACTCTCTTGACAGGTCAGACGTCAGCCATCTTGTCAACACAAAAGCTGCATTCGCATTTAGATAAATGTAACTATGTTATATATTTTTTAAAAGTTAAATATTTTATATCCTTTGGGGATTTTTTTCTGCTTTTGCTTCTACAGTCTGGATTCCTTCGGTTCCCGCTCGCAGCACAGCCCCTCTCCTGATGTTGTGAATCGAGGCAACAGCGATGGTTGGTGTCATGTTTTCATTTGCAGAACCAAGAGAAAAACCTGACAAATAATCAAAGAGAAATAAATAAACATACAAGAAACAGAACACAAGAATAAGATAAACTCCTATGGCAACAACTTATAAGTAATAATAGTGAATTAAATATGTCAAAACCTTTTGAACTTAAATAAACCAAAAGGACAAAAATAAAGTACAAATACAACATATAATGAAACCCCAACCACCCCAAGATTATACCAGCTGGTTTTCTTCTGTGATGTTTTTTCCTAGAGAGTTGCTAACAGGTCTTTTGCTGCCGCTTGCTGACTAGTTTCAAGCTTTCTTTTTGTTTAAAGCACAATCAAGAGAACAGGAGAAACTGTCTTCAACAGCTCTGGAAACAAAGTCCAGGAATGCTGAGCTATTCCTGTAAACATTAAACTGTTTACCCATAAATACATGGACTGCTATCCTCCACCATTTTTAGGTTTACCCTTGGCATAAGGTGATTACGACTGAGGGCAGACAACTGCTGGACATCACAGTGTGTGTGTGTGTGTGTGTGTGTGTGTACTAATTTAGGTTGCCCACTTAGGACTTTTTCTGCTATATTTACTGACCATCTGCAGACCGATTCAAAGTCCAGTCCATATTTTTAGGCTTTGTGGTTCTGGTTAGAGGTGTGTTGTGCTTATAGAGGCAGTATTATGCAAAATTGACTTGTTTTAGCCTTTTGTGATATTCTAATGTTATTCCCTCACCAAAAATTATTCCCTCTGGAATGTTGTCTTGATTCTTTCATGCATGTTTGAGCAATCCTTGAATCTCCCATGGCAACCATTTAAGCTGTGCAAAATGCTGGGTGGACCTTGCTCCGCCCAAAGACACAGCCTTCCCGTGCGACTCCCCGACTCAGCTCCTTCAGACTAGCCAGCAGCAATTAGCAAACAGCTGGTGGAACTGAGCATCTGCTGAGCTCATGTTGTTAAAGGGTTTATAGAGCAGAGATGTTGTGATGACTTCCTGAAGGCAGAGTTCTAGAAAGAGCAAGAGTTGCTTAAAGAGACAGAGGCCTAATTTCATGATACTAAAGTAAAATTTTTTTAAGTCAGGAGGTCCGCTCTCCTCTGAGCCTCACTGCTGCCTCCCTGGTCCAGTCTGTTCTATTTCTTAACGTTGATATGTTGACTCTCCTCACATTCTCAGCTCTGCATTGAACCGTGTCACACACTGCTGTGACAAAGGCAACCCACTGAGGGCTTTTAGGTCAAAACTACAATGGTCTATTAGGGCCATTGTAGACAGAAAAAGCATAAAGGAGGAAGAGTAAATTTCCACCAGAAAACAGAAATTTTGAGATTAAAACATAAAAATTCCTTTAAAAAACCATGGAAATTTCTGAGCTACAAAAGTCAAATTTTCAACTTTTGAAACTCAGAAAATTTCTCTCTTTTTTTGTAGAACATTTTTAAGATTAATCTCAAGATGTCAGATTTTTTCCTAGCATATTTTCAACTTTTCAAATTCAGAAAATTTCTTCTTTTTTTCTAGAAAAAAAAAGAGGGAATTAATCTGAAAATGTCAGAGTTTTTTGGCCAAAATGTACTCCTCCTCATTTTTTTCTATCTACAGTGGCCCTAATACACAAAATATATAATGCGAGTAATCTGCATAATGTAATATTAACACGTTAATCTTTTTAGACTGATCGCATGTGTTGCTATTATACTTGTTATTTGTATTCAGTGATTAGCAGAATGTTTTCTGCATAATTGATGTCTTTAATTGATTAATTGATGCCCAGGACGCTGCAGCGACTCGGAGGCTGATGCTCCCAGCAGGAAACCCGACGTACGGAAAGATGACATGTTGGCCAGAAGAACAGCCAGCAGCGACTCCAGATGCCCGGTTCCCTTCAACCAGTTTCTTCCAAACCGAGCCAACGCCAGCTGCTACATCCCGACCCCGCGACGCAAACAACACCCAGAGGAAGGAGAGCAGCGGAGGTAATGACCAAGAAAGCAATCTGAGTTATTTAAGGAAAAACAAATGCTTTTCTGTAGAGGGAAAAAAAAAAAAGAAGAATCCCACAGGTGTGAGGTCTTCAACCCCTAATCTGTCCCCTGCCATCACACTCCATTCCTCAGTCACCTTCAGACCATTCCAGAACAAACCAAACGAACTGGATTTCATCAGAAACCCCCCAAAACGGTGACTTGGGCACCTGAAAGCCAGGCTGAAAAACTGAAACAGGGAGAGGACTTGGAGGTTTTGGAGCAGTGGAGGCTGGAGAAGTTGAAGAAGGCAGGAATTAAGGTTCTACCTGCTGCTGTTCGCTACAACAGGTCAGGGCGGACGGGCATGAGAGGCACGGCTGCTGTGCCTGATTTCCCTCACTAATTAGTTGTGTTGACAGAGTTTGGCTTAAGCTGATGTTGTGGCTTGTGGAGCTTCGTCACAATGAGGTTTGTGTCACGAGGTGGACGAGTCATGGATTTGATGTTTCTGGTGTTGTTAGAGAAGGTGGTTTGGTGTTGAGTTAAATGCTTCCTGTTTTGGTTGATTCCTGATTTTGTGAAGAGAAACTAACTAATAGGACTGTCCCAAGTAACCCGCATGTTCCTGCTGCTGATTGATTCATGTTACCGGAGGTGTGTTTTGCTCTCTGAACATGTCCACCGTCCCCTCTGCGACCCCTAGCACTGCAATAACGGAGGAAAAAGAAGCGAGGTCACCGTCTCCAAACATCATTCTTCGCTCTGAAAATGAATTTTTGAGCTCCCACAGTCCGGCTTGTGATTCCTCCTCCGACGGGGAGCAGGACGTGGAGACGAGGAGGGTTCCCGATGTCCACAGAGACGACTTGGCGTCCCGACGAGTCCACCGGAGCCCAGGTAACTCCAGGGTCCATCAGTTCGTCCCTCCTCCAGCCTGCACCACCAAAGACAGAGAGCGCTGGGAGGGCATCAGGCGAGCCTCACAGCAGACCCTTCAGCAGACGGAGATCAGGTCAGCTAGGGTCTCATGCGTTCCATTTTCTCCTAACCATAATAAATAATAAATCTCTCCCTTTTCCACTGGTTGACAACATCGATATACATTACTGGATTGGATAGCACCTATTAGCCACAATTGCAAATGACGTGCACCTACAGGCACCATTACTCTGCATTGAGTCATGTCAACAAAACCAGACTGGTCTAGGAATCGGTCACAAAAATGTTTGCAGTGATATTTTTCTTATCCAATTTCTGCAAAATATGTTTTGAAATGTAAAAAAATTATACACCCTTGACAAATAAATCTATCAACAGTTGACAGCAGTAGCATTCAGCTGTTGATCACGACTCATGTGATGTGAAAAAAACATTTCCATTGCAGTTCTGCGACATACATTTAGTTTGATACAGCTGAAAAACCACCACATACTAGCATAAAAATTTTTATTTTCATTTTATTAAAAAAACGTGTATTTTTTTTGTTTTGGTTTTGTTTTCAAAATTGCCATGTTTATTTTGTTAAGCTAATTTATTTTTGGTAATTTCAAGTTGCACAGTTTTGTGGTTAATGGAAACTCAGCCTCTGTCAGCTTTACTCTACACGCACACATGTTGTCATGGCAACGAACTGACAACAGCTCCACTAGCTGACAGGGGAGAGATTATGTTCAAGTGTATCAGGAATCGACTTCAAAAAGCACAAAAACATTTCCCACTCAAAAAGTACATAAAACCCCAAAACACTTAGCCCATTACAGTTTTATGTTTTCAGGCTAGATGTTTACATTGCAATTATTAATAAGCAATCGTCTGAATATAGCGCTGATTGATTATTCAATTTAACCCCTTAATTGGCGGTATCTCATGTATGGGACAAATCTAGTTTGTTTGAATACTCTGCCTTTTTCGCCGCCAGTTAAGGGATTATACACCTTTTCTCCTGATTATCTGTCAGAGAGTAGGTGTGTTGGTCACCTCATTTTTCTGTTAACTGAACCAAACAACACCAAACTGCACGGCACAGGTTCATATTAAGCTAGCATAACTAGCTTGACTAGCATAACTCACCTACTTCCCACTTCTCCATATTTTTCTAAACTTAAAACCTTTTCTTGACCTGTAAAATGGGATTCCCTTGTACCTGGTTATCTAGTTGTCACAGTGTTGACAATTGAAAGGAAAACATTGCGTCCCTTTTTCAGATTCTTTGCATTATTGTTTTATTTTCCTCGATCACTGATATTCATGACTCAATACATAGTAATGGCGCACCCGTGGCACATTAGTCACGTAATGTCCAATCTAGTAACATATATCGGTGGTTGACATATGTTTAACTCTGATGGATAACGTTTCCCCGCTTATCGCCTGTGGCTATGGATTTTACAGCGTGAAGGAAGCGGACTGTGACATCATAACCCGTAAAGACAACCCCTCCCTGAAGGAAGAGGAGGATGAGGGAGAAGAGGGAAAAGATAAGGCGATGCCAAATAAGCAGAGAGATGACCTGGCTCGTAGGCGGGGCCAAAGCAGGCCCCTCCCTCAGAGGGACGGACCAATGAGCTTTGTTTCCTCCTCCATGAGTCCGTCTGATGTACAGAAGTGGGAGAGGCTCAGGATGACTGAACCAAGGTGCCAAACACACTGCTTGTATGAGAGTAGTTCAGTGCTGTATGTCAGGGATGTACTGTCAGGTGAAAAAGTTAGGACACTCTACTAAAAAAATCAGTTTTTCAAAAGAAACGTTCACAAACACATCAAAATTTAGTTCTTCTTTTTTTTGTCTCAGTTAAAGAAAGTGATTAATCACAGGTAACCATTGTAAAAATTATAATTTTTTACTCAGCTGACACATGATACCACTTCATGTGTTTGATAAGAAATAATGTAGGACACCCTATCTCCCTAATACATAGTCTTACCCCTTGTTGGACACTTCTAGTAGCCTTCCACCATCTCTAAAGTCAGCCTGAGGAAAGTCTGACCCACTCCTCACTTACAGCTGAGAGATGTTTGAAGGGTTTCTCAAGGAGATCAAGATGTGGCCTTGGATTGGTCCAGGACTTTTCAGGAAGTCCTGGCTGGATGTCCTGGTATAAGTCGGTGCTCTGTTCTGATACCTGCTGGGATTCATGGTGGGTCGTATGATGATGAGCCGTCCAGGTCCAGCCAAACCATGACACTTTGACCTCCATGCTTCTTTTCCTGGAGTGCTCTGTTTGGTTCATACCCAATATTTTCTCTGCTTTAGTATCTAAATAATTCAGAATAATTTAGACTCTTCTGCCCTAAGAGCATTATTCCAGACGGTAACTGCTGTTGATCCTATGACAATGTTTGAAGGTTTATTAAGACTACTTTTAGCATATAATTTGAACTTTGCAGAGTTAAAGTGATCTTAAATATGCTGTAGGGTGTTCTTTTTTTCACATGACTGTATCATATCTATCTGTGTGAGTGTGTGTGGGCGTGTGTGTGTGTGTTAAATTATTTTTAAAAATAGCTAATGCTTCAGTAAATGAATGCAAAGTAAAAGCTCTAATAGTGTGAGTGTGTCTTGAATGTGAGTTAGAGTATCTGGTAGCTACATATAGATACAGACTCTCCACACTTAGCCAAGCCTTAAAATTGATCAATCTTTTGTTATTGAACTTTAATATCTTACTGAACATTTTAGAAAAATCCAACCAATAGTTTGTCTCAACGTCTTTCATTGGTTGGATGATTGATTTGCTGTTTTTTACTTTTATTGTAAGATAGATGTGCGTTCATCTTTCTGAATCAGGAAATGGCAGCAAGACAATAGCTACTCATCTAATAATAAAAAACAAAGTTTAAAACCAGTGGAACCTGTGGGGAAGGGAGGGGTGAGCTTTACGATGACTCAAATTCATCTTCCCACCATGCACAGAGAGGAGGCAGTGAGGGAGGAGCACATCTCAAAGAACAGCAGCAAAAACTGGCATGCTGAGAGGCAAAGTTTCCATAACAACCATCACATGGAAGGAGAAAACAATCTCTGTATCATCTACCATCACAAATGTAAACATGTAGAGTAATTGGACATTAGGTCAGGTGAGACGGAGGACGTTTTCACACCTTTAGTTTGTTTCTTCCAGTTGATGAAGAATTGCAATTTTTTCCGGTTTCCTTTCCCCCCCCCAGAGAAAAACCCTATCAAACCAACATCGCAATGCATTGTACATGTGTTTATCTGTGTCATTATCAATCAACAGAAATGATTAATGCCAAGATAACCACTGCAGAGTCTTGTTTACACCCCAAACATGTAAACATGTTAGTAATCATTAAAGAAACACATTCAGAAGTTTTAACTTTCTAAACTACATTTTATTTATCATTGGAGATTTTCACTTCTCTATATTCTTGTTCAACTGGCATAAAAAGGAGAAGGGAATTGGTGTGGGTGTGTTGGTGTGTGTGTGTGTGACAGAGAGCACTGCTCCGGCCTTGTTTCTGTCTCCGTGCTGATCTCATTGCGACATGAGGAACAGGATAAAGGGGTGTTTTGTGCTCCGGACGAGCAGCAGTGAGGAGGAAAATGTGGCTACCTTATAGTGGATGAGATAGAAATGCGAAGTGTGTTCGAGTGTGTGCTGAAATGATCCAAACAGAAAACCCCACGCTCTGTCCTCCTCCGTTCATCCACCGCTTCCTGTCTAACTAAACATTTCAACCTCATCAAGCCTTTGTCTTCAAAGTCTGATCTTCTTTTCCATGATTTCTCCTCCGCCCTGTCCCCGTCTGCTTCCTGTGCCTCTGTGTATGGGTGTGTGTATGCATGTGTTTCCTTCTCTTAACTTGTGAGACTGCATCTACAGTGAGGATAGGCCAGCCCCCGTGTGTCAGGCTTGTCTGCAGAGAACTTACGGAATCAGCGGATCAGCAAAGGCTGGACGAGGTCATGGCAGGGTTGTGACCTTTGGAGGTCTGACTGAGATCGAGCAGCCGACAGCGGCAGCCATGTCGAGAGGGGAGGAGCTGGAGTCGCTTAGACGACTCCAGTCCAAAGCAACGGTAGCCATGACTACCGTTGACCTGGGCTTCCGGCTTTCAGAGGGGGATCGCAGGTACGGACGAGGCCAAATATGACGAGGCCCAAACCCAGAGCAGCCTGCATCGCTCTGAGCAGCACTGGCCCCTTTCTGTTGCTTTACTCATGGAGTAGGTAGTCAGGACACTGCTTTTTACCCTCATTGCGTCATGTTTCAGGGTCCTAATGGCAAATTTCCCTTCGCTACCTCATGTAGTTTGAAAGCACTTCTGAATTGCTCTGTTTGTAGTATCAGTAGGAAACAAAGCTGCACGAATGCATGCAGAACTACAAGAAGAATCAGGCATCTGATGGGTCTTAATTAAAGCTGCAGTATGTAACTTTTATAAAAATATACATATATTTTTATGCATTTATTAAAATTGTCACTATGTCGTGACAGTAGGGTATGAGAAAGATAATATGAAAAAAATCAAGCTCCTCTGCCTTCTCCCAGTGATGTGATTGAATCAACCAATCAGAGCCAGGAGGCGAGTCTTAGCGCTGTCAATCATGTCGGAGTGAACACTCTCTGCTCTCTGCAGACAGTAGGTAAACGGTTTTCCTGTAACAGTAAGTTGTTTCTCTGCCATTAGCACATTTAGCAGCACATTCACGAGATTGAATAAGACCTTCCACCTGACTCTAACTGGTTGTTTATGAGCGGATCGGTTGTTTTCTGGAGACGACAATAGCAGCACAGGGTGGTCGATCTTTTTACAGGTTATCTGTCTCACACATATAGTGACGTTCTTCTATAGAAGTTACATACTGCAGATTTAAATGGCTGAAATGATGCAACAGTTTTACATTTTAAATACACAATCCCCCCCACCCCAAATACTTTGAAAGATGTGATTGTAAATGTTCAGGGGGCGTCAAAACTTTATTGAGGCTTCAGTACTTCATTCATCTGCTACTCTGGGGCTGGCATCCTGCATGTTTTAGGCTGGTTTTGGCGTAGCATAGTAGCATAATGCTACAGTGCTTTTTATGATCACAATACGGTGGTCACAGAATGTGGTGTAACACCGTGTAAGAAACTCCAGTGTCGTGTAAACAAGCCGCTGAATCGCAACAGCAATAGATGCTACCTTATTTAATCATCTTAATTGTCTCCCAGTCTCATACCAAGCTTTTAAGGTGTGTGCATGGATATTTCCAGAAGGAATATGTGTAATTATCAACCTCAAACATCATTTAAATCCCTATCAGAGTTACAGTCAGCTCTAGGAGATGTATCATTTCTTGGACTTGTTTTGGTTTTTTCCACTTTTAGGTAATTTTTCATAATTTGGAAAAGCAGAACATATTATTATTATTTATTCTGTTTCCTGCTCTCCTCTTACCCTGTTGCTTTGCGTGTTATGCGAATCGTTGCGACAGTTTGTGGGTCAGTCACCCATCTCTGCTGCTGTATGCCATAGTGTTGTCATGGATGGCTGTGCAGCCTCCCCTCCCCCTGCGGAACACCGACCCTGGACCGCCGAACCCACCCCTACGGCCGCCGAGATAGACGCTCGATTTGCTCTGTACGAGCAGAGAGCACAGGCAGAAGACGAAGAGGAGGAAGAGGAGCGGATCCCCGACCTTCAGAAGGACGACATGATGGCCAGGAGGACAGGTGCTTTCCTAAAACAAACAGCTGGCTCAGCAGATTTCAGGCGTTTCCTGCCTCCGCCCGGGTCTGGGTGGAGCAGCCGAGGGGAAATTGCTGCTGATGCTGCGCCTCCTAGCAACAAGGAAGTGCTCATCGGCACCAGGTGGGCTGAAAACGGATGTTTGCCGTGCTTAGCAGGATGCTGAAGTCGCTAAACAGAATGGTGTTGCCTGCTTCTTCATCATTGGTGTTTAGTTACTTCAGTTCAGACTGTTCTGCTTTAGAGCGGCCAGCCAGCAGCCCAGAATCCCAGAAGAAACACCTCACTGCTCACTGAAGCCTGCAGTGATCAGAGCACCGACCCAAACTGAAGGCGAACCCGATGACTCCGATAGAGACAAGAACATCCTCGATCTGGACAGAGACGACATGGTGGCTCAGAGGAGCGGGACATTCCAGAAAGTGGCGGCCTTCAGAGGAAATCAGGGCTTCAATCAGTTCCTGCCAGTCCCTGCGTCGGTCAGACGCAACATCAGTTCAGAGACTGCAGGGAAGCAGTCAGGCAACAGATCCAAACTCAGAGCAGACATGGACGGAGGAAGGTACTTCCTGAGATGGAATGAAGACACGGCCGGTGTGTTTCTAACCCGCTGCAGTTAAAACTAGAATACCTGACAGAGCAAGTGTGGTGTGTTGAAGGGAAACATCAGAAGGTTTCCTGGTGATTTCTGAATGAACTGACTGGTTCTGGTTTGCTGCAGGAGTGTTTGATAGCTGATGTCTGATTAGCTGCTTTAATGGAAACTATGAGCTCTTTTCAGTTCTAACATGGTTCTGCTCTTCAGCTGTTGGGTCACTAACTCTGGCGTTGGTTGGCATGACTGGCTGCTGGGTTTCAGCTCAGTGTGAAACTGTCTGGGTTTAATGTTTCAGAACTGAATCAAAATGAAGGATAAGTTCACTCTGCTCACAATACGGTTTAACACGTCTGTGATTATCTGATTGGGTATTTGTATGAATTTAAAAAATTACTTCTTACATCAAGATAATCTAAATATACTAATATTCAGTTCAGTTCAGTAAAAACTTAATTTAATTATATCCAATCTGGCATATTCAGTGGAAATTTAGTCCAAATCATAGTATAAAACAGTGAAGACAATGAGCATGGAAGAGGATTATGGCCACTAAAAAAAATAAATAACAGAATTTTGACTTTTTTCCCCTCTGAATTTTAACCGTAATCTAAGAATTCAGATTTTTTCCCTCATAATACATTTTTTTGTTGTCAGAGGATTAAAGTCAGGCTTTTGAGATTAAACTCAGCATTATGTGAAAAGTCTGATTATTTTTTTCAGTGGCCCTAATCCTCCTCCGTACATTTGGCTGTTAGAATGGGTTGAATTTTTGCTCCTGATTCTGTTGAATCATTGCCTTTGAAGCAATCTCTTATCCACAGCATGCACGTGCTGACAACTTCTTTTTCATTTGATTTGATTGGAATTAACTTTTGTTCTTTTATTAAAACTGTGTAATTATTGACAGGGTAAAGTTGAACATTATTTTAGTTAGTAACAACTAATTTTCAAATCTCCTATCGTTTTCATTGCTGTATTTTAGTCAGGAACAAGCAAATGTTTTTACTTGCTAAAAGCACAGAAAAGTCCAGTTTGCCAAAACAAATCAGAAGACAATGATTTAAAATCAGAGTGAACTTATCCTACAAGGCGATCAACTGGCAGTTTTTGTGGTAGCAGTTCAGATGAGTGTCGATGTGTTTCCTGTTAATCCTGGCTCTGTCATTGGATCATTGTTTCAGCGGCTGTGTTGCCATGGCAGCGGAACTTGAAGCTCCGCCTTTCAAAGCCCCGTCCAGCCCGACGTGTCCTGGGCTGGCGGGCAGGCAGGTCCCTGATGCAGCTGTTATCAATGCGATCGGACCATCCTCTTCCTCCTCCTCCTCACTCATATGTCCTCCCAGTCCTCCCTCGGCTCACACCTGGAGGGTGGAGGAGCAGGTGGAGGCGGGAAGAGAGGAGGAGAAAAGCGAGGATGGGAAGATGAGGCGGGAAAAGAAACCATGCTGGCTGGAGGATGAGCTTCCTCCAATGATGTGAGAGTAATGTTTGATTTTTCATCTTTTCTCTGATTTGACCAACAGGACAATAGCACTGACATCACAGCTGCTCTCTCTGCTCGGCTCGTCTTCATGTCTTCATATCAATGATGGAAACAATTGAACTTTGTCTCATTTTCACCTTCCATACCTTCTTCTTTGAGGCGTGCCTTCCTGTTATCCTCAAACTCTCCCCTCTGCTGCTGTTATAGGGTGAGCCGACGAGTTGCTTTTCTCTTAGACAACGAGTAAGTTTCACCGACTCGCTCTCACTGACGTCCTGCATGGTGACATATGCATGGGCTGCATGTCAACGTGTTGGTTAACAAACTGCGAAGACCGTGTGCAACACCCAAACGTTCTGGAACCATGTTCATGACTGTTCATTGCTACTGCTGGGCCACAACATTTGATTCATTTATTCAAAACACAAGATGTGTAGTAATGTTCCTCAAGTTTCTTGTGCAAATACCTCGGTCCTCTTGAAATAAGACAAAACTAACGTGCAAGGAACTTTTCAGATATAGAAGCTTGTCTTAAGTCAGTAATTCCTTATAAGTGAAATAATCTGCCAATGAAAAAAAAACACTATGTCATTTCAATTTGCTCAATTTTATGGTCAATGGAAACTCTGTAGAGACAGTTGAACGACTTTATAAAAAACAAGCCCAAAGCCGCTAAATAATAATCGGACTTGGCGACCGAAACTCAACAAAATGCGCATCTCTCTCCATTGTTTACATTTCTGTTGCTGCTGATAACTGTCACATAGAAATGGCGATCAAGACGCGTAGAGGAAATAAAACTAAAATAGTAACCCACAGTAACTCAAAGTGGTTTCGATAAGTAACTGTAGTCTGACTACTGGATTTGAAATAGCAACACGTTAGATTACTCATTACTGAAAAAAGTGGTGCGACTTCAGTAACGCGTTAATTTGTAACTGATAGTCTGACGGATGGATCACACTGGTCAACATAAAAAAAATAGTCTGGGGTTTTTCAACTGTTTTGGGTCATGGTGGATTGGTAAATTAAAAAATCACATTGGTTTTGTGCAATCAGGACAATTTTCTGGACTATGGAGCAACATGAGCATCAAAATGCAGGACTTGTTATCACTTATGGATCGGTTTCCTGAGAATCTGGATCAATGAGTGATGAGCAGGAGGAGAGATTCCATCAGGACAGAAAAGAGACGGAGAATTTTTTACATGTACTTACCCTTATTATTCAATTTACAGAAATCCAACAGAGTGTATAAAATAAATGTTGTGACACTTATTTTAAACACTGTTAGAAAATTATGTTTTTCTCCTAAAGCCTTTTTTGGAATGAGAAATATTAACAGAAGTGAATTGATAATGTCACAAAAATGTCATCAATTCAGTCAGAGTATCAGATTTCTCTAAATGACATTAGAATAAAATCCTGACCTGATTGAGAAAAATAGATGTCATTTCCAGATTCAGCTGTGGAAAATAGTCCTAATTCAGTTGAAAAAACATAGACAACTTCCAAAAAAAAATTTTTGTAACTCAGTGTTTTATACATTTATAAACCTGAAGGTGATTCTGATTATTAGGTTTAAATCAGTAAATTCCTTCAAATATGTCTTGCTGGGATTTTGAGGGTTTTTTGCCAGTTGTTTCTGTTGTTCAGTACAATTTTTTGTTTTGCCTGCTGCTTTTTAAGTATGGACTGCATATTGTTTATCATTGCACGCTACACATCGCTCCAAACTGTGTGCAACACAAGAAAAACCAACACATGTGATTATTGTCAGACAAAATCCTCAGTGTTTTTTTGGGTTTTTTCCATTTACAGGAGTGCGAGTATGGGAGACATGGCCAACGAGGACGAGGCGGGACACTTCCCTTCGCTGAGCCCATCACGATTCGAACGCATGCACCAGCAGTGCAACGCTTTCGTGGAAGAGGAGGACCAGTGGCAGGATGTGAGGCTCTTCTTGTCCTCAAACGGCGTGCGTCAGGTAGCGTTCAGCAGAATGAAACTGACGGACGCTGTGAACTTTTGTCTCAGGACCTGGCCCGCTGGAAGAACCGCCGCCGCAGCACGTCACAGGAGCTGATTAAAAAGGAGGAGGAGAGGAAGAGGATGGAAAAAAGGATGAAGGGGAACGGAGTGGATGGCAATAAGAGGAAGAGCATTAAGACTTACAAGGAGATTGTGGAGGAGAAGTAAGTGTAAGATAGTTTTACTTTAAACATGAGAGTAGCACATTTACAGCCAGAGTTAGGCAGCAACTACCGGTAGTTACATTTACTTGAGTAACATTTTGAAAAAAAAATTACATTGAAGAGTAGCTTTACTACACTGTACTTCTTACTCTACCCACCCAGGGGCAGTATTCTGTAAAATCAAATTCTTTAAGCTTCACTTCATGTTCTAATCTTAGTCACTCATCAAAAACATTGCTGGAGTGTTGCCTTGATTCATTCATGTATATTTGAGAAATTCTTTAATCTCCATGGTAACCATTCAATTGTGCAAAATGCCTGTGCGGATATAGCACCACCTTTGAGGATGAAGCTCCTCTTCAGAGCTGCAGTTTCCAAGCAATACTCCCCCATTCAGCTCCTTCAGACTAGCCAGCAGCAATTAGCAAACAGCTGGTGGAACTGAGCATCTGCTCAGCTTATTATAGGAACTGCTTCTGAGGGCAAAGCTGGTAAAAATGTTGTTAAAGAGGAGCCATGTTGTGATGACTTCCTGAAGGGGGAGTCTCAGAAAGAGTAGGAGTTTCTTAAAGAGACAGGGACCTAGTTTCAAGGCTTTAAATTACAATTACAAAAACTTTGTAAGTCTTATTATATATACAGCATTTTTATAACAACTGAAGAAGTAGGAACATGATTGTGCTATAAAATGACAGTATGTGCTTGGAAAACACATAATACTTCCCCTTTAAATTGTCTTGGTTCCTGTTTCTCAGAGAACGCAGGGAAGCTGAGCTGTGTGAAGCGTACAGACAAGCAGCGACTCCAGAGGAGGCAGCTTTGGTTTTACAGCGCTACGCCCTCCGCTTCACCATCAGTGATGCAACACTGGACAGCCTGAAGCTGCCCAGAAGCACTAACAAACCTAACCAGTTCCTGAACCAGACAGAGCAGGAGCACAGCCAGACGTCAGGCGCCGATGACTCAGAGAGGCTGGAGCGTCCAAACCAGCAGGACACAGACGGTCTCACCGAACAGGAACGCTGTGGACAGACAGAGGACAGTCATGAAAAACATCAGCCTGGTGTGAACCTCAGCAGCTCTTCTGCACCAGTTGCCCTCCAACTCAAAGACACAAACTCACACAGTGAGAAGTTCCAGTCGGAACAGCTTCCTGAGCCCCCCTCCCACCTGACAGACCCTCATGATGAGCATAAGAATCAGCCAGACCCAGAAGCCCCTCAGTCCCCCACTGAACCTGCTGCTGCACCTCAACCCAAACACAAACTCCCCTCCCTTGCGCCTTCCAGACCGCTCCCACTGCTGGCGGCCAAGCCCTACTGCCCGCCCAGGTGTTCTCCTCCTGAACACAAACATGTGGAGGTCCAACAGGTAGGAGCGCTGCGTTTCTGTCGTCTCATCCTGTGAATCTCAGGACTGTGACAATATGTTTTTGACATAAAAATGAGATGCTAGTAAATTACTTTAATACCTTTTTCACCCTAAACGTGAGACTGATTCTGCACAATTCAGTAGAAAAGCAAACACATTGGTTAGGAGAACGATTTCAGCATCGTTGGAGTTTGATTGAAGACCATCAATTTTCTGATTTTGATAAGATTTTATTTTTCACCAAGTCCCACCAAACATCCAGATCAACTAAATGATAGAACATTTCAAGAAAATATTTGTTTAGATGGATTTACAGCAGGGCTGGACACTAAATCAATAACAGTATACATCTGGGAGATGTAGGCAGAAGAAAGGCTTTAGCTGCTCCGCCTCTCACAATGAGCTAAGCGAGGCTGGAGGCATCAGCTAACTCACTCACTCAACAACCTGTTGAGTAACTTGTGCGGCAGCAGTTTCAGGTTTTGCTACTGTGCATCATAACTGCTTAAAAGTAAAAAACAACGTGGAATGAAAACTGGATAAAACAGGAAAGATTTCAGATATTTAAAACACAAACATGTTTTTTTTAATATAATGTTAGCATAAAATTAGCTGCTTATTTAAAACCTTGCATCAAATATGTACTGTGTAAATGCTAACTGCTGTTCTGTTTCCTGTCAGCTGGACGGGTTGGTGCAGCTAAATGGAGACACAGCTGAGGACTTTGCTTCCCTTCTGGACCCGCTACAGGAAAACCCAGCCGTTTCCTCCCAGCACACACAGGAAGTGGATCCCCCAGAGGACAGCGCAGAGCAGCCGCAGCCTCCACTGACCGAAAGGCCAGCCCCGACTTCAGGCTCCGCCATCAACTCCCTGATCGCAGGCCGAAACTGCATCATCACCACCACCATCGTGACAGAACTTACAAAGACCCACGTGGAGCCGCTCCACCCGGACGTCCAGGACGACGCTCAGGTAGTTTCATAACAACGCTTTTTCTACAGTTTTACAATTTAAAGTAGATTGTTGAATATGTTTTAATAAGTTGGAAGCAGAAACAAAGCTTCAACACAATTTATTGTCAAAGTTAGCATTATTGTGGTCAGTGGTTGATTTTACAGAGATAAAACCAACAAGTGACTTCGTGTTGTTCCGGAGGGCCAGAAAGTTATATCTCATCTCGTCATATTCTGAGTACAGAACATGATTTGGTCAGACGTAACCAAGACTGAAAACAAACACTACAGATGACCCCTGAACTTATGACCCACAGAGTGACTAAGTGCAGCCCAAACCCAGATGGAAATTTGTTCAAGTCTTTAGATTAGAGATCAGACATTAATATCTGAATCGGTCCTGGTATGGAAAGAAATTCTAGATGGGGTATTGCTGATAATGTGTCTGATCCATGAGGGCAGATCTGTTCAGTCTTATTCTATACTTAGAGCTCTGAGTGACATCGTGTTTTATTATTTAGTCTTACATTATATTTAAAATTCCTAATTGTTCTTTCTGAATCTTTTGGAAGAAAGTTTGTTGCAGTTTATTTTTCACCAAGGTAGTCAACTTTTTGTTTTTGTCAGTTTCAGTTTTTATTATTTATTTTACATTGACTGAGCAAATTAAAGTTGTTTTTATATGTTTGACCAAGCTTATGAAGCTACCGGTGTATTTAAATGTGATGTACTAGTGAAGATGTTTTCAGATAAGTTAGTAATTTAGTACGTTTATGTCTGCATTTAAAAAAGAAAAGTGTTCAGTCAGTTTGGATCAGTATCAGCTTGTGCTAGCAAGAAAAACAAGGTTAAAGGTTCAGAGGGTGTAAATGTTTCTGCAAGGCACTAAAGAACTCTGAGCTGGTTTAATGTGTAGTTCAGTCAAAATGAACAAAACGTTTAAATTCCATGATGTAAGGAAAGAAAAACAGAAGGAATACAGAGGAGGCGTAATACTTTCCAGCCTCCTGTAGACTCAGCTGTTTCCTCCACCTCTTAGTTAGCTTTTAGCTTCAGTATGTTAACATGTGAGAAACTGTACAGTAGAGAACATAGATCTGTTGTTATATCACTTTAATTTCTTCCCTGGGAGAATTTATCATGTAAAGCAGGTGTCTGGTTTCTATTTGGATATTTTAACAGACATTTACATGAACAGAAAACAGCGACCTCAGCAAGAACAGCACATTGAAAAGATCACCACAATGGTCAGGAAGTGTTTTAGAATGACAGTGTGTCCGGGCCATTGTAGATGGGGAAAAAATGGAGGAGTACATTTCTGCCAAAAAACTCAGCATTTTTTAGATTAATACCAAACAATTTTCAGGAGAGAAAAAAAGGACATTTGAGTTTCAAAAGTTGAAAAACTTTTGAGATTATTCTCAGAAATGTTCTACTGAAAAATGTAGGACAAACTCAAAAATGTCCTTGTTTTTTCTAGAAAATGTTTGAGATTTCTGAATTTTTTGGTGGAAATCTACTCTTTTTTTTATGTACAATGGCCCTAATACGCTGTCATAGTTCTCTAGTCTTTCACTGTTGTTGCTTCACTTTCTGATAGAGGCAAATATCTGGAGGCAGTCTTTTTGCTTTAATAGCTTATTTATTTTAAATGTAACCCTCAGGATGGAGCCACTGAGACTCCAGCAGAGAAAGAGAATCCTCAGCCTGTCCAATCACCCAGCAGTTTACCAGAATATTCTCCCAGTGTCTCCGGTAAATCTGCTCTTCTCTGTCAGCCATCTTGAAAACTTTGTACTGTTTCCTCCAGCAGTCAGGATGTTTAACATGTTCGTCTTTCCACAGAGGGGCTGGAGGAAAGCAGCGTGACTGTAAGTATCTCTACGTTTTCAGCTCCGTCTCTTCCTTTCTGTTTCTCCTCCATCCTCAGATTTGACCCCATCCTGACCTTTCGTCTCCAGTGGTCGCTGTAGTCAGACTTGTGTCCTCACCTTTCCTCTCTTTCTGCCCCTTTTGCTTTGTATACATGTGTGTTTTTTTTTGTGTTGGTGTGCTTGTTGGTTGGGTCTGGTCAGATTGAGACCCCCATGTTGAACTTGGCTAAACGTGTTAATCACTGGGTCTGGGACCCCAATGAGGAGCGTAAGCGCTTGGAAAGCTGGCAGCAGGAGCAGGAGCGCCTCCTACAGGTACTGCAGCGTGAGGTTGTATCTCTGGAGAGAAACGATGTTCTGGATGGATCTGTCAAAACTCATATTGGACTTTTAGTTGGGCTTTTTTCTAGGGTGCAGTGATTGTAATTTTTGAAACTCAGAAAGTTCCAAGTTATTTCTAGAAAATTTCTGAGATTAATGTCTAAATTTCTTAGTTTTTTCTTGCAAATTTTCAACTTTTAGAGCCAAGAAATTTCCTTGTTCATTCTAGAAAATGTATGAGCTTAATCTCAATATTTCTGAGTTATTGTTCGCAAAATTTCAACTTTTGGAGTTCAAAGATTTACAGTTCTTTTTCTAGAAAATTTGAGGTTTTTGGCCAAAATTTACTCCTCTTTTTTTCTATCCACAATGGCTCTAATACGTCATCGTACAACATATATATCACGACATAAAACAAATCACTATTTTTGTCCGTCTTTAATGTTCCCATGCACTCGATATGAATTTCAGCTAACGCTACTTTGTCACTGAATCGTTTGGGTTCTTCTTGTCGAAAATGTTATTTGGGTTTTTTGGGGGGCGGGGTTCTTGTTCTTTTGAACTTATTTTTCTCTCTTTTTAGTCATATATATCTTGTTTTGTATTATCTGAGGTTAGTCGCTACAGTTGCGCAAACATTAGCTGTTAACACCTCAGCCTCTCTCTGCTTCAAGCTAACTTTGCGTGGTTCTATTCCAAATTCACGGAGCAACTTTTACTATCATTGGCTGTTTATCTTTTCTGTGTATTGAAAGTCCCTTTCATATTGCCAACTTCTTAAAATAATGGCCATGTCAATAACTTAGGTGATTATTTTAGGAGTAGTTTTTGTATTTCATAAGTGAGTCAGTGTCAGATGAGAGATTATTGGGCCTTGTACGTGTTAGAGAAAACCAATCGAATCTTTTCAGTTCAGTTCTTAATTGAAAAATGCATCAATGTTGTGTGTTGGATCATTACTGCATCCTAGAAAAACAGCTGTTTATATATTGGAAAGCTTAAACTCACCATGATGTTTATGTCCATGACAAATGGACCAGAACTGTATGTCTGTGTGATACGTTTGTGTGTGTGTGAGTGAGTGTTCGCCTTTTAATGATTATCATTGAACATAAACTGTGTCTGTCATCAGGAACAATACCAGAAAGAACAAGAGAAGCTGAAGAAAGAGTGGGAGAAAGCCCAGCTGGAGGTGGAGGAGGAGGAGAGGAAGCACAATGAAGAGGTGGGAGCACATGGATGGAGACGCTGGAAGCAAAAATCATTTTCTTCTTGGTCGGTTTATCCTAGATTTTCCTCTTTCTGTTCTCCGTCCGGGTTATTCGTCCAGGAACGACGAATTTTAGAAGAGACCGTGGCCCCTCTCAGTCCCTCAGCCTCAGTGCAGAGGCAGCTGGAGCGCATGGCCACAGCGCCTTTTTCTGCCGAGGAAAACAACAACGCCGTAGTCAGAGGAAACGTGTCTCTGCAGCAGAACGGACAGAAAATCCACACAGGAAGTGAGGATCAGCACGCATCGAAGCTTCATTTTTTCCAGGGTGAGAATAAAGCACACGTGCTCAGCACTATGTCCACGTTTTTGTGTGAACCGCAGTGAATGGGAGACGTTATGCTGTGTGTTTCTGCTAGATCCTGGATGTGATGAACAGCTCCCACAGAAACAGGAAATGTGGAAGACGTCATCTCTGGACCGCAGCCCTCAGACCAACCAGATGCAAAATGTCAAAAGGTGAACGTAAACATGATAAATGCAGAGTTTAATGGTGTTTGCCTCAAGTCACGGTAAAAATTAAGTGCACCCCTCTCTGAGTTTATTACAGTATTTTTACATATGAGAATATAATAATATTTATCAGGTTCTAAAATAATTAGCATGTACTGAACAATGTAAATAGTTTCCCTGTTGTTGCCATGTAGCCATACTAAGAAATCTATCTGGAAAAAAACTTGAGTTCAGACCATGATTTAATATCTTGTAGAGCCTTCTTTAGCAGCAACAACTCTTAGTATTATGTTACTGGTTAATGGATTACTTTCATTTATTATCCTTAAAAGCAGAGCAGATATCCTGAAATCTTTAAAGAAGATCTATGAACTACATTCAGACCTAAACATGCGCAGAAAATACAAGAAGCTCGTATTTGATGACTGAACTTGGTGGTTCGCAGCCATCAAAGACTGAATGTGACTAAACTTCCTGCTTCCCAAATGTAATTCAGATCAGAATCACATGATGCTGTAGCAGGTAACCAGGACGTCTCCCCTTCAGCACCTCAGCCTCCGTCTCCCAGCAGGTAAATAATCTTCACACACCGACGCATGAAGACGTCCAGGTGTCAGCAGGTCACGCCCGCCGTTTTCTTCCTGTGTTTGTTTCAGGTGTGTCAGTGGGAAGCGACTTTGTTCGGGCTGCTCCAAACCTCTGGGAAGAGGAGCTGCTATGATCATTGACACTCTGGGCCTGTTTTTCCACATGCAGTGTTTTAAGGTCTGTTTCATACCACTGTTCTCTGCAGGTCCAAATGGACAGTGGTAGAGATAGAGAGGGTGATTGGATAAAGCCTAAATTTGCTCCTAAAAACTATATTTTGAAGAGCTTGAAAGCCTTTAACACTGGTCAACAGATACAGTCTGGACGCTTTGCTTCTAGAACTGAAATGGGATTTAGCCTCACGGGAAAAATGTTTGACTTGGTCATCCAAGACTCCTAAAAAGAAGATGAAAAATAAAAAATATCTAATTTTTCAGTGTGGCGTATGCAAAGGGCAACTGGGTGACGCTACAGCAGGGACCGACGTCAGGATTCGGAACGGACTGCTGAGCTGTTATGAGTGCTACATCGCATCTCGAGGTGGGAAAACATTCACATTGATCAAAAAAACACACACACACACACACTGGTTTCAGCACTTTGACTTTTGCTCTCGGAGGAAAAAAAATCACTTTGAAAATGTATTAACAATATAGTAAAGTATAATAAAATCCAGTAGCTGTATATGTGCTTGATAAGACGCAGCACTCAGCTTTCATCATTTGACTAAATGTTGCCATCGCACTATAAGAGAAGAATCATTTAAAATGTGTGGTTAGATCACAGAAAACAAACAATTTAACTTTAAAATGAATAAATGCAGTCTCATTTGACAGCCTCCTTATAAGTTTGATAACAAACTGAAAATCTAATATTTAGATGAAATGTAAGAGTCTGGAATTAAAATTGTTGCTTCAACAGCAGCTGAATTGTAAACTTGTTTTTTTCTCCTTTGAGTTTTGAAAAGAAATAGATTTCTACTTTCAGATTTTTTGGCAAACTCTTAAAAGTTTTTTTTTTTATTTTTTTTTTAGGTTTTATTGTTCTATCAGTGAAACACCACCTTTAATCAAATACTTCTTGAATTGTCAGATGCGCCCCCTAGAGGCACAACTAGAAACACATGATGTCATGTTTTTCAATCCATTCAGATTTGAAATTTACATCCTCTTGCTGCAGACAACACTACAGAAACACAACTTCTGATTTTTCCCCCTTTTTTTATGCAGGCAGAGGTCAGCCCACTCCTCTATAAGAACCACGTGATTAACTGGAACTACAACACTGGAGGCGCTGACGGGATAAACTCCAGTTCTGTAACCATGAGTCTGGCTGTTCGGGAAAAGCCTGGAAGCTCTGGAATATTCTGTTTTTACTCTGAATTGCACAAACAGACTCTTTTGCTTTGTTTTATTTTAAAACTGGACTGAACCTCTTGACAATGTACTTTTGATGTACTTCTTAACTGTACACATGTAAACGCCTGTTTGTAATGTGACTGGCATTGATGTACTCATGGGGCGAAACAAACACATTTCGGGGTTTGTACATCTATGCCTGAACTTTCCTTCGTTACATGCTGAACATTAAACCCTTAAGCTGAACATTAAATGTTGGCCCCTTAAATCCTGCTTTTGGACTCATGCGACTCCATTATTTCCAAATGCGATGCAAGGTGATTCAAATTGAATAACCTAAAGTAGCTTGATGATTGTAATGCCTTACTCCTAACTTTTAACACATGATTTTGGTTTTGTGTTTACAGTTTTGCATGATAAAAACATATATAAGTTATTGTGGTGTTTTCTCGGAAGGACAGTGAGCCTTTAATTTTATTTTGACACCATTCTAATCATTTTAATGTTTTACAATCCTTTTTAACTTACAGAAACTGTTCTTCAAGTTTCATTTTACAAAAATGGCTCTGCATGTTATTGATGAATAATTACTCAAAGTATTTTCCCGTTTTTGATGTTTTAGCTTTACTTTCTTCTTAGACTGCATCTGAATCAGTGCCTTACGTAATGAATGCAATAGTGAGGTGTTGTACACTCAGTTTGACCTTTGGGTCTAGGCACAATGTGTGTGAGTGGGTGCATGCCTGATATAGAAGTGTTGTGTATGTGATTTGATTCGAAGTACAGTTATATACCAGCAAATAATGTCTGAAGAACCACTACTTTCCCAAATAACCCACTCTCTACTTAGTGACATGAAGTTAATTATTTCCTGGCGAATCAAAATGTCCTGAAACCTCTTCTATTTTGTCCAAGCGCTGCCTCTCCACAGATTTATTCTTTCCTCTGTCTCAGCTTGGTGTAAACACCTCACAGCCATGTTGGCCCTCAGTGCAGCAAAGCTCTGATTGTCTTTTATAACAAGTGTATGTTTATCAATAAAACAGTTTAATCTGGTGTGTTTTTGTCTACTTTCCTTCTTTTTATTGGACCTAAAGTGGTGACTTTACAGTAGTTTTGTAGAGAAGTGAAAAAGGATAATAATGCAGTAAAATAAGTTTTCACTTGCTTTCATGTTGGCTTTCACGTCCTCTGACTGAGGGCAACCTGCCACTATGTTGTAATTAATTGGGATTATATATATATATATATATATATATATATATATATATATATATATATATATATATATATATATATATATATATATATATATATATATATATATATATATATATATATATATATATATATATATATATGTGGGTGTGTGTGTGCGTGTTCTTACACCCTTGTTTCTGGTGCCTATGTCCAGCGAGACATTTCAGGCAAGAGTCGGGGTACACCCTGGACAGATCGCCAGTCCATCACTGGTCAACACAGAGACAGACAGGACAAAGAAACAGCAGCGGTTGCTGAAAATGTTTTTTTTTCAGTTTGGGTTTAAAGATGGCGGATTGAATGATGTTTTCCTATTAAATAAATATTATTTAAATATTATTTAAACACGCACACACTAACACCTAAGGAGGTTTTAGAGAAAACAATTAATAGGATATGTATGTACTGTATGTAGTTAGTAGTTAGTAGTGTTTGTTGTTTTTTTTGAGTCATGTAGCCCTACTCCTTACCTGTTGGTGGCGGTAATACTCTTCCCGCCGCCAATAAAAATCAGGAAAAACCCACAGATGTGTGTTTTTGGTCAGTTCTATGATCTTTAACATAATCTTAGGTTCATGGAGTCAGCGAGACCTGCTCCTCATGCAGTAAGTAACCTGTCGTTTTACGGTCACTGGTTGCCATGTTAACGGCTAGCTGCAGTCAGATATCCTTAGAGCTCGTAAGCTAGTTCGACCTGTCAGTTGTAAACAGGATGAATTTTAGGCTCCTTTAGGCAGTAAGTTTTCATTAACTCTTTATGTTTTCAGGACGGACAGTCTGGAAGAACCCACAAATATAAATATAACCCGCTTTCTTTGTCGTTTATCTGTCATTTCCGGGTAATTTTTAAGGCTAATGTCGAGTTTACATGTTACTAGTGCCTATAATCAGATTCTACAATATCAGTTTGAATAAGTTCCGTCTTACTCAGACACCCAGTGATATATTTCCCTTTAATACTAATTATTACATCGTTCAACTAACAAAAACCTCAACTTCAGTTTCTCGGAAAAATGTCCATCCAAGTGTTCAAATCAGAAATGTCAGTCGACTGGATAGATTGTTAGTTAGCAGTATATGGACTTAATATGAGATTGGGGCTTCTTTAGTATTAATGAATGCAAGCTATAGTTTTATCATTATTGTGAAGCAAAGCTAGAATCAGGAGGAGATTAATAAAACATGAGCTGTGCGCAGGGCCAGAAGTAAAGATTGATCAAAATAACTCTGAAATCAGGATCCCAGAGTCTGGAGGAAGATGTACAGAATCAAAGAAGTTTATACATTCTGGGGTTGGTTGGGAAGCCATGCCATTTTCTCAGTCAGAAGTGCCCACACCGGCTTTAATGACCATGATGTCAATGTTTGATTGGCCAGGTCACTCACCAGGCCTCAGTCTACAGATGTGTAGATAAGGAGCAAGATCAGAGACACCAGAACCAACAATGCAGACAATCTGAAGGCCGTAGTTAAAGGAGCGGTATTTTGTAGGCACAATCAAGTGACTGTTAGTTCCAATGGTTATAAAAATGCTACATATATCAAACATGGCTTAAAATAAATTGTGACTTTGCAATTTAGCACATTGAAATTGGGCTGTTGTCTTTTTAAGAAACTCCTGCTCTTTGTGACATTCCACCTTCAGTATATCATCCCATTACATCCCATCATAATTCATTTGATTTGTTATTTATGTTGTTTTATTTGTTTCTTTTGGATCTTTAAAATAATGTTCATTAGAATTGAAATTATATCGATTTTTGAGTGGGTGTATTTGCATTTGTTATGCCTTTACCACTACTCTACCTGAAAATGGTCTCAGAACAACAATATTATCATTTAGCGCAATAACTTCTGGGCCTATTTATCGTCCAGCAAAATGTGTTATTGTGACAAGCCGATTAGTGGTGTGGTGTAGTTGTGGAGTGGGTATTAGAATTAAATGTATGGAGGCCACTAGTCTTGAACAAAGCCGTCCGGGATTTGATTCCCAACCTTGTGACTGCTTGACTTCTTCCTTCACTCTCCATTTCTTGCGTGCACACTGAAAAATAAAGCCCACGAGTGCCCCCAAAAACCTTTGAAAAAAGAGGAAAAAAGCATTTTTGCCTTGACCAAGATGGCTTCCTCCTCCAGCAGGCAGGCTCATCAGCAGACATGACGCAGAGCACAGAGGAGGACTCTCTGGTGGACGGACCGCTGATCTCCGCTGATGCCCTCCAGTCTGCCATGAGGAGAGAGTTTCAGTCTGTGCCAACAACCTGTCCTGCTGGGTTCCTGTCTCTAATGCACGTACGTTGTGCGCACTTTTATTACCTTTCTTTTATTATAGTTTGTGTTTTACGTTGCCGTTACATTCCTCAACTTAAACCAGTTTCTGCGTCTGTTCTCTTGGTGTCCTCAGGTTGTGTACGTGGTGCTGTCGTTGTGTGTGGGCGTGTTGTGCGTGCTGAAGTTCGGCCAGGAGGAGGAGTGCTCGCGTATTTTGGGCAGCGTGCAGGGCGACAGCGTCATCGTGTTCGGGAAGGTGTTCCTGTGGGTGCTGATGCTGCTGCTCACCGTCTGGACGCACCACCACCACAGCCGCGTCCGCAGCCGGGGATACCTGAGCTTCTACAGACAGACACAGAGGCTCAAGCAGCTGCCGCTCCTCATACATTCAACAGGTGGGACGGCACACAGCTGCGTTTTCATTACAGATGTGAGCAAATCTTTGTCTATGATGTGCTGATGTCGAAAAAAACACTATTTTGATATCGCAGTGACTACGATAAATAAGAATCTAAATTAAAATTACACGTGAATAAGCTTGTTCTTGAAATAAGTCATGAGAAATCATGACCGTGAGAGATGTAAAACAGCTAAATAAGATATATTTATAACTTGGCCATGGCACTAGCGCCCATCATCTATCAGCCAATCAGAAGGGACGTCTAATAGTAACATCACACATAGTAATTTCACATCACTTGACTAGTGTGATGTGAAAAAAGTGTTTCCATTGCAGTTGTACCAAATACTGTACATGGGGCGTGCCGTGGTGGCGTAGTGGTTAGCACGACCCATATTTGGAGGCCTTGAGTCCTCGACGCGGGTTCAACTCCCGGACCCGACGATATTTGCCGCATGTCTTCCCCGTTTCCTGTCAGCCTACTGTCATTTAAGGGACACTAGAGCCCACAAAAAGACCCCCTGGAGGGGTAAAAAAAATAAAAATACTGTACATCTTTTTCCATACAGGTGGAAAACCATCCTGGCACAAAATCTTTTTATTGAGTTTATTGAGTTGTTGAAATTTGCGTGTTTGCATTGAGAGAGTTTATTTTTGTAATTTCAAGATGCACAATTTTATGGCTAATGGAAACGCAGATGCCGCTTTCACACTAATTAAGACGTTTCCTTTTTTTTTTTTTTTTTTTTTACAATACAACCACAAATTTCACTGCAATATTTCTATTTTAGTATTTTAGGTTATCTAGACCAACACGATGTCACATAAAATTGGGAAGTGTAATAAAAATGATGCAAGATGTAAAATAAATAATTAAAATCTAAACTCCATCCGTCCATCCATTTTCTTAGGGGGGTGCTGGTGCCTATCTCCAGCTGTCAATGGGCGAGAGGCAGGGTCACCCTGGACTGGTCGCCAGTGCATCGCAATATATGAATATTTATAATTTTCTGTAAAGGGTAAATTTCTCCACAAGATGGCAGTAACGCGCTCGTGTTTCTTTGTGTGCCAGGTAATGTTCTGCTGCTGCTGCTCCTGGCTCTGAGGTTACCGCAGACGATCCACGCCTCTGTGATGCTCAGCATTCTGGGTGTTGAAGTTCTGGTGGCCGTGCCATGCCTCCTTTACTACACAGGTAAACTCTAACCGCTTACCTGATGCTTAATGTAGATCACAGGACTCTGATGTTGAGATTGAAACTCAGCTTTTTGGCAAGAAGACAAACTATGGTGAACACTGCAAATTTACCAATTAGAAAATCATATACTCAAGGTTTTTACATCTGAAGCAGGACATGAGAGATGCATCCCTCCACCGCATCTTTAAGTTTCCATCGATTCTGTAAAAGGAATCATGTCTTTGTGGCTGTGGATAAAGATCCACTTTAAAGCTGGTTAGTTCTAAGGTTTTATGTGCTGGTTCCTGGTGAGTTTAGGAGTTCTCTCAGATCTGAATGGATCAGAGAAAAACTCCAAATAAGAGGGGGAAACAAAAGCCAAATTTCTAAAGAAAGTTCAAATAAATGAAAAATGTCTCCTTGAATACAAAGAAATAATGTTAACTCAAGACTTTTGCTTTCTCTTGCACATTTTTTATTTCGGAAATAAAAAAGTCTGTATTCTTTAAACGACAACAAAAAACCCCACAAATTTTGATACCACAGCCTTTATCATAGAGTGGTACCTTCTAATGATTGTTATGTCGTCTTGTTGAGTGTTATAATAACTGATTCACTCAGAGACAGGTTGGCTTCTTCATATAAACCCAACCATATGGTACTTGTGTACAGTAGCATTAGTTTATAATCGTGATTCATCAGAAATAATAACTACATAGAAAGATAAGTAATCGTAAAAATGCTCAAGTATATTTAATGTAAATTGGAGGGTGAAGAGTGAGAAGTTGTGTTTTCATCGACCATATAATTTGGTAATTTGATATTAAGAAAATAATTTCACCCAATGGAAACACAGCAATTTCCATAATAGGTTTTGGCACTAGGACGAAATGTTTCTTCTTCTTCTTCTTCTTATTTTTTAATCCATATCAAACTTTGCTTAGCTTGCAAAGACACAATGGAAACACTTTTTTCACATCTCATTAGTCATAGGCACAAACCACGAAGAAGATGACAGGATGATGGTGCAGCATTTTCATCATTGACTTATCATGTGATACAAACTTATTCACATGTGATTCTAATTGCGTTTCTTATTTAATTGAAACACCACACATGTAAAATGTTGTTCTTTCAACATTAGCGGAATATAGACAAAGTTTTGCGCACATTTGTGGAAATGCATCTACAAACATTTCCTCGCAGCAGACAATGATTGGATTCTGGAAAAATGCTGCTTTGGGTTCTTATTACGTCTGTATATGAAGTTTACACCATAACAGTGTTTCTGTTCCAAGTTGTAACCTGCTATTTTTGTTAATTGATTCTAAAATTAAGGTATTTGTCTGCATTTTACATGTCGCAGATGGCTCCTTGTTGTACTTGAGGTCGCGTATGAAAAGACCAACCCAAGAAAATGATCAGCTCCCTTTACAGAGACACACAAACCAGATTACATTAGGCCCAATCACACACACGCGCACGCACACACACACACACTCGCACACACTTCCCCCACTCTATCTGAGCATGTTTGCATCACAATACCTGCCCTGCCTTTCTAAGACTCAGCAGCATGACAATCAGCCATTCAGCTCTGGGTCCATCCTTTGCTTCTATCGCAAACACCCAGCAAAGTTTTCAGGATTATTCCCCAACCCATCCAGTTGTCTTTTCTGTTTTTGTCTCCACTAGAAATCTAAAATGGGTTAGTTATGTTTAGTTAGCTTCACTGCAAAAACACAACTCTTACCCAGTACTTTAGTCCAGTTTCTAGTGCAAATGGTACACCTGATATAAGTCATTTACAAGTAACTTTTCAGTAAGATATAGGAGCTTGTTTTGAGCTAATAACTCCTTCATATGATGAAAACTGCTAGCTCCATTGTCAGAATATTTGACTTAGAACATGACATTTTCCCCATGTTATAAGTGAAACAGTCTGTCATTGGAGCATCCTCAGCAAATCAGAACTGGCAGAATTACAGCACTTAAAATGACAAACATTTACAGAAAAGTTTCTGCAAAACAAATTCTTCATTATTCATCTAGAACAGGGGTGTCAAACTCCAGTCCTCAACGGCTGCTGTCCTGCAGTTCTTTTGATTTGCCACAGGTACAAAACACTGGAATGAAATGGCTTAATGACCTCCTTCTTGTGTAGATCAGTTTTCTAGAGCCTTAATGATCTAATTATTCTGTTCAGGTGTGGTGCAGCAGAGGCACATCTAAAGGTTGCAGGGCAGTGGCCCTCCAAGGACTAGAGTTTGATACCTGTGGTCTAGAAGTTGGATTTATTTTTATTTTTTAAAGTTTGTATTAAACCTTTCAGAGGAAGTTGGTATCCCTAAGCCTGCTAGCAGACGGCTTCTAGCCGTTTTTGTCTGTTGGTGTAGCCTCTGAAGCAGAGGACATGGATCCCCCCTCAGCCTGAAAGCTCGGTGAGCTCCTGGCCCCGCCCACCGTTCACACACACTCCCCGGAGATTTAAAAGAGAAAGGCAGAGTGCTCTGCTATGACTCATCAGCATTTTTAATTAGTTTTCTTAAAAAAGGGAATTTTATTGCCACTGTTTGTTGTTCACTAGTTGATTCACGAGACGGTTACTAGAATCAAACCAGGCGTTTTTAAAAGCGTCCTGAAATGACTGAGCGTATTCCAAGCCTGAAGCAAGGTGGCAACACTGAACTTCAGTGGTTCAGCAACCAGGTCCAGACACTTTTCTGCTTGATGGCCGATGAGAAACAACAGCACCTCGTTATTTAGGCCGTCTCGTCGTGACGACCAAACCCATATTGAGGTGCTTGTAATGGTAGACGACCTGAGTCAGGTCAGGTAGAACCGAGCACTAACGGACAAAATTGGTGCTAGTCGTATTAGCTAATGTGGGCAGCCATGTTTGATTGATCAGAGCTCTGTGGGATGTTTAAAGCTGCAGTATGTAACTTTTACAAAAGCCTGTTTTCTCCATATTGGTTAAAATGATCACCATCTTATGACAGTTTAATATGAGACTGATTATCTGTGAAAAGATCGATCTACTCCACCTCCCTGTGTTTTTCTGTCTGAAGAAATTAACTGCACTGCACAGCGCTTAGTGCTGTTAATCAACCTTGTGTACGCGTTGCTACGTGTGCTAATGGTGGAGAAACAACTAACATTACAGAAAAACTGTATATCTGTCGTAATCTGTGACTATGCTAACTAGGCTTATCATTCAGGGGCAGGGTTTGAGCAGCGCTTACACAAGGGCGAGTGATGACACTAAAACCTTCCTCCAGGTTGTGATTGGTCGTTTCTGAGCAACTTATTTGTTCAGATGACAGCAGAACCCTAAGGAAAGGCAGAGAAGCTCAATTTTTATTTTATTTTATTTTTTTATTCACAGATTATCTGTCTCATACTTTCACGACGTAGTGAAAATATAAGATAAGTATAACATGAAAAAAAAAAAAACATGCATTCTTATATAAGTTACATACTGCTGATCTTTGTTCATAATATCCTCTAAGGCCTTCCTGGAACAGCTGTATTCATATGGAAATGAAATGTCATGCAGCCGTTTGCAATTTAATGAAATGGCTGCACTGCGTGTTACTTTCAATTAACATTACAATTACAATACCTGTTGAAAAGCCATTAAAATGTGTATGTTAGAGGCTGTCACGTGAAAAGAGTCTCAAGAGATATTTAAAGTAAAATTTAAACATCTTATGTTAATTTAACATAAAGTTTAAAGTAACCCCGTCCGATGGGTTGATCAGCATTAGAACGATTCAGGATTTGCAGGTGACGCCTCACCTTTCAGCTTTTCTGTTGGCCGTGTAATGGGGAAACTGCTGCTGAAGATGGTGGAGCAGAGGATGTTGCTATCGAAGAGTCTGGATTGAAAGGAAATCCATATTAAAGGTTTGTTTGGCTGCTGAAGGGCGCAGATGCCCAGGGGAGATACCGGCCGGCCACGGAGGGAAGATAAGAGGCACGAGGATTTAATTTAGCCAAAGGGGAGCGCTGCCCCCCCCCCCCCCCCCCCCCCCCCCCCCCCCAACCCACCCAGGTATTGTCCCTGTGTTTACAGGGCAGCTGATCTAGTCTGGTGTTCCTCTGGGGTATGTGTTTGTGTTTGACAGTCACATTCCAACTGAGATCAGGCTGGTCCAGCATGGTCAAACCATGCAACGCGTCCCGGTAGCTCACGCTGACGCCAGTAGATGGCTCCTAGATGGACGCCTGCAGCTGTGGAGTCCACACAGGAAGGCCTCGTTCAGCGGCTCTTTGAAATGCGGGCTGATTGTTTGAGCTCCTCTGTATGTTTCTGCCTCTCATTTTAACATGAATGCACTCTGCTCTATAGAGCTGCGCGCACATCAAAGCCTTCAAAGGACTCCACTTAGAACACATCCTTCTGTTCTGCCAGCGCCGGAGTTAATGTGAGCCCCGCAGGGCGCATGGCACCAGCAAGGATGCTGATACCTGCAGCATAACCCTACATAGTTGATGCATTTCTTCTTGGCATAAAGACATTCTGGTAATTTTTTAAGGGGGCAGTATTGTGTGTTTTCTAGACACGGAGTATCATTTTATGGTACAATCAAGTAACTATTTTAAACTCAGTTGTTATAAAAATGTTCTGTACATTAAATATTACTTTAAAAGAAATTTGACTTTGTAATGTAACACCTTGAAATTGGACCTCTGTCTCTTTAAAAACTAAGCCTTCAGGAAGTCATCTTAACATGGCTCCTCTATTAACCCTTTAACAACATTTTTACCAGCGTTTCACTCAGAAGTAGCTCAAATAATGAGCTCAGCAGACGTCCAGTTCCACCAGGTGTTTGCTAATTGCTGCTGGCTAGTCTGAAGGAGCTGAGTAGCGAAGGAGTTGACGGGGAGGGCTGCTCTGTGAGGCAAAAGCTCTGAAACTGCAGCTCTGAGTTAGCAAACACCTGGTGGAACTGTTCATCTTCCGAGCAGATCCCAGTGTTTCATTGGGAGTTACTTCCCAATGAGACGCTGGTAAAAACTTGGCTAAAGGGTCAATAGAGGAGCCATGTTGTGATGACTTCCTGGAGGTGGAGTTTCAGACAGAACAGGAAGTTTAATAGTGACAGAGGCCCAATTTCAAGGCATTTTTTTTAAGTCATATTTGATACGTATAGCACTTTCATAACTACTTGATTGTGCTATAAAATGGCTCTGCGTGGCTGGAAAATACAAGATTTCTCAAACATGCATGAAAGAATCAAAGCAAAAGTCCAGGTATGGTTTTGATGAGGGGATAACATAATACAAATCTCCAAAAAGTCCATTTTACATCATATGTCTCCTTTAACGTTTCAGTTACAGCCAACCTGTTGTTGATCTATTATATCTGCAGGTTTTCTGAGGTTTCCAAATGAGAATAGTGGATTAATCGGAAAACAAGCAAAGACTTTAGGCAGTTTAGACTCTGAACTGATTCAATATCCTCAGAGGCTCAGAGAGAAAACCACGTCTGAATGTCCAGCGTGTCAAACCTGGAAGCAGACGGCCACACTGGGATTCTCTCCGTAACAAAATCCCAGACCCCACACTCCTCCACCACAACGCTCCTGTGATTCCCGTTAATTTCCGCCCAGCAGCACTGGAAGTACTCCGACTCCTTTGTCTCCTGTTTAAACTCGTGTGGTGCCGTTAGCTGTTAGCACTTCTGCAGCTTCACTGTTATCACCTGGAAATGTGCACTTCCAGGTGGGTGACAGAGGCTTCAGATGAGAGCAGTCTGACTGCGTCTCACCACCTGAGAGTCTCTTGACAGGAAGGCGTGAAATGTGGCACCTCCTCCACACCGCCTGCTGCAGCTAGCCGCCTGTCACTCTGCGTTTGCCTTTCTGGGTTTAAATCTACTGTGACAGTGTTTATGTTATAAATAGACTGCATTGTTAGTCTACTAAAGGCATTAGTGTAGAAATGAAAGCTGTGAAAAATACACAGTTTTTAAATAATCGGCTGTTTGGATTTTGGAGGAGAGGAAAGGCGGCGGCATTGAAACGCTGTGAAGGTTCTCTGTTTAATAATGTCCAACAACTACGAGCTGCAGAAAGCTTTAATGAAAGCTCAGGATTGATACTAGGAGGTGTGAAGTTTAGCTCCCATAATAATTGAAACAGTTGTGACGTTTATTATGAGTCACTAATTGGATTTCCATTACAAAGGCACACAAAACATTGTCGATATTCTGCTAATGTAAAAAAAAACACGTTCACAATTTAAATTACATGTTAATAAAGTTTGTTCACACAGTCAGTCATTTAAAAACCTTCCGTACCATAATCCTCCAACCACTTCCTGTTGTCTTCTTCTTTGTGGTTTTTGCCAGTGGCAACATCTGGTTGTGGATCATGTGATTCGTGTGATGCAAAAAAAAAAAATTCCATTGCAGTTTTGCTTTGCATAATAAGCCAATTTCGATTCAATCACAAAAATCAACAACAATAATCCTTCGTTTTTATCGAAAAATAAGTTTTTTTTAAAATTGCTGTGTTTCCATTAAGCAAATTTATTTTCAAGGTGTCAAACCCATATGGTCGATGGAAACACAGCTACAGACGGTGGTTAGCTCTGATTTACTGCGCGGAACATCAGTACTGAACATGTCATCGGTTTCTGTTGAGATGATTTCCACACCAGATGTCACTGCCAACCCAGTTAACACACACATACAGTGTGTTATGAATGAAACTGCACAGAGAACGCGCTTACTGAGATGAATTATACGCTTTGTAGAAAGCCTTATTTCATCGTCTCAGCTCCACGGTCGCCGGTCTGGAGGAACTACGGCGCGCTGCTCAGAGAGGTTTTAGGACGTTCTTTCTCCACATCTTCTTCTGCACAATTCCTCACCAGTCATTCTTTTTCCTTTAGGATTGACTGGGACAGTTTAGCGGCTTGGTTTTCTTTCTCCTAAACCAGCCGAGACGTTCCTTGGCTGCGTGTCTTTGGAGTCGTCTTACTTTAAAAAAACACACCCATTCAAATTCTTATCAGGACTGTTTCAGTAAATTTCACTATTTATTCTCCATTTCTATGAAGCATGAAGGGACAATGTGATGCTCCCACCTCCAAATGGTAAGCTCGAATTACTTTAGAGCTGAAAATAATTCTTATTTTTCCCATTTTACAAGTAAAATAATCTGCCAGTGGAGCTGGTACTTTTTCATCAACATTAAGGAATTATTGACTTAAGACAAACTCCAATATCTTGCTGAAAAGTTTATTTTGAATATTTAAAATGTCTCCCAGTTAAAGTATGAAATGTTCATTAGAATTTAAGGTTTTTGTGATCTTTGAGAATGTGTTCTAGCATTATTATTCCTTTACCTCTAAATAAAGTGAAAATGATCTCAAAACGGCAGTAGTGTAGGGACAACTAGTCTCTCATTCCTACTGGCAGGAGTTGGGAATGCTCTCTAAGCATGGACAGGTTTCAGCTGGTGTCTCGTCTTGCTTACTGCAGCTTCACACACACACATAGATTTAGGACCTCATTATGCAGAAATGTGGAGTATTTCTTTATATTGTGTGGGTGCTCTGAAGCTCAACTGTTCAGGTAAAGATAGGGTTCTGTTTCCTCTGGCTAGTCACTCTGGAGTCTTATCCCGCCGGCCTTCCTCACATCATCCACACCTCTTCGTGTTCTTATCTCGGTTCCCGGCAACGCCGCCGTGTGTTTGTGCTGCGGTTGTTCCCGCACCTCGCCGCGAGCCATGCCGCGAGTGTTAAGGTGGACTCTCAGGGTGTCAGAATTGGAGGCTGGGAGCGGAGGACGACGACTCCTGAGCGTAGGATGGAACGGTTCACGTGAGACTGGAAAATGGAAAAACAGTAAAGAGACAAACGGGAGGCGTTTCACACCCAGCTGGAAGCCTCTCATTAGCCGCCTTTCCATCACAAATGTGTGCAAATCTTTGTCTAGGTTCCGCTAATGTCGAAAGAAACGCATTTGCGGTGTTTCTATTAAATAAGCAATGATTAAAATTAAAATCACACGTGAATAAGTTAAGAAACTTTCCACACAGTCATCCTTCTGCCACTTCCTGTCGTCTTCTTCATCTTTTCCCCAGTAGCATCATCATCTGACTGTTTCCATGGCACTTTTGTGAATTCTGTTTTCTCAATTCTGTTGTCAATGGAAGCACAGCTATTAATGTTCTTCATTTACTCAGATTACAACCTGAAGCCTCTAAATGTGTCGCTGTGTGTGTTTTTTTATATAGTCAAAGTAATGCAGTTCAACAGACAGCGAGCTGCACCAGACGTGAGCCAAGAGGAGCATTCACACACCTACAGCGTCACAAGCCTGCCGACCGAGACCGGCTTCAGGTACACCACACACACACACACACACACGCACACACACACACACACGCCCACCCCCACCACAAAATCAGGTCATTTAAATGAGGGGGATTTTCATTCAGCAAGTTCAGCTTTAGCTTTTGTTGTAACTAAATAACAAAAAAAAAACTAAAACTGAAATTGGTTGGAGTTTGAGAAGACTGAGCAAAAGAACTGACCGAGGAGCACTTTCTATGAATGAGACAAGTCAAAACACACTCACACCACAAGGTCGGGTCATTTTATTAATATAAAGACAGCAGCTGAAATAACAGAAAATAATGCAAGTTGCAGAGTTGTAGGAGAAGAAAGTAGCGGGTTGAGGGAAAAGTGGTCAGTTTGTCCTACAGCCACTTTAGCCTGCAGCAGCATAACTCCAGAGATGGATCCATCGGGGACGGGGTTCTGTGGTGGCGGTGGGGTTAAGTATAACCCACATATGGAGGCCTTAGGCCTTGATGCAGCTGTCGCAGGTTCGATTCCCGGACTGGTGACCTCTGCCACATGTCTTCCCACTTCTCTCATTACCCACTTTTATGTCAATTCACTATCACATAAAGGCCACAACAGCCAATAAAACCTTTTTTTTTAAAAGAGAGAGATAGATCAGGATAAGCTAACTCCTCAGAATGAGGCAGTGCCATGTTGACACTAAAGCTTCCTCTTTCACCATGACAACAACCCAAAGCATTCACTCAGATCAGAAAATGAACATCTGCAGTTTCCCTTAAGAAGATTTGGATTTTAAATCTTAATGAGAATCTGTGTCCTGTAAGAAAATCCAACTCCATCAGTGTTAGTTTAATCTATCACAGTTTCATTCATACATTCATTCATACAAATAAGCTTAAGTTTTAACATGGGAATGTAAAAGATGAATTATGCAAAAGGAGCTTAAATATGATATTTCTGTGACCAGTAGGAGAAATGCGACCTCCAGATGCGTCTTTACTGTCATATGTTGCACAAGCATTTATTGCATCTTCTGACCTGCTGACCCCCACAGAGAGGGAATCCACTGGATCGGTCATTCATTACAGTCACATTGGTTTAGGTTTAGTGGCCTGTTGTTTTGTCATCAAATCTTTTATACTTTTATAACAAATAAAACATGGCAAAGATTTACAGGGCCAGTGTTATGTAAAATGAACTTTTTTTAGATTTAAATCATGTTATGCTCCATCATAAAATAAATCATTCCTGGAGTGTTGCTTTGATTCTTTCATGCATGTTTGAGAAACCTTTTAATCTCCCATGGCAACAATTCAGCTGTGCAAAATGCCTAGGTGGACCTAGCTCCGCCTTTGAGGACAAAGCTCCTCCTCTGAGCTGCAGTTTGAAATCTCCTGAGCTTCCGACTCACTCAGCTCCTTCAGACTAGCCGGCAGCAATTAGCAAACACCTGGTGAAGCTGCACATCTGCTGAGCTCTTCATAGGAGCTGCTTCTCAGTGAAACACCAGTTAAAACTTTGTTAAAGGGTTAATAGAGGAGCCATGTTGTGATGCCTTCCTGAAGGTGGAGTTCCAGAAGGAGCAGGAGTTTCTTAAAGAGGCAGAGGCCCAATTTCAAGCCTTTAAATTGCCAAGTCAAATTTATTTCAAATTATATTTGATATATTCAGCATTTTGTAGAGCAACTGCAGGTAGCACAGTTGATTGTGCTATAAAATTATTCTATGTGCCTAGAAAATACATAATACTGCCCCTTTAAATTTAAAAGTTCATACAAACACAACTAAATTCCATGTTCTTAGTTGGAAACAAGAAAATGCTAAAGTTGACAGATGTGTGTACAGAAAAAAAGTGTTCTTAGCATCTGCTAACTCCCACCAAACTTAAGCCTGGTTTACAGATCGACTGAAGGATGAAGGTGGTGGATGTAGATTTAAATCATGTTATGCTCCATCATAAAATAAATCATTTATGAGTAGAAAAATGAGTAGAAAAGCAGCTACAGTCCAAAGAAAGAAAAAAACAAACCAGGCAGGTGTTTTGATAACTGAATCTCTGCATGTCCTGCCTGTGTCTCAGAGGCTTGTCCGGTCTGGAGGAGGTGGTGGAGAAGCAGGCCGACCTCATAGAGTACCTGAAACAGCACAACACGTTACTGAGCAAGAGGCTGCTCAACCTCACCGCTCAGCACTGAGCTCACCCTGCTGATGAAAGCCTCCAGCTCTCAGGAGGAAGATCGCTCCACCGCTCTGAGAGGAGATCTGAAGCAATAAAGTGGATCAAACACACCTGTTCACACACACTGAGCCGGCCGGCTCCACCGCCGAGGCCTCTGCACCTGAGATGGACTGATAACGCAGGAGGAGGAGGAAGATGGAAGGTGAAGGGAGGAGATGGAGTCGTGGGTCACAGATCTGAGGTGACGGAGGTTTTTATCTCTGCTCTACAAGCTTCACTGACCTCTGACCACCAGCCTGTTCCTCTGAAAGCAACAGAGCAGTAAGAGCATCTGCACAAAGGACAGAGAGGTTATCATCTACCTGGGTCAACATGCACTGTTTATCGATCGCATTACTTTTCTTACATGTTTTGTCGTTAATTCTGTGAATCAATAAAATCTTTGATTTTTCTTACTTCCTTTCGTCTTAACTTGAACGTTAGATCAGCTGCAGCGGCAACAGCAGGACTATTGTGCTTCATATGTTCAGTTTAAAGCCATGGTAACAGGGAGGCCGTCACTATCTGCATCTCCACTGAAACGGGCAATTTGTAATGGACACATTCTTCACATTTTTCACTTAACCCCTTAAAAACTACAAATATTTCAATTCTGTTTTTTAATAAGAAAATAAAAGTCTGATTTCCTAAAATGCAATAACAGCATTCCTTGGTGTACTTGATCATTTCTAACAAAGCATGCACCTGCTAAAAATATATTTTTTAATATGAACATGAGATTTTTTTAATTTTATTTTATTTTTTACAGAATTAGAATCTGGTGAGGCTAAAAATATTCCACTTAAGGACTTCTGAGTAAAATACTTTTACATATTTCTTTTTGATCTGAAATGTAAAATGTATTTTATGGTTGTTGTTTTTTTATTCCAGTCAACCATTATTTCAAAAATTGATTCATGGTGATCAATCCAACTGATTCAGCCATATTTTAACGCAGATCTCAGGCGGGACGATCTGTCCACAGGTCCACTGTGGATCACGAACTCCACAAGTCCAACTGTAACAGGTGGTGGTGGCAGCATCATGCTGAGGGGATGCTCGTCTTCAGCAGTGACAGAGGTTCGCCTCCTGACAGACATAAACTCACAGCCAGAACTGCAATGGAGCGGACTGTACCAGGCCTTATCATTGTCTTGAAATGGCCTAGTCAAAGTTCAAACTTGATTCCAATTGAGAATCCGTGGAAAGACTAGAAAATTGTTCTTTCCAGATGTTCACCATCTAACCTGACTTGAGTTTTTTTATTTCTTTGTTTTGAAGGAATAATGGGCAAAGTAAAAACAATAGAACTGCACATTCATTTTATTAAACAGGTGGAAAAGTTTCTCAGTCAGCAGCTGAAGTGCATACATAGATACATACATTCTAAACAGATTTGTTCAGTCTCTTTGGTCTGCAGCGTTTCTGCTAAACGCTGAACATTCTTCATGATAAATCTTCTCTCTCCTGGTTATGAAATGTGACTCCAGGATGAAGCTCCACGTCTCTGAAGTCACACCTGTGAGCGCCGCGCCGCTGTCAGCTTTTATGGTTTATAGTTTGTCCTGAATGAACAGTTTTTCATCTCGAGTCTCCTGGAGAGGCTGACTTTGAAGTTCTCCCTTTGGCGGTGCATCATGGCCGTCTCTGAGTGGCGTTTCATGGATTTTTCTCCTCCACCTCCTGCGTCCGTCTGTCTTGACTGATCCATCCACGCTGCCGAGGATCACATCCAGCCGCGCTCCTCTGAAGAGTTTCCTCGGCCTGGGATGGAAAAAAACACTTTCTTTAATGTCCTGCTGAGACGACGTCAGAGTAAATGAGCAGGAATCGCCTCTCTTGCATTAAAGCATTTCTCTCCATCATTAGCTGGATTTATGCCTCAACCTTCTCCTCCACGCTCCCTTGTTCTGCGTGAACCCACTGCTGCTGATCACAGCCACCCTGCTAACTGCCTGGCCTGTAACCCAGCTTTGCTCCACGCAGCTTCACTGCAAAAACACAAAATCTTACCAAGTATTTTTAATCTAGTTTCTAGTTCAACTCTCTTAGCACCTCTGCAATAAGACAAAACTGACTCACAAGTACATTTTCAGCAAGATGTAGGAGCTCGTTTTAAGTCTCAATATTAATGAAAAAGCATTTGTTCCTTTGGCAGATTATTTCACTTACAACATAAGTGAATCTGACAAAGGCACAAATATTTTCTTCATCAATATTAAGAAAATACAGACTTAAAATAAGCTCGTATTTATTGCTGAAAAGTTCCTCGCCAGTCAGTTTTGTCTTATGATATTTGCACCATAAACTCGACCAAAATGACGCAGCTGCTTCACAGAAACACGGCTCACCTCAGGGGAACGGGACTCTGGAGTGAAGAGGCATGCAGCGTCTGTGTGGACAATGGTGTCTGTGGTATTTTCTCCTCAGGTTCAGAAAGTCTGAAACAGACAAGATTGTATTTAAAATACACCAACACAAGAGACATGGACGAGCGTTAGCCGCTGGATATGGCTGTTCAGACATTTAATCCTGCAAATAATCTGGAGGCTGTCCAGTAGGGTTTCATGATTTTTTTTTTACACCCCACTGTTTTAAGGACGCAAAGAAAAGTTCTTTTAAAATTCATTATAAATATTATAAGTACAATTTTATTTTAACCCTCCAGCAGTCTTAGCACGGCTCTTTTCTACCCTGGTTATGAAATTTTGTTTTAGAAATATAATAAATTTCTATAAATAGCACCATATGCTACTCTATACGTAGCATATTTATAGAAGCGCTTCCCAAGTGCTATGGTGTGTTCCATCAGACCGTCAGTTCCCAAAACCACACACACACAAAAATAATAATAAAAAATTGCAGACGTGCATACTGGGTAAGTTTAACCCCACCTCACCGCGCACAGGATAAAAAGCTTGTGGGGCCCAATGGACCCCGTCTCTTAACAGGGTTAAATGAACGCCATTTTGAATTTCTGTCCTCGCCATTTTTATTCCCTAAAAGTCAGTTTTAGCAAGCAAAGTAGTTTTTCCCCAACATCCGTTTGATTATTTTCTGAACATATGTATGTCAAGAATTGGCAGCAACATTGATTGTTTATTTATTTCTTTTCTGCAAACATTCTTGTAAATAATTTTTTTTTTCACCTGTTCCTTTACTCTAACAACTTGGAAGTTGAAAATGTGTGAGTTTTAATTGTAATTATTCTTGCAAAGTTGCTTTTACCGGTACTTAAATTGCATGAACATTTTTGCTAATGACGTCATTTTACCCTTTAAAAAAAAATAAAAAAATTAAATAAACAAAATTATGCCTCAGTGCTTAACCTTTATGTCAAATATTACCCCACTGTCTGGAAGGAATTTTAACAAAATGCAAGATTTTTCATGGAAACTAAAATTACTTTAATTTAAACAAATAAAATTAAATGGTTTTCAGTGGAACTAAAATGCTATAGGGCGACAAAAATGCCCTAAATCCAGTCAAATAAAACTTACAAATTTGCATCAACACAACCAAACTAATGGAACAACTTCTTTACAAATGTCCAAGGATACTTATCGATTTCCTGTGGTCAGGTTATAAATGGAACTACGCCATAAACTCGATCCCTCGTGAACACTTGCGACTGTTTTACTGCGCCGAGTCGTTTAGCAGCAGCTGGGCAGCGCGCGAGAGAAAGAGACCAAACACGTGATTATTTCTGAACGTCCCCAATAAATCCTCTCTGGGCCCGTGGTTCAGAGGCCGCTGGAGGCCGAGCCCAGGAAGAAGGAGGTCCACTGCTGGATGACTTTATGACCCCCACCTCCACCAGCGGCAGCTGCCTCCCTCCAGAAGAAGCGCCTGAAGCCCGGCCTCCACACCTGGCCCTGCTGCACAATCTGCATGGCGATTAACAAAAGCCCGCCGCAGCGCCGGAGGCTGCAGACCGGGTCGCCCTCGTGGCTGCTGTGCGACCGCCGGCGGCCATCTCCACCCTTCCGCCACCATCATCATCATCATCATCAAATGAACCTCCGACCGCCACCTCACCCCCTAAACTGCCCAACCAGAGCTGGTGGCCTTGAAATTTACCGCAGAAACAAATTAATTCAGAAATTCCTATTTTATTTTTTAGTGCGTTCGCAAAAATAGTTTGTTAAACCTGTAGAACATATGTGACCCTCTGAGATGGATTAACAGGCTGAAAACAGTCTTAATTTGGGGGGGTTCCAAAAGAACAAAACTGCTTTTTGTTTTTTTCAAAAAGAAAAAACAAAGATTTCAAGATTTCACTGATCGCAAACTATTTTAAAAAATCAAAAGTTACAGAGCAGACTGACCAAGTGTGGAACAGAATTTAAACTAATTTGGTTTGGACCAGCTAACGGCGCAGTAGCCCGTTATTGAACAGCCAAGTCCATGCTAACTTTAGCCTCCCGCTAACAGAAATGGAATAATAATTTTTGGCAGAAAATTAAACGTCTATCGGTATGTTTTATTAATTATATGTTCAGAAACTGTATTATTATTATTATTGATATTATTATAAAATTCAACTAGGTATTTTTCACTGGTTAAGGTCTTTAAGCTTAAAACTGCTATTTGAGTTGCTGTGCTGCGGTTTCAACATTTTGTTTAGCTTTTGTTTAGTAATGTTTAGCTAAAGGCACAATCTTTATTAATCATTTGTTTTCTCAAATCAGTTTTTACACTTACATCATTTTCAAATTTGACATCTTTAAACTTAAGGTAAACCAAACTGTTTGCTTTTGAGGGTCTAGCAAAGTGATTGAGTAAATGTTACAGTGAGCCGGGTAGTTTAGGGTTAGGTTTAAGGGTGAGGTATGGGTTAGGTGAGGTCAGGGGTCGCTGTGTAGAGTCTTACCTGGTCTGACTGAAAACACGGGAGCCACCAACGCTGTGAGCAGCACCAACAAGTACAGCAAGTTGAAAACCTTCATGGCTGAGCTGCTGCTGTGAAAATGTTCCAAAAGTTTGGAAACTTTCTCTGGTTTTGGTTCTGGTGCTGGATGGACTGACGATGCTCCGTCTTCTTGCCCTCCCCCAACTTGTTTCTAGTCCAGCAAACAGAGAGAAGCCATCAACTGTGAGCCCGTCCTTCCTAGAACTTGTCAGCAGCTCCCAGTAGGATCTGTGGGTCCAGCCAGTGTGAGGTTGTCTCAAAGTGACCAAGGTAACATCTCCCCCCCCTTTCTGTTTTATATAGCCCTTCAGAGGGAGGGGTACACCCTGACAACACCCCCTCTCTGGAGCCCCTCCTCTCTCTCTCTCTACTTTTGACTCACACACTCCCTCTCCAGCACACACTCTCAGGCGCTGCACATATTGACCCCACATGTAGAGAGTAATTCCAATGCCAGGAAGCCCCCCCGGTTCCCTCGGTCCACACAGGCTGCTGCTGCGTTTTGCATCTTGACTGATTGATTTGTTCAAGGAGAGCGGAAGAGGAAGGCAGAGAGGATTTATCACCGCCGCCATTTGAGAGGCTGGAGCTGAGAGTAGCAGGTCTTTCGTGAACCAGATCCCTGCGGTCGTCCCCTGCCCCCGCATTAATGAGGAACCACATCTGGGGTTGGGTGTTGCTCTTTGACCGGGGCGGGGAGCGAGGGGGGCAGTTAGAGGGGGCTGTTGGCCTTTTGCATCCAACGTTTAGGAGCCTGACTGAATGAAATTCAGAGATCTTTTGGACAAGCCAATTAGCCAACGAAGACTTACCGTCTGTCTGTCTGTCTGATGTCTCCGACCGTCTGCTGGCTGGACACTGAATCAGAATCATCTTTGTTGTCACTGTTGCAATAAGGACTTTGGTACTTCTCATTGGCAGCATGATGAATTACAATATATATTTAAAAATATATACATGAATACATACAAAATACAATTCAAAAGTAAGTTATTTGGGGATAGTTCACTCGCTCAAATTTTCTGCCATTTCCATACAATATAATTCCATAAAGCTGCAGTATGTAACATTTATTTAAAAAAACAACTTTACTTACATATTTGTTGAAACTGTCAGTATATCGTGACAGTTTGGTATGAAACAGATAATTGGTTAAAATGTTGATCTCATCTTGGTTGTGCCCCCAGCTGAAGAGTTTTTGGACAGAGATATTTGTTACTATATCAGACGTGGTTGGCAGAAAAATTGATCCGAACCCCCAGAGTGTTTTGTTTGGGGTGTTTTCGGGGCCATCTCCTGTGTCCTCTTCCCAAGAAAATTCTTTGTCCTTTATGACCATTATTGCAAGGAGGATAATTCTTCTTAAATGGAAATCACCACAACCTCCTTCTTTCATACTCTGGTTGAGGGATATTGTTTATTTTCTTAAACTTGAAAAAATTAGGATGTCACTACGGGGTTCCTCTGACAAATTTGCAGAAATCTGGCAGCCATTGCTACGATTGGTTGGTCAAGTTAATTTCCATTCTGTCCCAGTCTAGTCCTTCGTGTATGTATTTGTCTGCTCATCCTGTGTCCTTTTTCTCGGATTTTCCTTTTCTTATGGTTCCATATTTACTTTCCTGGGCACAAACTGTACTTTCTTTGGGTGTGGCAGAATGCATCTTAATTTTTATTTATTTCAAAACATTTTGTTTTCTTGCGTGTGTCCTTGTTCTTATGACTTTTTCTTATTGCCTGGGAGTGATTGGAGGTCGTTTTGTTGTGGTTTTTTTGTTTTGTTTTTTTTATAACTTAAGGGAATTGTATGGTTTGTTTTATATGTATCACATTGTAAATGTATGGCTATGCAATTCCTGTTAAAAACCAAATAAAGTTTGAAGAAAAAAAAAAAGTTGATCTCATCGTCCTTCTCCTATGCTAATTAGAAACAACCAATCACAGCCAGGAGGCGGGTCTTAGTGCTGTCAGTCACTGTCTGGTGTGGTGCTGCTCGTTCTCTCTCCCTTGCTTTCTGCTCCACTGCAACTAGCATAGCTTGTTGTAAATAGTTAAGCTAGTTAGCATAGCCTCTGATGATGGCGCATGGAGATTTTCTGTAATGGTGAGTTTTAGCTGTTTACTGCCAAATTCTATCAATCAGTCCCTCTAATTTCTTGAGAATTATTGTGGAAATTCATGTAAAAATTAACAAATCCCCTCACATTTTTGCACTGACAATTGGGAGCTTATTGAAGATTTTTCTCAAAAATTGTCAAAAACTTTCTTACTTGTACTAAACAGCTGCTTCAGCCTTGATTGATGTCAGAACTCAGAAGTAATAAAAAGTCACATTTACTGTCATGAGTAAGTATTGCAATTATTTCCAAATTAGCACCACAAACACCAAATCCTGGAGGGACTGAAAAAAGATGGTCAATAATATTGTTTCATTTTAAGAATTCATTGATATTTTAACAGCACAATCAGCCCTTTAAGAGCATTTGCGTTACGATATTTTTTAGAGTAAATCCCAAACAAAGCATTGCTATGGGTTGTTCCATTGTAACCCGTTTCGGTCGGCTTTAATTCTGCTGTCTCTGTGGACTCAAACTCCCCATTCAGCAGCCGGCTAATGAATTAACACATTAAGATGAAATGTCGGCCATTACATGTGAATGAGGATTAGAAAAGCAGCAGGACACTAATGGACCACATGGCTCATAACAGAGAGAGACTTTGAACAAGCGAGTGGACCGTCGACTCTCCTGGATATCGAAACACAGACTGTTCTGTCTTTAAATAGTTCTTCCTCCTTCTAAAGACTGCTGTCCTCTTCATAGTGTCCCCTTTTATGGCTTTATGATGTTTGCAAAAATGCGTCTTGTACCGTCTTGGTTTGGGTCAGACAAACACCCATGTACCCACACACACACACCCCTCCTGCTGCAAACACTCGGCCGAGGTATGGAGCTTGTTTCTTTGGCCAGCTCTCTTTGCATATCAGTTGCCATTGTCTTTTAAAGAACTTTTATTCCCCCCCCAACCTGAATATGCTAATTTGGGCCTCAATTGTCATTCCGAGCCACCCGGTATTCGCTGTCCTTCTGCCAGAGCTCCTCTTCACCCTTCAGTCCCGCTCAGCTAGCTCCTGCCCGTCTGCGCTTCAGAACAGAAACGAGACAATCGTATCGAATTCCCCCACCAGGTTTTCTGTGTGAGCGATTAAAGCAGGTCGTAATATTTGCTCTTCCTGGGGATTATACGTCTTTACGAGGATTAGCCAAACACCCCACAAGAGGGAGGGTAACCTTTCATTAAACTCTGCCGGGAGTTTGGTTCGACTACCATCGTTTCTACAGAGGACGCTGAAGTCCCTGGGATGTAGCTGTTGGGTCACTATTTTCTAGACTTTTGATGAACCCAGAAAGGGGAAATATTCGGACCTGTCCAGAAACCTCTCCTCAGCTAAACAGTGAGAGCCTGAAATTAAATCACAGAAGCCCATAAAGACAAATCCCAAAAGATAGCAGAAGAAAATTGTTTCCTAAAGTGCTAAAAAGAAATGTCTGTCTATGCCAATTTAATTAAAAAGTTCAAAGTTGAAAGAATCAACTCTAGACCCCCATAAACCAGCATTAAAAAATTGGAAGATGAATAAAATGCTGTTGATATTTTCATGTTTTATGGATTCATACACATTAACCACTAGCTTGATTCTCTAATCAGAACTTTTTTTAATGTTTATTTAACCACAGGTTGTTCAGAAAGACATCCTTTTGCAAGTAAGATACTGACTCCTGATCATTATTCTACAGAACCCTTTAAAAAGAACTCAGAAAACTCAGTTGAAGTGTAAAAATGCAAGTTTTCAATCTGGTCAAAGTTCCTCAAAATTAGACTGGTCAAAGTTTGAGGAACTTTGACCAGTCTAAGATTGATCAGTACACCAGTTTGATGACCTGCATCCATTTCCTTATTTCTAACACAAATCAGCACAGAAAGCTAAACAAAAAAGTTTGTTTTTGAGAAGCAAATAGTAAATACATTGCTCAAAAATAACTCAAATATTCTTTCTAGCTCTCAGATTTGATCTGTCTGAAATGTTTGAATTTCCTCATTTTCTTCTTCTTTAGCAGTCTTAGCAGCACTTAAAAGAGGATGTAACACAGGAAAGGGTTTGGCGTGCAGCAGCTCCGTTTGGTGTGAACGTTACAGCAGTCGTGGCCTCCATAGAAGCTGTGATCTTTACGACTTCACTTCATGCTTCCTCTGCCATCGTCCTGACCAGGTTCCTCTGATGAGGAGCTTTCTCTCTGATAAAACAGGTTCCGAAGAAAAGCTACTCCAACAAACATCACAATACATTTATACAGAGCTTTGCAAAAGAATATTTACACCTCTTGGATTTTTTTTTTTTACACTTTGTCACATCATCCGCAGACTGTAAAGAGACAGTATCATTTGATTTCCAGGCACATAGTGGCATTTTATAGCATAATTGAGTTACTATGTTACCTCCAAAAATGCTCCATATATCAAATATGACTTAAAAGAAATATGACTTGATAATTTAATGCCTGGAAATTGGGCCTCTGTCTCTTTAAAATCTCCTGCTCTTTCTGAAACTCCTCCTTGAGGAAGTCATCACAGCGTCTCTCCTGCATTAACCCTTTAACAACGTAACAAGAAGTAGCTCCTATAATGAGCTCATTATACATAGCTCCAGCAGGTGTTTGCTAATTACTAATGGCTAGTCTAAAGGAGCTGAGTGGGGGAGTAAAAAGCTTGGAAAACTGCAGCTCTGTGGAACTTTGTTCTCGTAGGCGGGGCTAGGTCCACCCAGGCATTTTGCGCAGCTGAATGGTTGCCATGGGAAATTAAAGGATTTCTCAAACACGGATGAAATGATCAAAGCAACACTCCAGGTACGTTTTTGATGATGGAATACCATTATAACGTGATAAAATCCTCAAAAAAGAGTCTATTTTACATAACACTGACCCTTTTAAAACTCCATTATTTAACAGGACGCTTGCTTCATAGAGATGACACAGGATCACAAGTTACTCATGGCTACTGTCATTACTGAAGCATTTTATTTACACAGAGAATGACCAAACAGCCCAGAGCAGTGGCTCTGCTGGTGTAATCACTGTGTGAGATTAAATGTGCCATGATGTCTGAATGCTTCGGGAGTCATCCTTCCATCCATGCGTGCAAAGTGTTGATTGTGATCTGGTGGGTCCACTCGTTGTGCATCGTTAGAGCGATAGCAGCTCCTGTTGTCATGCCACAAGGTCGTCAGTGTTAATGAGGCCCTGCAGTCAGCCGCAGCTTAATTACTCTTAAAACCCTTTATCTCTGATTGCCCAGTGCAATGAACCTTCATACACAGGGACCGCGGCGAGCTCCCAATACGCAGGAACCAGTTGGACCATTAGGTAGTTTGGACCCAAGCAGAGATTCTTCTCCCTGCAGTTTCTAAACAACAGGATGACCTTCCATCTGATTACGTCCGTCTCTGTGGCAGAGCCTCTCCTCTAGACAGCTGGAGAGACGGAAAGCTCACAGGTCAAAGGGCAAACTTGACAGGGAGCAACGTTCAAACACCATCCCACACGGACTCACGTATTTAGTTTAACCGTCGCTCAGCCGTTTGACTTCTCTGGATGTACCAAGTCTGTTTCTGGATCTCATTAGCCGTTCACATGGACATGTTCACCTTGCACCTAATAAAACCTTTATCTCATCTACCAACCACCCACAGTCCTGATCAGAGGTGCTGGCAGTTTATGAATAATAGAAACATAAGCCTAACAAACAAAAGGTTTTGTTGTTTTGGAGTTAGGACAGCTGGAAGAGGGTTAGAGTCAAAAAAACGTCAGAAGAAAAAGGAATAGGTGAAGAACAACAAAATCAGTCAGAACTTTTGACATTTTTGATGAGCTAACAGAATATGTGTTGAATGTTTCAGATCAAAGCTGTTCCAGAAACTCACTGACTTACATTTTTATACTCCACATCTAAGGAGCGAGATACTTTTTTTGTAACCGTTGTCTCAAGTTCTCCAGGTTTTCTGACGATTCAAAGGTTTCTGGAGACTTTGGGAGCTTGCAGGACAGCCCATTGTTCAGTATGTGGCAAAAAGTAGGAAACTGGATAAAAAATTAAGATTGGTCCGGATTCATTAACAGTCTCCAGCATATGTGAAGTACTTGAAAGCCATGCATAAAAACAAATGAGAGAAGATCCAGCAAACACTTAAAGAAAATAGTTTTTATCATCTCCAAATAGATCAATATTCTCAGTTTGAGAATCACTTTGTTGAGATCAAAATTTTGATGTTTGGCAGTATTTATAGATTTACCTGTTTTTGTGACTGAATGTTGGTAACAAAATGCACAAATATCAAATTTAAGTCTGGTTCTTTGCAAATTTTTATGCTCACACAACACTGGTCTTCTTAGCTTAAGAGTTCGAGATCCCAGCTAAGTGGTAAACAAGTAAAAATCATGAAGGCATTGAACAGAAACCGAGTCATGAACCATCTAAAGTTTAAAGAGAACCTCTAAAACCCTCCAGAAAGTCTGGAAGACAGTTGATCAAAACCAAAACATTACAAGAAGGCCAGACTGGCTGGAAGGTAAATAAAACCAAATTAAGAGTGACACAAGACTTTTGCACAGCGTTTGTCTTTCTTATCAAACAACATAAGGTAGTGCTGTCATGCTGTATTGGATTGTCAACATGGTTTTGGAATCCTGATGAATTAATAACATGAAAATCTAAAGAAGAAAAGGGGAAGCATAATGTGTTTTTCAGGCACTTGGTGTCATTAATAACACAATCAAGTTACTATGTTAACTTCTAGTGTTATAGAAATGTTATATCAAATATGACTTAATTTATTGCCTGAAAATTGGGACTTTGTCTCTTTAAGAAACTCCTGCTCTTCTGAAACTCCTCCTTCGTCTACACTCCTTACCGGTTGGTGGCGGTAAGGAGGTTTTTGACAAACCGCGAATGAATCTCAAGAAGAAGAAAAAAAAGAAGAAGAAGAAGAGGAAAAAGAAACTGCCTTCAGGAAGTCATGGCTCCTCAATTAACACTTTTGCACATATGCGTATGTAACCCATATTACTGAAATACATTTAAAAAAATAAAAAATAAAAAAAAGAAACCGCCAAATGTCACATGAAATGTCTTCTCGGATTGGCTGTCACTGCTTGTCGGAAGAACATTTAGTTATCTGATAAAGGGCCGTTTGCATCTTTGGCGTCTGGCTTCTGCTGTGGCTGCTGGATTTGGCATTACATTGATTACTCTTCATATCCATTGCCACATATAACTTTACATTTCACTAAGCGGTTAGCTTTGTATCGTCCCCATTTATGTTATTAATTAATTAGTTAATTATTTTAGGTTAGCTGTTTGAAATATTTTCTTGCGGCGCTGCTGTCACTCCGTTTTGAACAGGTTTGTTTTCAGATTTCAATAATAGTGGATCAATTTAACCATTATATTTACACTGGACCTTGACATTGTGCACACTGATTAATGTGAAAAGATGTGCTCTTCTATTCGGCTATTTTGCCTAATTGATTTTGGGTTTCAGTTTTTATTTTTGATCTCATTTTGTGATAAATATGCTAACCGGAAGTAGCATATTTTTTAACGTAGCTGCGCAGTTAAATGAATGAGTTTTCCTAACGAATACTGCATTGAAAGCCTCATGATTTCTTAACTGGTTGCTTAGTTATTTTAAAATGTGTGTTTTATTTTATTAGTGTTTACCAGTCAGTTCATTTAAATTAGAGATTGGATTTGAAGTGTTGTTTATTGTTCTGACCATTTAAGGGTCAGGCATTTTTAAAAATCTACCTTCAAATGAAAATTGAGCCAAACCTAACTGAACCACTGCCACGCTGTTCTTCTTTATTCCCTGTTGTCCTGGGAAAACACATGTGAACTTTAAAAAATACAGGGAACCAGCAGGAACGTTGAAAACAAATAAAACCACAAATCATTCTGAAACAAAGTTGTGAACAGACTTTTTGAACTAAAATCATAGACTGTACAAAACAGTCAAACATTTATAATTTAGAATTTTTGGAAATTTTATTATTTTGGATTTTCTTAATTGCGTAGCAAGTACTCTGAAGATTTATTTCACAAATTTAAAATTTTCTTTGACAAATGCTTTCAACTGCTATTCCCTCCATTGCTGATAAATTGAGCTATATATAATTTTGGGTGCATTTTTGCCTTCTCAAAATGAATACATTTCCATTTTTTTCCCCATCTGTTCTCTTTATTGGTCATTATTCACTTTAATTAGGCTCCATAAACAATTCTTCTTCTGTGTTGCGGTCATTTGTGTTCCTTTAGCCTTGCATTGTCCATTGGGCCACTAGTCTGAAGGAGCTGAGTGGGTGAGGCAGAACCTTGGAAACTTCAACTACAAGGAGGCGTTGCTAGGTCCACACCGACATGTTGCCCAGCTCAGTGGTTGCCACGGGAGATTAAAGGTTTTCTCAAACATCCATGAACGAATCAAGGCTCCAGGTATGTTCTTGATTAGAAAATAACATGATGCAAATCTCCAAGAAGTTGATTTTACATAACACTGCCCCTTTAATGAGGGGAGTTTATAGTTCATTGGGCAAAGACAAATTGCTAACTTTACCATAAAACACAGAGAAGCAGGAAGTATGATCTCCAGTCCCAGTTCAGCTCCAGCTTTAAGCCTTCTGTCCAGCCTGTTTGGTGATCTCTCTCTGCTTCTTCTTCACTAGTTGTTGTAATTTCTTGTCTTCATATGCAGCATCTTCTGAAAGAGGGTAGTCATAACTTGCATTAGACAGGTTTACATTTGTTGTGGCGGTATTTATCGATGCTTACCTGTTGGGCCTTCCTCTTTCTGGATGCAGACCGAAGCCAGACTGAACAGGGAGAAGATGACGAAGGCTAAGATGATGAAGGTGATCTCAAAGCCAGAGAATGGCACTTCCATCTGCACAGCTGCCTAAACAAAGCATGAGGTGAAACCGAATCAAAGCTCACAATAAGATACAGAATTAATAATAATAATAATATTAAGTGATATAATAATAATATAAAGTGTTGCTCAGAGAACCAGGAAGATTTTACTACTTTTAAGGGGGCGGTATTAAGTATTCATCAGACACATGGTGCTATTTTATAGCACAATGAACTAACTGTTAAAATAAAATTGAATTCATAAATGAATGCCTGTAAATTGGGTCTCGGTCTCTTTAAAAAAAAACTCCCGCTCTTTCTGAAACTCCACTATCAGGAAGTTATCACAACATGGATCCTCTATTAACCCTTTAGCAACGTTTTTAACAGCTTTGTACTGAGATGTAGCTCCTGCAATGAGCTCAGCAAATGTGTACTTCCACCAGGTATCTGCTAATTGCTGGTGGCTAGTCTGAAGGAGCTGAGTGAGTCTCGGGGGAGAGCTGCTCTGTGAAACGGAAGCTTGGAAACTGCAGCTCTGAGGAGGAGCTGCGTCTGGAAGGCAGATCTAAGTCCAACCAGGTGTTTTGAGTGGTTGCCATGGGAGATTAAAGGGTTTCTCAAACATGCATGGAAGAACCAGGGCAACACTCCAGGTATGTTTTTGTTGTGGGAATAATATAACATGATGTAATGCTTAAAAAAGTCGATTTTACAGAATGCCCCTTTAAATCAGATTGAGTTATTTTATCTGGACTCTAATAGAGTTCCAGCTGTGCTTATGATATGATAGAAGCTGAAATGAGGTGATGGTTGCAGTTAATCTTTATGCTTTTATCATGTATTGAACTTTGAACTGCCATGTAGCTAAAATGTTTTATACTAAAAAACTTGACTTGAAAATTACATATTGTAATAAATCAGATATTTTAATAACATTTTTACAAAGATGCTCTTCACGTTAATTTGAATAAACAATATGAACTATGAGAAAATGAAGTTTTGGTTAAACATTTGGCAATTACTGTGCGTGACATGGTGCTTTTTCAAACTGCACTACTCACTTTCCTCCACCAGAGGGCCTGAAAGAATTCTCTGTAGTTCATCGAGGTCTAATTTCAGAAACACGGTGTATTGTGTGCACTGTTTGACAGAAATAGTCACTCCTGGTCTGAAAAGCAAGATTTTAAAACCTCTCTTGCTCATTAAAACCTTCATCTATCCATAAACATTTACAGCGTATTTACATCTCATTACCTCATTGTAGTAAAGTTAGACAAAGTGCAGTAACAGAATAATGTTGTGGTGTTAGAGTCGAGCCAGAACTGAAGGAATAATCTGCTTTAATAAAAGGAAAACACATTTTGTGTCAACTTTTAGCAGATTTTCTGCACTAAGTGACACATTTCAAGGTCAGAACTTCTCAGCAGCCTAAACCTTCAGTTCAACGCCTCTGCTTCGAAGTCTGTAGTGAACTGGGAAGTTGACCAAGTGACACGCTTCAAACATTTAACAAAAAGCCAAAGTCAACTTCAAGAAAAAGGAGGCCACTGGAACTGTACCTGCTGCATAAATATTTGATCCCTGAACTCATTCAAACTGTTAGGTATAATCAGGTTAAAGCCTGTTTGCAAACAGGTTCGGCTCTTTAATGTCCAACGTGAACGAGTCCAACATGACGGCAAACCGGTCCGACCAGCACACCCTTTGCTACAGACATGAATTTGTTTTACAACCTCCGTAAGCCGAAGACATATCCAGTTTTTTCACAAATAGATAAGAATCGTTAGTTTGTTGTTGTTGGACTTACCGATGGGAGAGACACACGGTCTGTTTTCCAGGTTCAAAGTTCACAGAGGAATCTCCCGGTGCTGTCTCTGGACATCCTGCAGGGCGAGCGGCCAGGTGATGCTGTTGTGAGCCACTTTGTTTCAGCAGGTGTCTCTTTATTGCATTTTTTAGTTGAACAATTTGGCCACTCCTTTGTGCCTCATCCTGGAAGAAGCAGGTTACACTGGGACTGCAAACAAAGCACACACACACACACGCACACACACACGTTCATAGGTCGGCCTGCAGGCCCGCTTTTATAAACTGATAAGGATTCACGGCCACACACCAGGAACAGGCTGAGTTTTTCTCACGAGCTGAGCATTAGCAGATGAGTCACACTGACATCTCCTGACTCTGGGATCTATCAGTAGTTTCTGCAAAAATAATAATAAGAAAAAAGGCCTTTTTGATCTTGTTTGCTCTCCTTGAAAAGTCAAAAAAATTAAAATCAAAAATGTAAACAATTAAAAAATATATATATATATATATATATTATGTCGCAGTAAATTTAAGGATTTTAAGATAAAAATTCATTTATATCCATTTTAAAATAGTTTGACTAAATGTTATTTTGCATCTGGGTTTCAAACAATGCAAGGATATATTCATATTCACAGTTCTGTTGTTTGTGAGTGCAGTCAAACAATTAACGCTGTAATTGTTTTCTGTCATTTATTAAATGAGGCATGGGCAGAGAAAAATGTTTGATTGCCCTCACTGCAATGAAACATTTATGCTAATAAATGCTAATTTATTGCATTTATTCACTGCAACAGATGTGAATAAATGCACATTTATTGGGCAGCGGCGGCAGCAGCAGGTGTGTTGTATTCTGTACAGCTGCAGCATTGAGACGCAGTGTTGTGGCTGTAATTTATTCTAAACTTTTCACTACGACGGATTATTAGGCCACTGTAGACAATGGCAGAAGGAAAATTCTACCAAAAACAATTTTCTAGAACTTTTTTTTTTTTTTGTGGAAAATTCTATTTTAAAAGTACTCACAAATGTCCATGTTTTTTCTAGAATTTATTTTTTTAAATCTCAAACTCGATTTTTTTTTTTCCTGGGAAATTGTCAAGTTTTCAAACTCAGAAATTTCCAAGTTTTTCTAATAAATTCTTGAGATCAAATTCAAAGTTCTGGAGGTTTTTCTAGACTTTTCAGACCTAGAAATTACCGTATTTTTTCTTGAACATTTCTGAGATTAAGCTCAAAATGTTAGATTTTTTTTTTTCAGCAAATCTTCAACTTTTCAAACTATCCCATCAGAAAACGATAAAACGCATCAGCATTTTAGTGCTGCACGTAGCATAAGCTCCAGTGTCAAACCATGAACATCTGATCTACATTTGCTGCTGACTGAAAGACCAAAAAGATTAACCATTTGAAACAGACACGTCGTAGATTCTCTTATTGGCCTGCAGCACTTATTAGTAATTTATAGTCAAACCAAACCAAATGTTGCACAACAACACATATATTCACATTTCTCTTAAGTAATTTAAATGTAATGTAAAATGACCTGAAAATTCATCAGCTAAGATAAATTAAATAGATACATGAAAAGGGTTTGGCTGCTTTGATGCCAAGAAACAGGTTTCCATATAAATTCTTCTCTATCTGATTTTTTTTTTTTATTTAAACAATATGGAAATTATGACACATTTAAAAACGTTTCTTTTCAATATTGCTGCTGTACATTGCTATATATTTATTTTTTTAAACCTGCTTATCTAATTTCCTATATATATAAAAAAAAAACTAAATTCTTGGTTGAATTTAGATTAAATCTAAATCTGCCAGGGTATGGATATTTTGGGGGGTTTGGGGAAAAAACGTGTTTCCCTGCAGCCTCACCTTCAGTGTGCGGACATTCCTCGCTGATCATCCCAGCAAGTGTGAAGAGCGCAAAAACCAGGATGGAGAACATGATGGTCCACACCTCGAGTTGGGTGAACAGGGAGGCCATGGAGCCGGAGTCGCCTCCTCCCCGGCTGTGTGTTCACAGTAACGACACTGAAATCAGCAGCGCTGCACAAAGGTGAGGTCCCACCATCACATTAATCAGAGTCAAACACTTACCTGCTGTGTCACGGGGGAGAATCAGCCGATCACAAAGCGGCTGCACTCTCTGCCTTGCGTTCCTCTTTTTCCCCTCCTTTCTCTGACGCTGCTGCAAAGGGTGTGAAGAGCTCTGACATCAAAAGGTGTCAAGTTTAAGTGGCATCGTATTAACTCTTAATTATTTATGGGGAGCTGTGACTCGCTGTGACGATGTGTTAAAACGGACGATTGAACTCAAAGCTGAGTTCTCACTCAATGCTGGGAGTTTTGAGAATCTTAAAGCAAAAGTAAAATCAGTTTGTTTGGGGTTTTTTTTTGTTCTTTTAAAGTTTAAGGTCCAGTCGCCCTGCAAGCTGCTGCTGATGTGGTGAGAGGATTTGCACCAAAGCGCGTTTGTGCGATCAGTGACCACAGGTTTTGACGGGTTTGCTTTTTTAGCATTAAACCACAGTGAGTCGACACAGACTTCTCTTTTTCTCTTCCTGGGGTTTTGTAATTTTGCGTCTCTCTGCACATCGACGTGTGTCTGTATGCATGCGCTGCAGGGTCTGAGGGCTTTTGACCTGGAGATCACTGACAGAAAAAAGGTTGCAAGTCTGAAGAGAGTCACTAATGTTGAGAATACACACACACACACAGAAAACCAGTTAAAATAATAATAATAAAAAAAAGATCTTTAGTACTTTATTATCAGCAGCCTGTCACAAAGACAATTTGTTTCAATTTCTTCTGTAAAAAAAAAAAAAAGAGCCAAAAGATGGGAAAGTAAAGTTTTAGCACAAATGAGATGATTCCAGAAAAACTTTAACTTTCTTTACTTCGTATGTCTTAAAGTCATCAGTTCCAGATGCTGTTTTGCGCCATGTGATTATTATTATTATTATTATCTTGTATTTTTAGAAACACATCATAATACAATTGCAAGAAAAGAACAGAAACTGAGAAATAAAACTGAAAAAAAAAGAAAAACTCCGCAAGACTTGCTTTAGGCGCAGAGTACTCATAATTAAAACCTCTTTAAGATACAATAAAGTCTGACTCAATGGAGGTGAAATGGTTTAGTTCAGGAAATCAGAAGCACCAAGTGGTTTTTACTCTGAATTTGCAGTAAGCGAATAAAAAGTGATTAAGTTGATCAAGGTGAAACAGAAATGTCTTAAAGGAACAATGTTTCACAGACACCTAGTGCCAATTTATAACACAATCACATAACTGTTAACTTCAGTTGTTATAAAAGTGCTACATATATGAAGTATGACTTATAAGAAATTTGACTTCATAATTTAAAACCTTGAAATTGGTACTCCGTTTTTTTAAAGTCTTTCTGAAACTCCGCTTTCAGGAAGTCATCACAACGCCCTCAGTTAGCCCTATAACAACATTTTACCAGCTTTGCACTGAGAAGCAACACTTATAACGAGCTCAGTATGCACAGTTACAGCAGGTGTTTGCTAATTGCTGTTGGCTAGGCTGAAGGATCTGAGTGGGGGGGCTGCTCTGTGATCGGGAAGCTTGGAAGCTGCAGCTCTAAGGAGGAGCTTTGTCCTCGTAGGCGGAGCTACCCAGTCATGTTGAACAGCTGACCGGTTGCCATGGAGTTTAAAGGATTTCTCAAGCATGCGTCAAAGAATCAAACCAACACTCCAGATATGTTTTTGTTTTGATCATTATAATATGATGTAAAGCTCAGTCAATTTTACATGATACTTCCCCTTTTAATCAATTACATTTCAGTTCACTGTCAGACATTAGAGCAGCTTAAGGTCAAAAACTTAGCAGTTCTCACCATTAAAAAACATACATTTGATCAGCGGGTCGTAAGAAAATAATAGAAGTAATTTGCTCATCACCAGTTGTTCTGGACCTTTTCCTCGATATCCAGTTTGGATGTTTGAACATGAAGTTTGAGAACCCTGGGTTTACTCAGAACTAGTAATATTTGTAAAAGTCAAACTGTGAAAATGTTTACATCTGTTTATTTTTGGGACAGTGAAAGCCTCCCAACCCCGGGACCACTGCTTGTCATGTTCCGTGTTTTTCTGTGTGTTTATTATCCCTTCCTCCGCTGCCGGCTCCCAGGCGCCTCTCTGGACTTCCTCCGCTGCTGGCTCCAACAGTCCGCTCCGGACCACTTCCGCTCCCATCCCCAGTTAGTGGGTTATCGGCCCCAGTTAGTGGGTGTTTCCCTAGTGCCAGTTCCGAGTCTCCGCCCCTTAGTGCTCCTCCCGAGACTCTTAGTGCTCCTCTCGAGCCCCCGCCTCTCAGTGCTCCTAGTTGTCGCCGCCTCCGGGCGGCCCCAGAGACTCTTTGTCGCTGCCTGGTCTTTTGGATTTTGATTTTCATTAAAAACTATCTATTCATCTCGACCTGGGTCTGTTGTCTGTTGCCTCTGCCTCACCACCGCACCACATGACACTGCTGTGTCAGCCATCCCTTTAACTCTCCCACATTCCTATTATGTCAGTCACAATCCTCATGACCTGAGGCAGTCGCAAAGATGGATCCACCCTTCATCATCCTTCATCATCCTCACACACTTCAGCAGCACTCTCTGATTGGGTTAATTTTTCACTTTGTGTCCAGTTGGATGTGCCTGTATTCCTCTCTCTAACCTGGAGGAGGGAGAAGGTGTTTAATGTCTGTCAGCATATTGCTGCACCGCAGGGAGTCTGAGCAGTCTGTGTGTGTGGGGGGGAGGGTGTGTGTGTGAGACTGCTGTCCATGTGAACAAGTTGTGTAAGCTTATTACCTCCACCACTGGTCAGAGGAGCAGATTGGGGTTAGTCTAAGCCTTAATCCTTGTGAACCTTATGCCTGTTATACAGGAAGCACGACAGAGTCCTTAGCCCCGCCTCCTCCTCCTCACGGCCACAGACTGCTCACAGACGCGCGCGCCACAACACCACACGCCATCCCTGCTGTCTTGTTTACCACTTTACTGGAAGTGGACGGGGTTGTGGAGGAAGGGGAGCGAACGGCGCACACTGTTGAGTAGTTCCCCAGTCGCCATGACGACCTCACACCCCACCATCCTCAGAACTGTCTCCGTGTTGCCTCGGTGACCTGATCCCGTTTTGTCTCCATCCCTCCGATGATCCGGATTGGGCTGATAAGGGAGCGCAATCCGGCTGCCGGCGTCTGGTTTTCTCCAAACAGCAGCCTCTGGTCCAGGAGCGGGGAGGCGATCCGTGATGGGAATGCTGGGAACGCTGCGGGAGTAGCACCGGAGCGTTGCCTGGAAACAGCAGCATGCCGGTACAGCAGATAACTGTGGTCCCGGCGAGAGAGACGGCTGGCAACGGAAAGAGTGCCTCTCGCTCCAAAGAAAAGAACGAGGTGAGATCCTGACCCGCCCCAACACCAGCAGAACTCACAGAAACAGTTGAGGTCCACTCACATTTCAGTCATCTGGACTTCCTGGTGGCAGGAATCTAAAACATGTTCAGCATGTTTGATTTATTTATTTTTTTTCCTTCTGACTACTTTTTACTCTCTTGTGTGATGGAGATGCATGGAAACCTTCGCAGTCTTAAGACGGCAGCGGCCCCATCACAACTCGAAGCAAAGTAGTCCCAGAGTGTCACAGTACTCTGCTTGAAGAAACCTCGTGTCATTAAAAATGCATGAAGCTACAAAGTGATTTTGTGTGGCAGCACAGCGGAAACCTGAGGTCACAGAGTTCCTGGAATGTTTGTGTTTTTAACGCTCTGCTGATGGCACTCCTGATACACACGGTGATGTGGTTAATTAGTGTCAAGATCAGAGTGCAGGGTGGCTTGATGTGTTTTCGTTCTGCAGCTTTGACATGTCACAAACATGATTTGTCACATGTCACAGCGCAGAAGTAAGGTACGTCTGACTGTTGGATAGCAAAACTGCTAAAAATTATTTAGGGCTTTCATAACTGCTGATGCAAATCCCAACCTACTTCTGTGTACTTTTGTGTTCAAGCAGGTCAAATAGTCAAAGATTAAAATGTATTTTTAAACTGGCTAAGACAATTCGCAGACAACAATAGACCAAAAATAACTTCCAGTCCTGGTTCCCAGGTTTTAGCTCTCGCTTTCCCTCCAACAGCAGGCGGCTGATCCTATTGGTTGCCAATTTAGAGTTAGAAAAAGTGGACCAATGACATCACCAGCTGAGTTCTTGCTTAGGTTTGTCCGGTTTGCTTAAGCTGCTGCTGTATTGTTTCTTGTGTTTTAGCGAAAATATATTTTGCAAGAAAATAAAAAATGAAACATATTCTACGAAAACATGAAATCCTGTTACATCTGCAATCAGTTATGACCTGAATCACACAGTAAACTGAAACTCCCTCCAATGACGGCAACTTCAAGCACTGAGCACACTGAGGCAAATGAATGAGAGCAGACAGAGAGTTGGCATAGCTTAGCATGAGCTAAAGTCATATGATTATTGGATCACTGAATAATATTTTGGTGATTTATGATTTTTAGAAGAAGAAACTGAAGATAATAGAAACTAGTAAAAATATTAACTCCCCATGGCCACAGTCACCTTTTACTCTATTTCATCTGAGACAAAATATTTAGCTTATTATTCTTATCCATTTTTATCTCATTTATGCTGCATCATTTAAAGGGACAGCGTTATCTAAAATGTACTATTTTGAGCTTTACACCATGTTATAAAGTTATTCCTTCATCAAACACATACCTGGAGTTTTGCCTTGATTCTTTCATGCATGTTTGAGAAATCTTTTAATCTCTATGGCAACCATTCAGGTGTGCAAAACACTTGGAGGAACCTGATGCTGCCTTGGAGATGAAATTTCTCCTCTGAGCTGCGCTTTCCAAGCTTCTGCCTCTCAGAGCCGCTACTCAGCTCCTTCAGACTAGCCAGCAGCAAATAGCAGCATTTGGTGGAACTGAGCTCTTTTTAAGAGCTACTTCTCAGAGCAACACTGGTAAAAACAACGTTTTTACCAGTGCTAATAGAGCAGCCATGTTGCGATGTCTTCCTAAAGGGGGAGTTTCAGGAGGAGCAGAAGCTTTTAAAGAGACAGAGGCCAAATTTCAAGGCACTAAATTACAACGTAAAATGTCTATTAAACCATATTTGATGTATAGATCATTTTTATAACAAATAAAGGTAACAAAGTTACTCTGCTATGAAAAGGTGCCATGTGGGTGGAAAATACAATACACTGGAACAATCCGATCTGTTGCCCGTCGGTATAAATCTCATTCTCCATTTATGAAATGTTGATATTTTAGTGAATCTTGGTTGTAAATAATTACAGTCAGCCAGCCTAGATGTGTCACATACATAGACTTCGGTTTTACAAATATAAAAATAATTTCATCATTCTCTACAGGCCATTCTGAAACAGTCACAGGCTTTCTGCTTCTAACTTAAATCTGTGAAACATTAAAAGCCCAGCTAATATTGAAAGTTTGGACAGTATGGAAACTGTCTTTTGTTTTTTTTCAATTGCTTTGTGTTAAATGATGTTTATTTATATTGTACATCAAGCCTTGTGCATATTTTGGTTAATTACATATTCTGATTGCCTTGTCAGAATCTATAAAGTTTCCATGTACTTCAGAAATGTTAAAGGTCTCACCCTTGCATGTCCTGATTTTAATGTTGGGAGTGTTTTCATTTTATCAGCTTACGCGCTATTATTTGTGCAAAGAGTATCTCCAGTTGCCATGGTAAAAGCCTTGAAGCCACTGTGTTATTTATATTTTATTTATATCTATTACATTACATATTACTTTTTAGGACTTATGGTTCTTTCTACTAAAACCTGCAATATGTAACTTTTATTTTAAAAATAGGTTTTTTGAAACATATTTGTTAAAATTATTATTATTTCATGGCATTTGTGAAAAGATCCAGCTCCTCTGCTTTCTCCCAGTGCTCCCAGTACTAACTGGAGAAGTACGCCACTCAGTCAGAAACAACCAATCAGAGCCAGAAGGAGAGTCTTAGCGCTGTCAATCACCCTTGTGCTCACCCCCTCCCACTAGCTTTGTGCTAAGCTACAGCTGGTTCACCACAACATAGCCTGCCATCAATGTTAAGGCTAGTTAGCATGACCACCGATGACAGCGGATTAACAGTGGCAAGTTTGTGGGCTCTAGTGTTCCTTATTTTTTAAAAGTAGGCTGACAGGAAAGGAGGGGAAGACATGCGGCAAATGTCGCCGGGTCCGGGAGTCGAACCCGCGACGGTCGCGTCGAGGACTTAAGGCCTCCAAACATGGGTCACGCTGTCCCCGTCACCACGGCACGCCCCAAACTGCAACTTTAAACTATGAAGATCTGCACCTGTTAAAAAGGCAGCAGATTGTAGCTCCACTGCTAAGGATTCTTCTTTTTCCAAACATTCATAATTCCTTAAAGCTAAAGCTCATTCAAACATGCTGCACAAATACAAACGGGGCTTCCCGGGTGCCCATCTAAATGCGGCTGGAGGTGGAACCAGAATTTATCCGTCGGTCCACGCCACAGCACCTAATCCCCCTCAGCGCTAACCAGCACATGTCCACACACAGACTGTAAATTCCTCTCTGTGCCTCACACTCAAGTGTTCAGAGGAGCAGAGACTCGGGTAAGAGGAACACGTCTACTCTGAAATGATTATTCTTCTGCAGTTCTGTTTTTCAATGGGTTTTTCAAACAAGATGAGGTGGTGAGGTTTTTAGTTTAGTTTTTTTAACATGATTTTTTTTTTTCTTGAATTGTTCTGTAATGGTCGCCTGCTGGTGTTTACTTCCATTGTGCATCTATAGTGCTGGAAGCTTTGAGTACTGTACGTATCTATTGACTGCAGAAATGTGTAGAGTAAGCTGGGCCTGTTGCAATATTCAATAAATCAATCAATTGCATTAGAAATTTATTTCTATTTACATGATCTGTTGGTTTTTTCTTTTTCTACTAAAAAGTAGATGACAAAAGTTTTCAGTCTGGGGTTTTGGTTTTAACAAGCACTTATTTTTTTTTTTTTTTTGGAAGGACAGTTTTGTTTATATAATTCATTTCATTTGTTGTTTCTGTTGTTTTGTTTATTTTGGATATTTAAAATGCCAGTTCCAGTGATAAATGTTCATTAGAATTTAAAGTTTATTGATCTTTGAGAGTGTGTTCTTGCATTATTATCCCCATTACCATTATATTACTTGAAAATGGTCTCAAAACAACAATATTATTTTTTTCACAATAACTTCTGGTGACAGGCTAAGAGTAAGCGAGCAGAAGGGGTTTTTAGAGCTTTTATGTAGAAATGTGGATATTTATCTTCATGCTACTTCTTGGATTAACTTTTATTTTGAAGGAAGTTTGTTATTACCAAGAAACTTTGGGCACTTAGAGAAATTGGGGGTAAAAAAGCATTTCCTCCCTCCCCCAAGTTTTCAAGGCAAGACGGTTTTATTTGTATTGCACATTTTCAGCAGCAAGGCAGTTCAAAGTGCTTTACATGATGGGAAGGACATTAAAACGGTAAACCAGCAGAAAAACATGACATTACAGCAGAGTAGGAGAAAACAATGACAGGCCTGTGCTGGTGAAAATAATTCAGCTTGATGTTTCTGATCTGCAGGAGTTACAACTTAACTGCTTTTTATTTAAAAATAAGTTCTTCCCTCCACGGTTAGAATAATTCTAATATCTTCTGAATTGTTTTCTTTATCTTAAACACAAAAGGGGAAAAAATATTACTCACTAAATTTGGTAACTTTTAAGTGAATATATCACAATATTCTAACATTTTGATGGAGTAATAAAAGTTTACCAAGATGTTAACCAGTTATTCATTTGTGCTCCTCCACTCAGGCAGCCAGCAACTGCAGCTCATATATTAGAATACATCGCTTTTCCTTTTATGCAGAGAATCCCACTCTGATATACAGTCTGCTTTACGAGGCGGCTGCGGCAGACGCAAATGTTTTCCAAACAGCTGAAGTTGGATTTCTGATGAGCAAAAAAGTGCATTTTCCTCCTCTGAGCCAGCTAATAGACAGTCCCAGCAACAGATGGGGAGGGGCAATGGTCACATGATGAGTCTTTGCATCTGGAGAACCTCCAGTCTCTGCGGTGCTTCTATAACTTTAAAATGTTGATATCACACCCATCAGGTATGAGCTAAAAAATGTGTGAGACCCCTCAGTTATTTTCTGTTATTTTTTTTTACAAACAAGTATGATCTGAAACTCGAAGGGCAGAATAATTGTCCTATAAGGTGCAGATCATGAAACAAAACCCCAAGAAGCAGATCTTTATCTTAGCACTCAGAGGCCGCTCTGGTCTCAGGCTGTTACAAAACTTTCTACAGTTTTCTTGCGGATGATAATTCTGACTAATGAGCAAACATCTTAATACTTTTGTGTCCAAAAAAACAGCAGAGCTGCAAAAAAACAAAAAAACATATTACATTTTAAAAAGGAAACTTGTAACACATTGCAACACTTCTCTGTTACAGTGAGTGAGTTTTTCTTCTTTTTACTTTGTCAAAGTTCTTCTCAGTATTTGATCACGGCTTTTCTTCCGGAAGGAAAGTTCAGTTTTGATCCAATTTGTAACTGATTAAATACAAATGATGTATCATTGGTGTATATATGGTAAATCTTGTGATATGCATTACTATATCAGTGGGTTGGTTGTGCAGAAGAAAGCGGCTGCCAGTCTTCTGTCAGTAAACCACAGCAACAATTCATACCTTCGTGAATGAAAGCGTTGAACATTTCCACCAACGTGGAACCGAACTGGAAATTAGAGTCGCGGTTGAGTGGAGAAACAGGTGAACTTTTCTTCTGACTCATCAGGGGAAACTGATCTCTGACTGATGAACCAATAGAAGTGCAAACCTCTGACACATGGAGGTGTCTGTTGACAGCAACGCTCGCTCTCACTCCTAACGGGACGAATGGTTTAAAGGCGGCTGGCTATCAGAAAATCCTTTGATCAGCTTAGAGCATGGCGAGGGAGTGTGTCCTGTTTGTTTCAGTGATTTTCCCTGATTGATATACGTCACCATAGGAAACTTTCAAAACACCAGTTTGCTATTAGTTTTTTCTCTCTGATTTATTGGATCAAAGTTCTGAAAAGTTATTGTAAATTGTAGATGCATTTGTGTTCTAGAAAAGCACTTGCATAAAAAAACTGCAACTTTTATCCTGTCGTTTATAAAGCAGTCTGGGTTTTTAACGTTAGTTTTTTTCCCACTAAATATATATTTCTTTCTGCCACAAAAGGCAAAACAACAATAATGTTTTTAGTCATATCCTCAGGATCTTGTTGGTTTTCATTCTGTAGAAAACCTCAAGAATTTTTCCAAAGCCAACATGACTGCCCTGTGTGGGTGTAACATGGTGATATGTGGGGCAGTAACCTGTTTACTGTGGTTTGTTTCTGAGCAGATGTGACTCATTGATCTGTGTTCTAAGTTCTCAGAAGCCCACAGTGGTTTTAGAATCACTACATCACCCATGAATCCAGGTCACTCAATTCTTCTGGGCTTTTGTTTAGATTTACTGCAGTACTTAACTTTTATTATTTATTTCTTTTTTACATAAATAACAATCACTATGTCAGGACAGTATGAGACAGATTATCCAGGAAAAGATTGGTCTGATGAAATAGCCATGAAACCACCAAAGACAGGAGGAGGGACTTGGCGCTGTCAATCAACTTGTGTACGCTGCTAAATGTGTTAATGGCAGAGAAACAACTTCACAGGAGTTGTAACAAAATTGTTACTCATAGCTCAAGCTACTCTAACTAGCTTGAGCATTCATGGCAGACTGCTGAGAGGAAGAAGTTGTATCGTAGCAGAGAACAAGGAGATGGGAGGCATGATTGGCAGCACTAAGACCCGCCTCTGAGCTCTGATTGGTTGCTTCCAATCAGAGCCCAGAGGCCCAGTGGGAGTCTGGGAAAAGGTAGAGGTCCTCTTTCTTTCCCCTTTTTTTCCAGATTATCTGTGGCATGGTGATTAATATGTAAACACATATGTTTCATATAAAGTTGTCTACTGCAGATTTAAATGTTTCACATCATTAACTCAAATTTTATTTCACTCAAAAATGACCTGAACAAATCCAGACAGCATTTTTCAATGATTTCCACCTCACTTCATTATGCCCTCTGATTGGCTGTTCTAAACAACGCTCCAAATTCTGGACACAAACTCTGCGATTTCTGTTCAGCTAATCTGCTCTGGGAGTTAAAAATGACAACATAACTGTAGAAAACGTTTCTTTACATTCATGTTTTATATAAATGTATTTTTGCTGTTAGTGGAGCTGAAAAATGATTTTGAATCAAAACTCAAACCTGTCTTCTTTGGCTTCAGGTGAGTTTAATAAATGATAGTAGGGTGGAATATGTTTTTGAACCCGTTTAAAAACCAGAAAATGGATATGTTTAAGAAAACCAAACAACTAGCAGAGGGTGTCCTGACTTTTCTCCGTGGCTGAGTGCTATAAATATTTTTCTACTGATCCAGCACGGAGCAGACCCAGTCTGTGAAAGTAATCGCCTAAATCCTGAACCGTTAACTCCTGCAGTGAGGAGCCGAGGCCACGGCTGATCAGGCGATGGTGTAGTTCAAGGCCTGAGCGATCGCTGTTCGGGGTAAACGTCCTTAAGTTGCCTTTAAATAGCAACCCCCTGATGAACAGCGTGGTGCCCCTGGAGCTGGACAAAAACGGCTAATAGGATTCGTGGCTTTAGCGCGGATCACGGTGAAATTGTGAGGACATGTGACCTGTGACCTCTGATGTTGGATTTTAAAACTGTAACTACAGCAGGATCAGGCAACGCCGCAGAAACAGGAGGTGCGAAAAGGCGGTCAGGTTGAACATTAGTTTGTTTTTTTTATCCACTTTTTCATTTTTGGGAGCAATTACTATAAGATTATCTTGTTTGCAAGCTGGTGTTAATGCGTCACACATTTTGATTTCATTTTTTCTGATCAAACTAGTTTTAAAGGTTAAACTTTGTTTTGGTTGTAAAATCAGGTGGAGTTACGTCATCTGGTTTGAAATTAATATTTTTACAGGCATGAAGCCGAGAGCAGACGACTCCGCTTTTTTTTTCTGATGACGAGTTATCCTTCAAATGCACGAGACAACGTCAGAGGGATGAAATCACATTTAACACACACATAGAATAGAATAGAATAGAATAGAATAGAATAGAATAGAATTACTTTATTCATCCCAGCAGGGAAATTATTTCGCAGTTACAGCAACATAGAGACAAGACACACAACATCCACCACTGAGTAGCAATTGTAGACAAAATAAAAATAAAATATAACATGCTGTCAATATAAAAAGCAACTTAGAGCAGTCCTTGCAAGAATAGATACACACACACACACACACACACCATTCATCCATTGCTGATTGGTGTGTGTGTGTGTGTGTTTGCTTTTCCAAGCCAACGTAATCTGAAAAACTCCAACGGTTTCTGAAAGGGGACACGTTGCGCTTTCCAGCCAATATTGGGTTATTACGGTAATTTGACTCCCGCCGTTGTAAGTAGCACGTTTTCTTCAGTTTGATCCTAATTTTTAATAGATTGTTTTAGACTGTAGACGGTAAATTGAAAAGTTCCTGTTGTTGTGGAGAAATGGGCAAATATATTTACTCACAGGACATTAAAAGAACTTCGTACAATTTAAAATAAGCAACAACAAAAAAAAATATCCAGGTGAATATTTGGAACTTAGACCTGGTTAACCCGGTATCTCAAGAAAACTATCAGGAAATGATACATACAGAAAACCGGAAAATAACTCGCTATATCTAGAAAACCGTAGGAAAATGAACTTATCTTGAGACAATGGGAAGTTAGCTCGTTGTATGGAGAAAAAAACATCTGGAAATTAACTTATCTGGAAAAAAACATTTGGGAAATCAACTCGCTATCTCGAGAAAATGGGTAATTAACATAAGCCACGGAAAAAATGACTTTCCCGGCTTCCGTAGAAAACATCACTGATTGCCTGGGTAGTTTAGAACTGATGGTGATTGTTTCCGTTCTGGAACCGTGTGAGTCGAGCTCCGTCTGGGCCAGCAACATTATGAGGAACAATATTGTTTTATGTTTATTACTCAGAGTTACGTTTGCCTTCTTTGCAGGGAAGGAAAGCTCCTGGGCGCTCTGGCAGTCGGTCCAGCAGCATTTCCAAGGTAATAAATGTGCAAATAATAAAGCCTTATCGGTTAAAGACGTCATAATGTCTACCTGCCTGTGTCAAGGCCCCATCTGATGTCGGCTAATAATCTAGCAGACTTTGCTGAATGGCTCTGAGGAGACACTTTGTTGTTCTTTAATAAATTATTTTTGTATCAAATTTGAAAGAAGCTACTAACATCTCTGTGACACACTGTCACAAATCCAAAGGTGTTGCATAAAATCACATAATACAGCTGAAGAACACTGAGTCACCCCCCCCCCCCCCCCCCCCCTCCATCCTTTTATATTTTCTAACAGTGAGTCAGACTCTGCTAATCTTTTAAAATGGCAGCAGTGAAACTTTCAGGTATAGATCTAGTTTTTCCTGTTGTGTAGAGACATTTTTGTCTGCTGGGAAGAGAGGTTTCAGGTTGCAACCTTTACTGCTGCCTAAGACAAAAAGGAGCAGCGTGTCATGACGTGGTACATGAGTGAAAAAGCAGCCACATGTTAAATACAAGCACAGCCTGAGCCAGTCTTAAGTTACAGGCTCAGAAGTATGCATACAGGCCCACATACGTAAACGATCCCGTACGCATTAGGGGTCGATGTACCTCGACCTCAGGCTTTTTTGTTGCCAACAGCAACACCCTGGCTATACATGTTGCCACTCTTCCTATTAGAATTGGTACCGGCCCTTTAAACTGACTGGATTCCTGGACTGGACCTGGATTTTAAGCACAGCTCACAAAATTATGATACGTTAAGATTAGAGTCATTTCAGAAGTTCACTGTTTGTCAGCTTTTATCTGTGTTTTCATTTCATTTGAAGGCAGTCTAAACGTCTTTTTATGACTTCATTCCCTTTCTTTGAAACACCTACATGTCAAAGAACCAGACCCTCAGCATGATGCTACCACCACCATGCTTAACAAGTGACAACGTTGAGCATGCTTAAAGCTGGGTCCAACCAGTTGGATTAGTGCTCTGATTTCAGATGAGAAGATTAGTAGTAAATTAATAAAATAATAAAAATAATATTTTTGGTGCATTGATAATATGAATTTAGAACAGACTGTTGGAGAAGAAAATAAGCATAAAATAAAAGCTTTATTTTTATTCTTATCCCTTTCAGGTCAGCAACACAGCTTCAAGAGCATCAACAACCCCGTCTGCTCAGGACATCTGCAGGTAAGACGGACGGCTGTCTGCTACTGCAGAGGAAGGAAGGGCTCTGCATCTGAAAATGCAAAAATAAATGGAGTCATTATATGATATGGAGTCGGGATCGGTATGGAATGAGGAAAGGGAAAATGAGAGCTTGTGGTGGTGATAGTTTGTGGTCCCTTTGGGGAAAACAGGAAATGCGTGTTTGAACCTTTATGTCCCGCCCTCTTCTCACTTCATAATTATTCATTATCCATATCAGAGATTCTCCTTCTGGTTTTGAGCACGTACAGTAAGTTCTACTGCTTGGAGCGGAGGAACAACATGCATCCCGCCCAGGAACAGCTCAGGATTTTAGCATTTGTTTTCAAAAAGTGAATATGGAAAGACTGTGACAACGTGTCATCAGCTATCAGAACAGAAGACAAACGTTTCTGCAGGAACATCAGGTTTTATTTGCACCAATTAAAATTATTGTAATTTGTTTGTACATCTTTTTCAAAGAATGGACTAAAAATGTCTTTTTTTTTCCTTTTTTTTTACATAAAACTGGATTTTCCTGGTTCAGTGGTTTGGTGTGTATCGTCGTACCTCAAATAAAGTTTTGTTGCATTAAGTTTTCTCCCCAAATCAAGATTTTCAGATGCTAATTTATGCACGACGCAAATTTTTTCTGCTTGAAACCAGAAATAATAAATGAATTAGTTATTCTTTTGATGTTATAAGTGAATAGTACAACCTTTTCTTTTTGTCTGACTTGCACTTGTTATATCTACAGGTTTTTTTTGCAACGCTATTAACTTCTTTTAGCATTTCCTTTCCATTCGATGTATTGTTGCTTGACTTTATGTGACTGACCAACACAAAGTGGTCGATGGATGTGAAACGGGAGGAAAAATAGGTTTCACAAAAGAACAATGAAAGCTGAAAAATGTGACTTGCACTCAGTTGCATGAAATTTAACAATCACATATGACATCCGTGTGTGTTTAATTTAACCTCAGTATAAATCTGAACATTAGTTGGACAACCAGCCTCAAATTGAGAATTCAAGGCTCCAACGAAACCTGCAGGCTGGGCAAACAGAGCATGTGGCTGAACACAACATCATCAAAGTAATCCACGGTGGTGGCGGCATCATGCTGTGGGGATGCTTTTCTTCAAGATGTAAATAGAAACTGTTCAGTCCACTCCAAGAACATAAGATCTTGCCAAGTATTTTGGTCTGGTTTCTGGTGCAAAGATCATAGTTTTGTCTTAATACACTTGAATTAAGACAAAACTAACTTACAAGTAAATTTTCAGCAAGAAATGGGAGCTTGTTTTAAGTCAGTAATTCCTTAATATTGGTGAAGCAGAATTAGTTCCTCTGGCAGGTTTGTTTAACTAATAACAAGACAATTTTCCCATATTATAATTTAAATATTCTGCCTGTGGAACTAGTGTTTTTAATCGACATTAAGAAATTATTGACTTAAACTCACATTTTGCTGAAAGGTTACTTGTAAGTTAGTTTTGTCTTTATTGCGTTATTTTATTATCAGGTAGTTATTTGTAATAACCCTCTATTTTCCTTCCTCTTTTTAATGAAGTAATGCTTTGTGTTTGTCGGTCGCATAAAATCCCAGTAAAATGCATTGAGGTTTGTGGCTGTAATTAGATAAATGAGAGAAAATAAAAGATGCAACAAGTTTCTGAAGCTCTGCAGGGCAGCAACGTTGCTGCTTGGCTTCAGTAGCGTCTCCTCTTACATTTTCTCCTCTGTTTTGATTTAAGGGAGAAATTCTACAGATGCATATCAATCAATAAATCCAAGTGTATTTATGTAGCACATTTCAGCATCAAGGTAGTTCAAAGTGCCTTTCATAATATAAACCTCATACAGTAACCTCTTAATAAATGTAAAATAAAAAAAAAACATTACATTTTATCAAGTGCCAGCATCAAAGTAATCAATTTCTCAAAAATCTGCTGAATATTTTATTTCTTGTTTCCTGCAGTGATGTTCGCTGTGCATTTATTTTTTATGTTTTGCACATTCAATTCATAACGTTGCCCCCCCCCCCCCCCCCCCATTCTGTTCCATCTGCTGTTTTCGTGTTTGTTCATGTCCATCTTCATCTGTGTGTTTGTGTGCTTAGCTCTGGCCAGCCGACCCGCTTAGATGATATTTCTGAGTCCCGCAAGCCCAGCAAGCACAAACCCAATCCCTCTGCCATGACAGTCACCGGCACGGCCCTGAGCGCGTCGGCCCAGGCCCAGAAGAAGAAGAGACGGCACCGCCGCAAGAGGAGCAGCTGCTCCACCTTCGACTGCGTGGACCCGAGCGGCAAACAGGAGCAGAGCGACCGCAGCCTCAGCTCCGACCGCAGCGAGCTGGGCGAGAAGCGGGAGCGCTCCTTCAGGAACCGCAAGGAGCTTCCTCCCCGCCTCAGGCGCTCCGGCGCGGCGCAGTCCGACTCCTCCACCGAGGACGAGGCTGGGCGGGAAGCCCGCAGCTGGAGCAAAGAGAAAGCCCGACGAGCGCGGCGCCGCAGCGTCAGCAGCCGAGAGAGGGACGCCGCAGGCGGCCGCGGAGCGCAGCAGGACAAGGGCGAGGCCATGGAGCTGCAGTCGGTGGACTCGGACGAGGAGAAGGAGAACCAGCCCCGGGTGGAGGACAGCGGCGGCCTCAAGAAGAGACACAGCACCAGGGGCTCAGCGAAGAGCCCCGTCTCCCGGAACCAAAGGTCCCGAAGCAGAGAGGGGGAGAAGAAGAGCTGCCGGTCCCGGAGTTCCAGAGACAGCTCCTCGCTGGCGGAGGACGGCGAGCAACTGATCACCAAGAGATACCAGGAGAGGGGGTCTGGAGACGGGAACATGTCGGTGCCCATCCCCCAGAACCACTGCGGGGCCGGGGAGGGTCACGGGGGCACAGCCGGACCCGGTTCAGACGACTCTGAGCTGGAGGTCTGCAGGTTAGTGTGTGAACAGGAAGACGACTGACGACTGTACAAAAACACTAAACAGCTGCTTGTTAAAAGTATTCACACCCCCCAACATCATTCACCTCCATTCCTGATGTTCTCATAGAACTGTTTTATTTTATGTAACAAAGTAACAGTGACTCTGCAGAACTCCACAGCTCAAAACCTACAGACATTTATTCAAATTGTGCTCTTATTCACCTACACATCTGATTTATTGAAAAAAACCCAAAATGGCTCCCCTGTTCAGAGAGAGGCTGCACATCTCCCTGAACATTCCCTAGCTCCAGTGAAACAAGCTGGTGGCAGCATCATGCTGCTGCTGCTGATGATGGATGGAAGGAAGGAGCTGAATATAGGGCAGGGATGGACAAAAAAATCCACAAAAGACTTGAGGCCGGGTCAGATGTTCAACCTCAGGCTGGACAGTCAGGGAGAGCTAGAGCAGCGTGGATTCAGATGACGCTTTGATACGCTAGAATGTCCTAGTCAAAGTTCAGAGCTGCGAAAGCTGCCTTTGAAAAGTTACCCTCCGAGAAGAACAACCTCCTGGCGGACACTTTTCTTTTTATTGTTTAAAAATGTTTAAGCATGCTTCATTTACCTTTTATTTCTTATTTTTTGTTGGTTTGTCAAAAAAAAAAAAAGAAGACCAATGAAATGCATTCTTCATCAAACACTTCATCAGTCTGTTATAAGTTGACAAAATGTGAAGCGGTTTCAGGGACATGAACACTTTTGAGGGGCCTTGTGTTTCCCTCTCATGATGTGTGTGTGTGTGTCATGTGTGTTTCTGCATAGGATCTGCCACTGTGAGGGGGACGAGGACTGTCCACTGATCACGCCCTGCCGCTGCACCGGCAGCCTGAGCTTCGTTCACCAGGGCTGCCTCAACCAGTGGATCAAGTCGTCCGACACGCGCTGCTGTGAGCTCTGCAAGTTCGACTTCATCATGGAAACCAAGCTCAAACCTCTGAGCAAGGTGAGCTCACAAACACACACGCACACGCAGACACACGCACGCACGCACGCACGCACGCACGCACACACACACACACCCACTCATCGAGCCTCCTGAGAACTCAGCTCTGACCAGTGAATACCCAAACACTGAGCTTCAGTAAAAGTACAAATAAATGGACAAAAATGTTCTTCAGTGAAAGTAAAACTACTAGACTCATTTTTTTTACTTGAGTAAAAGTAAGTAAGTAGATGCTGTTAAAAATAGTGAAGTATTAAAAGTAGTGGTAGCTACTTGTTACATGTATCCCCTACACTGCAAAAACACAAAAATCCTACCATGTATTTTTGGTATAATTCTAGTTTCCAGTGCAAATACCTCATCTACTTGCAAGGAGATTAAACTAACTTCTAAGTAACTTTTCAGCAAGATACAGGAGCTTTTTTAAGTCAATAATTCCTTAATATCAATGAAAAGGTTCTGGTTCCACTGGCAGATTATTTCACTTATAACATGAGAAAAATCTTGTGCTGTAAGTGAAATAATCTGCTAATGGAACAGATCATTTCTCATCAATGTTAAGGAATTATTGACTCCTATGTCTTTCTGAATAGTAACTTGTATTTTAGTTTTGTCTTATTTCAAGTGTATTGAGATATTTACTCTAGAAACTGAACCAAAAATACTTCGTAAGATTTTGCTTTTGCAGTGAAATGTAACGGTCTTGTATCATTAAGTGTGTCTGCTGTATGTATTTTTCCTTTACTACATTAAGAGTGTTGTTGCATTTTAACGAACAATTAATATTTTCATTGTGTTTACTCTTTGTTACATAATTCACACTTGGATTTGTGATTCTGTGCACCATAATTTCAGGGACAACCTGCAGCGTTAAACGCCATTAAGCTAACTAAGAAAGAGGAACGATTATATCTTTCAATGTTTTTATTTAAAACAAAGAAAACCGATGTGGTTCAAGTAAAACTTGCTTTAATCATTTCTACTGACATTTGACCTCCAGCTTGTCATCAACTCCACAGCTACAGAAATACAAACAATATTTTAATTTCCTCATACCAGTTTCAGTTTCAAAACTTGTTTTGTTTTTTTTGTTTGTTTGTTTTTAACTGGCTAACTCGAATAATTAATTTTATACTTTCAAATAAATAAACAATTAAAAAACACACAATATGATATGAATGTAACGCAGCACGTTATAGTGGAATAGAAAGTACAGATATTTAATGTAAAATGTAATGGAGGACAAGTCACGATGAAACCTACTTAAGAAAAGTACAGATACACGAACAATGTACATAAGTACAGTAAGTAACTAAGTATTTGTACTTCACTCCATCACATCACTGACTCTAACACTTTAGTTCTAAGTGGCAGCTCTCTCACCACGTCTCTGTCTGTGTCTCTGTCTGTGTCTCTGTCTGCGTCTCTGTCTGCGTCTCTGTCTGTGTCTCTGTCTGTGTCTCTGTCTGCGTCTCTGTCTGCGTCTCTGTCTCTGTCTGCGTCTCTGTCTGTGTCTCTGTCTCTGTCTGCGTCTCTGTCTGTGTCTGCGTCTCTGTCTGCGTCTCTGTCTCTGTCTGCGTCTCTGTCTGTGTCTCTGTCTGCGTCTCTGTCTGCGTCTCTGTCTGTGTCTCTGTCTGCGTCTCTGTCTGCGTCTCTGTCTGTGTTCCAGTGGGAGAAGCTGCACATGACGAAGAGCGAGAGGAGGAAGATCTTCTGTTCGGTTTTGTTTCACCTCATAGCTATAGTGTGTATGTTGTGGTCTGTCTACATTCTGGTCAAGAGAACCACGGACGAGATCCGACTGGGGAAGAACGGTCAGTACGCTCCCGTCTGCCCTCAGGCTGAAACACAAACCCTCAGCAGGACCCTGTGCTGTTTCCCCACGTTCCTCGTTTAAAAGAAATACAAAAATAATAGGTGAACACTACAAATGTTTGGAGTCATTTCTTTATAGTTTTCTTGGAACCACCCAGATATCAAACGACTCTTGAGATTCAAGGGATGAACTCTTGAACGGTCGGCGTTCTTGGCAAAGCAATAGTTTAGTCTAGATCATTAAAAACTTTGTCATCACAGCCTAAAAGCAAAGAAATTTGTTTCCATTTCTGGAGTTTAATTTTTGAGAAATAGCAAAGATTGCACAGCTTGACATTCTGAAGGTCATCCTTAAGCATCAACCAGGCAAAGCTTTATTTAGCTCATGAAATGTGTCGTACAGATCAAATGAAGGATAATATGATGCATCATAATCTAGTCCTGTATGTTTTCCCTCCCAGCTCTAAAATATCTAAAGAAGGTCAAGCTGTCCACTGACTAGCCGCCCATAAAAAGTCTCAGTCTTACATCTAGATATTGGCTGATGTAGCTAACCTAAAGAATGCATATATTAATATACTCCAAACATGTTTATATGCATTTTAACATGGAAGTGCAATTATTTATCTTAAAATTCTAGATTAAAATTAGGTAAAAATATGACTAAGTGTCTAGAAAAGCGCTATACAAATAAAGTATATTGACTTTATGACCTTTTACCTTCATTTATGCCAATCATCCTTTTGGGTCGATTTATTTAAATGCTGACGAAAGAGCGCCGTTGTTTTCGCAGCTGTGTGTGGATTAATATCCTTCTTAGTATTTACTTTTAGTTTTCATCATATTTACTGCACATAGAGTTTAAAGTCAGTTTAGTTTGGAGGAAGTTTTGGATAATTTAGTGTCGTCATGAGGAAACATCACAGGGTACCTTTAAACTCTTCACCTGTCTGACTCTGACTGCATGACTTTAAAAATGTTGTCTATGAATCATTGCTCATTTTTTTTCTAATTTAGTAAAAATTGTGATTGTGGTGTTTAGTTTGTAGAGCCAGTAAAAGGTTTGGACACATTTATCCATTCTTTAACTATATAAAACCAGCTTTTTACTGGCACTGAGAAACTACTGTGGTGGTGTTCCTTTGAAACATCAATCTGGACAAAAGTGTAAAAGATAAGAGAGTTTTCTAGAATGCATCAAGAGTTTAGAAGAGATTTCCTGAAGGCGGTTTGTCTCCCTCTCACAAGGTCAGGTGTCAATTTTGTCTATTTTCTGAATAGTTAAAGAAGAAACCTCCTGTGTGTTTCAAACTCAATTAAATTTTTTTTTTCAAGCCTGGAAATTGTATAAAAATAACTTTTTAAGCGTGCCCAACCCTGAAAATGAGCTGACGTTTTGTTGTTTAATCAAAATCAGACCCATCAGACCTTTTTACAGCCAAACACAGAAAGGAGATGTATAGAATATTTACCTGTTAGCATAAAAGTTACATTTTGAAAATTAAATTGCATTGACTCAGCTCATTTCAATCCTGTTGATTTACTTCAAAGTTTTTGAGAAAGATAAAATTCAGTAATAATTTTGGAAAAATATATTATTTGAAAATTCAAATGAAGGAAAACTGCAAGACATGGAGAATTGCTGTTCTGTTGTCAACCCCCCCCCCCCAAAAAAACTCAAAAGTCAAGATTCAGACTTTCATGATAATCAGAAGGCAACAGAAAGCTTCCCACTTCCTCGCTGACTAAAAATAATCACAAACACTCCCAACCACCTGACTGCGAGCATGTAGCAGCTTTCAAACGCTTGCAAACTGGTTTGGGTGTTAAATTTCTCCTCCTGACTGTGGAAGGAGAAGTTGAGGATGGGAGGATGGTTTCACTTGTGTCAACATTATATGAGTTTTCCACTAATGTGGTAAAACCTGTAACCAGTTTTTAAAAAGTCAATAACAGCTGCAAGTCATCGCAGCGTGCTGCTTGAGTCTGTCACTGAGGACGTTCAGGACGTCTGAGGGTTAAAGCACAAACATGTCGGCGCTCATTGGGCTTCTGGGTGTTTCCGTGCGCCTCTAGTGGTTTTGTACTTTGTTGTTTAATCATTCCTGGAAAAAGAGCAGCTCAAACCAGCTCGCTGGCTTCACTAGCTGCGTTCTCATTACAAAGAAATGTGCACAAAACTTTGTCCATCTTCCCCTGATGTAAAAAAAAAACAAAAACAAAACAATTTCGTAATTGCGGTGTTTCTATTAAATAGGAAACACAATTAAAATCACACGTGAATAGGTTTGCTCACGTGATAAGTCATTTAAAAACACGCTGTGTCATCGTCCTCATACTTCCTGTTGTCGTCTTCTTCGTGGTTTTCGCCAGTGGCAACATCCGGTTGTTGATCATGTGACTCTTCTGCTACAAATAAAATGTCTCTATTGCGGATTTGCGGGACAACCGATTTCAATCTAGCTGAAAAACCACTGCGTGAAAACATTTGATTGAAAAACGAGAATTTTTTTTAAATTGGCGCGTTTCCATTGAGCAAATGTATTTTCAAAATCTCAACTTGTGCTATTAGATGGTCAATGAAAAAGCAGCTACTGTTACCAGGGACACGGTTGTTCCAGCCATTTCTATTTAATGGCATTTCACATATTCTTCCGGGCCGGGGTAGACTGATTAGTTTTATTAAGCACAGCTCTTTGAACTGATTATTTTGGAAGAATCTGAGGAAAATTATATTTTTTATGTCTTCCCTGAGTTCCTTTGATGTTCTCATTCTTCAGAGTATTGGTCAATCTATTGAGTGCTGTCAAATTCATCATTTTATGAGCAAAATGCTGGCTGCACTCAATCATGATTATCAGCCAGATATTATTGCGCCACGGCCTCGTCAGGCGTTCCTAGAGAACTTTTAGCAACATCTTTTAAAAGATTTGGAGATTTTTTGATCATTTGTAGATTAGAGAAAACGTGATAAAGTCACACCTGCGCAAATATGATGAGGCCTGATGTCGGTCTAAGATCTTTCGACCAATTAGGAACTGTGAACACACAAATGACAGCCTTTCTAGAAATATTGTGCAGCACCATCTGGTGTTTGTTAAAAGGAACTGCAACTGTTTCACCGGATTGGAGCAGATGAAGTCCCCCTGACTTCAGCTGAAATGAAATGCTGTAAAGAAGTAGGCAGGAAGTGTCGTTTAGTTTGATTTTAAGAAAAGAAGAACAGTTTGTGGAAACCTTAACAAAAAGGTGAAGTTCTAGATCCTCTCTATCTGAGCATTTTCTGAATTTATCTATCCTTTAGCAGGTTGATGAAAGTAACACCACAGAAGTTCAGTCTGTTTGACTCCGTCTTGTTTTTTCACGTTGAAAACAAAAACAAGACTCTCAGTGCTTTGTTGTGTTGTGTGCTGTCGTCATATTTTAGATGACTAAAACATAGATATTAAACACGGCTTATATGTTTAGAAATGACTTTAAAGCTGCAGTACTTAACTTTTATAAAGAAACAAATGGTAAAACTATCACTATGTCAGAGTATAATATGAGACAAGATATAATCTGTGAAAGAATTGAGCTCCTCCTCCTTCTCCCTGAGCTGTTATTGTTAACCAAAAGAATGCAGCATTTCCAACCAAAAACAACCAATCAGAGCCAAGGGGAGGGTCTTATTGCTATCAGTCATCCTCATGAAGGTGCTGCTAAATCGGTGGCCATGCTAACTAACCTTAGCATTCCCTATGGGCTCTGCTGAAGAGGGGAAGCTGTATGGCAGCAGACAGCAAAATTGGAAAGAGATGGAGGTTGAGCAGCAAGCACGTAGGCTTGATTGGCAGCGCTAAGACTCACCTCTGGGCACTGATTAGTTGTTTCTTGTTGGCACTGGGAGAAAGCTGAGGAACTTGATTTTATGTATGTCTCACACCATACTGTCACAACATATTGACAGTTTCAACAAATATATAAAAATAAATATATATATTTTTTATGAAAGTTACATACTGCAGCTTTCAATCATAGCTTCAGACCAGCAGAGAAATTACTCCCGCTCTTGATTGCAGATGAGTTACGGAGAGTTTCTCTTCTAAAGTACTATTCAGCTCAGGGTAAGCAGCTCTGCGCACACACTCTCCCCCCGTCCTCCAGCGCTCCCCTTGGAGCCCGGCTGACTGCGGGTTGGGGGGTTCTCTGCCTCCACAGGTGTGCTGGAGTGGCCCTTCTGGACCAAGCTGATCGTGGTGGCCATCGGCTTCACGGGCGGCCTCATCTTCATGTACATCCAGTGCAAAGTTTACCTGCAGCTGTGGCGCCGCCTCAAGGCCTTCAACCGCATCATCACGGTGCAGAACTGCCCGGAGAAGAACCTGCACCACCCACCTCAGGCCCGGCCCGGCGCCATGTCCAACGGGAAGCACGGAGCTGTGGAGGTTCCCGTCGCTCCGGCTCAGGCTCCTGCTCCTGCTCAGGACATGGACTCGGACTTGTCCGTGGAGGCTGCGGTGGCTCCGGACCCAAACCCCGTCTGACCGATGCTCCTGCATGCCGGACCACGCTCTGCTCTGTTCAGAGAGGCAGGCGAGAGAGCAAGGCGTGATTCAAGACTCAGGTGGTACTTTCTACTCAGCCGCAGCGATAACTGGTCTTTGAGATGCAGCAGATGAGTCCAAGTACTGATCCCGTCCAGGACAGCTGGCATGATGTGGAGGGACAAAACGCAAGAGACCAGTAAGAAAAGGGAGACAATAAGAGGGGGACTGAAGAGAAAAGACGTGGTTTAATGGCCTGGTTGATGCCATGTTATAAGTATGCACTTTCTAAACCTGCACTGATAGAAATGATGTAGTTGAAACTCCTGAGGATGGGTTCAACCAGAGGTCAGTGTGCTTCAAATACGCCTAGCAAACTGAAGACCGAGTTCACATATAAAGCTTCACACATCCCACATATACCAGACAATATATAATACGATAGACACATGATCAATGTCAATGGATAATGCAACTGATAGAAAATTAAATATTGAGAATATTCACTGAACTCCACAGCATTCTGGAAGATGTAGGCAAAGGTTTAGCTGCTCAAGGCTAGCAAAGCAAAGTTGCTGGCATCAGGTGGCCAGGTAACAACCAGCCCCTCATTCTACGCTGTTTGCTTCGTACAGTCCAGATTCTCAGCTGTTGAGAAACGATTGCTTCCTGGAGGCATGGAATCAGGTGAAGTTTTAAACTTTACCCAAATGCCAACATTTCTCCGTGACATATGTAATGCGCTGGCTTCCTAGCTGGGAAGCTATGAAGCTTCCTGAAAATTGGCTGCACTGTAAACAATCGTCCTCCGCTGCAAAGAGAGAAGGGCAGAGCTAAACAAGATGGCTGTCATTTGATAATTCGATATTTGGAAGCGAGACCAAAGCACACTCTGATCGACTTCGTTCACTTCCCACACTGCCATTGCTAAAACAACAGGCAAATCTAAAACAGTGCAGAAAATCAACGTCATCGTTGTCGACTCCTCCTGCTGTTTCTGATTGGCCTGGTAGAAAATCTACTGGAGGAAAATCAGTGCTGGGAGAAAACCCATACTGAAGGCTAGTGGCGTCAACTGACTCACTCACTCATTGGTTACCTAGCAACAACCTGTTCAGTAACTTGCGCAGCAGGAGTGTCAGGTTTTGCCACAGTGTCTCATAACTTCTTAAAAAATAAAAATCAGCATGGAGAAAAAACTGTGGATAAAACAGGAACAGTCACACCAGACGTTTGGCAGGATTTTAAATATCTAAAACAAAAAACTAATCAGTAATTATCAATAGACTGATATGAAACACTTATGTTTTTCAGCCATATCGTCGAAATATCCAGCAGATGATGATGTAGAAACGTACATTAGTTCAAATCCTCTCAGCCGCCACCTCTAACCGTCACATTTACACACTGATCAGACCCACTAACTGGTTTTGTCTACATTGCAGAAGTATTCGTGCCCCTGAAAATCCCTCCTGTCAAACTGCCCCGGGGCAGATGTGGCTACAAGCTAGCTCCCCACCATCAGTGTGTGAAGGACTCTGGAGTTGTAGAAGAACAGGACTTTTACAGATATTTAACATTCTGTCATTACAGCCACAAAGTTCTTTCATTTCAACAGGATTTTATTTGATACACAAACATAAAATAAAGTTCTGGATGTATTTTAATGTAGCCTCCCTTTTATCTGACACTACTAAATAAAACCCAGATGCTCCACAGAGCGGTTCATATGAGACTTTGTCCATGACTGGAAGCACACTGACACCTTCAAACACTCAGGTCTTCAGACACCAAAGACTTGTAATTATTAAAGCATTTAGTCTTAATTCCAGTCTGAATCTAAATATGTGACCTTTTTAAATGTATTAGGGCAGTTTTGTTGTCGTTTGTGGTTCTTACTCTGCAGTCAGTGATTTCAATGTCAATGATTAGAGGTTTTACAGTTGCCATCTGTTGGTGTTTTTTTGTTAGATTGCAGCCGTGTTTGTCTAAACCTTGAAAAGGGATAAATGTTTAATTTTCTAAAATTTTCTACAGATGTGATTTCCAGTGTCACAGGTCACAGTTCAGGGGTCAGAGCGTGTTTATGTCTTCAATCCACAGTCTGTTCATAGCTCTGATTGAAGACGCCGTTACATGCAAAACCTTTTTTTTTTTTTTTGTCTGTGCAATAAACGATGAATGTAGAACATCCAAAAATCTGCTGCTGTTATTAAACCCAACGGAAAAGGTTTGGTGTGGCTGAATCTGAAGGTCTAGCACCATCTTGTGGACAGTCGTGGCAGAGCAGCGTGATCCAGTCAGACTGAGGTGTTAGTGAGACTCTGGCATCTCCATGTTGTCATCCAGCGCCTCTTCTTCATCATCTTCATCTCTTCTATCATCATCTTCATCATCATTATCATGCTCCACCTCCTCTTTTTCCTCCGTCTCAGCCTTTGTGTCCAAAACTTTGCTTGAAACGTTTCGCATTTTTATGTTTGGAAGTTTCTTCAGATCTCCAGTCCAATCTCTGAAGAAAATAAAAAAAATATATATTTAGTTTTTTTTCCCTATACCTGAGAGACATGTTATAAAGAGTCTTAATGAAAATCTTATCGTATTTTCAACATGTTTTGTACCTTTTTTTATTATTATTGCCGTTTCTAGGAACAAGGGTTGTGAATTTGATCAGATTATGTGTGGACTAGGCAAAATTACACATTAAGGCTTGAATATATACATACACTTAGGGCTGGACAATAAACTAATATATATTTCAATATTACACATTATCAATATAAATAGATAATACATCTGGTAGAATATTCAGAATATAGAATATTCACTGAACTAAGTGTTTGTTTCCCATTTTATTGTTTTTGGTTGTTTTATTTTGAACATTTAAAATATCCAGTTTCAGTGTTAAGTGTTCTTAATTAAAGTTTACTGGTCTTTGAGAAGGTGAACTTGCTTATTATATCCTTACCAATACGTCACTCGCAATTGGTCTCAAACCAGTGTTATCGTTAATCGTTAACCAATGTCCTCTTTTGTGATGGTAAGGGTTTGGGTCAGAAGGGTTGAGTCTAGGACACGACTGTGTGTTTCATTACGATCCGGCAAATCAAAACTGGACTTGGAATGGATCAGTTAGGTCTAATTAGTGTGCCTCAAAATCTGACCTGAATGATTTCAGATGCTTGGTGTTGATGATGTCTGGGATCTCTGAAAAACAAACAAACAAAAACAACAAGGAAAGATGGAATCTGACCGGAATTATCAATGTGCACAGCTGCTTTGTGTCTCCGGCAGTGACTCACCCAACCCAGCGCCCTCAAACTGCGCCCGCTCTCGCTCTACGCTCTGTTTGATGGCCGCTTCTCTGGCTCCGTGGAGACGACCCTGACGACCCTTGATCCCGTTCACCAACTCGATCTGCTCGAGCTCCGAGTCGAATCTGTGGAGGTACCTGAACAATCCAGACAAACATAATCAGCCCTATAAATACGGCAGTGCTGGTAACTCTGGTTCTGCTGCTCTGACTTAAACCCAACATTTCTATGAAATCCTTCAAACTTGGACACATTTAAATCATGGAAGGTTCTCCACGGTCTACAACTACTTATCCAGATATAACAGTTATAGATGGTTGGACAAGAAACCAATACTTATCTCACAATAGATGCATAATATCAGTTAATAACCATCTACAAAAAAGATTTTGAAGGATTTGGAGTTAATGAGTTACAACATTTAATTTCCCTTTGGGATCAATTAAGTATTTTTGAACTGAATTAAAGGTCTGGGAAGAGCCAGCAGAACCGGGTCTGGTACCTTTCAACAACCTCACAGGCATCTCTCTTGGTGTAACTCGTCTTGTTAGGATCCAGTTGACTCTGAAACCACAGCAGCTTCTCACCTGTGATTTACAACAAGCAGAACCGTGAGCTCACAGGCCTTTACCTTCACAACGACAATGATTATTACTATTCTTATAGTTATTTATTTTTTATTATAAATACTGTAGAACCACAAACTCGCCTATGTTGCTCAGGCGTGTTGCTTTTTCACTCTTCATCCTGTAACATGAAAGAAACGCCAATTAGCTTAAAGCGGTCCAAACAGCTGGAAGCAGCGCCGGTTCTGGTTCTCATGGACTGGCCTCTCCTTCCTCTTCAGCCGGACGTCCTCCCGGTTCAGGTAAGCGGCCTTCCTGCTGAACGGATGGACGACTTTGTCCGCAGCTTTGCTCTTCTGGGCCTTCGGCTGAGGAACACAGAAACAACCATCAGTTCTCCGTCCTTCTAGCCGCGGCTGCTGTCAACACACTGCAGACTCACGCTGCCTTACCATCTCGCTCTCAGGAGTACGCGCGTGGAGCTTGTGTTGACAAGTGAACAGGAAACGGAAATGGTCCTTCACTGAAATACGTCCCGGAAGAAAATTTGCTTGCTGCGATTTTTTTCTCGAGTTCCGGATCACTTGGTTCAATACAAACCTGGTCATCTTCTTAACAATACATTTTGTTAATTAAACACTAACTCAAAAATAACAGTGGATACGAAATTAAACCGCATATTTTTATTTGGGTTTTACAGCAGGGTGGACACACTCTCTCCTATTTGTATAATTCAGTGTGAGTACAAAGCGTTTATTCATTGATTCATTATTTTATAAATTTGGTATATTCTCTTTCCTGTATTTAGTAGGCGATGTAGTAGATAAATTGTAAATGGATGACAGAGATCAAAATAACCATAAAAATAATTCAGTTTAATTCAGTTCAACACAATCATACAGACATTTTTAATTGAACATTGTTAATCAGTGCATCAAGTTTGGTTTACTATTTAAATTAGCTAAAATGTTTCTATCTAGGGAAGCCTAAGGGATTGCATTAGAAGAGCACGTAGCGACAGTTGAGAGGAAAAACTTTAACAAGAAGAAACCTCCAGCAGAACCAGGACCTGGCTCAGAATGAGCTGCTGTCTGCCAACACCAACTGCAGGTTGAGAAGACAGAGCAGAGACACAAAGAAGAAACGGCTGAACCAGGTGTGCTTTCCATGTTAATGAAAAGTAAAAAGTTAATAGCAGGAGAGGGAGAACATTTAGTGCTTGGCAACATTATCAGCCGGCATCCCTCTGCAGAAAGTAGAATGCCAGACCCAACAGCTTCTACGGGGAGAAAAATACAGAGTGAAACATTAAATTATACATTGAAATAACCGCAAGCAATGCAAATTGGAGAGCAGTAGAAGAATAAAGTAGAAGAATGAGGACAAGTGGTCAGTTTTTCGTTTAGCAGCCTAAAGCAGCATTGCATATGTACACAAGAAACAGCAACAAAACATTCACAAGAAAGAGACAAACAAAATGCAGACTGCACTCTTGACCTCATGTGTTCATCAACATCACACCTGATGTCATTTAAAGCAAGTATAAACTGAGTTTGAATGTATTTTAATGGGATCTACAATCTAAGAGTAATGTTTGTAGTTGACAAATTTAATGTTTGTAGTTGACAGGTTTATATTCATATTTAGATAAATCCATTATCTAAAGTTGCGAGGGAGGCTGGTGCTTCTTTCCAGTAGTCATTAGGCAAAGATGATGGAGATGGAGACGTTCTATGTCATTTGTTGGGATTACATTATTTTTCAATGACCAATTAAGATCATTTTCAATGGATTAGAAAATGAATGTTTTGCTTTCATCTTAAAATGAATGGAAAGTGGCACAGCCTACTAACCTTGGTTAAATAGTTAAAGTGTTTTCTGTTGGTATAAAAATGTTTTTTAGACCAACAAAATAGAAAAGACAACTCAAAAAGTTAGGAAATTAATTCTACATCTTTCCTTTTTAAGGCAAATGTCTGGAAACCTGTTGTGGACCTACATTGACTGGTTCTTTGCTTTATCTCATTTGTGTAATTGTCAGTGTTCAGTGTGAAACTTCCAATTCACTCCCAGGTCAGATTGTGACATGTTCTAAAATTGGCAAATCAAAAAAGAGCTTGTTGAAAAACAAAACATGTCGATTTAAATAGAAATGTACATCAGTCAAGCTCCGACTTGTTCCCAGAGACCAGTGTAGACAAGTCAGACTCCTCCTACACTTTTGATGGTAAAGAGAGAAAACTGCGTCAGAGTTCTTAAAATAAATCTAGAAAGAAGCGAATTGCTGTAAAATCTTTCGTCCCTGTTTAACAGTCACTGCAGGCTGAGGACAAAGTTCAACTTTCAACGAGTTAAACCTTGTTTCAGTTTGCTTTACTTCACTATCAGCACTTGAAAGTTTGTCTAGAAAAAAGAACCAACAGCAACTTTAGAACATTATTATTTTTTTATGTAAGACGTAGATCTAGTTAAAAGCAGATATTTACATGCAATGTATAAAAAGATACAAACAAATTCTTTCTTTCTCACTGTTTGAAGTTAGGTTAGACCAAACCTTTTTTGTTTTAGTGTAGCTAGAATTTCTCAATTTATTTTTATTTGCTAAATGCCAGAAAATGTGTCGAGAACATATTTTAGGATTTTTATTTTGTTTATTTATTTTTTTCAACTTTCCTAAAATTCAAAAGTTTACATACGTTTGGTCAGTATAAGGGATTCCTTCCTCAAGCTTCTCTCAATAGCTTAAGAGAAGCTTGAGCTTCTCAAGCTCAATTGTTTGAACATACATTCAATTAAATGTATGTTAATTGAAATGTTTGCAATTAACATACATTTCAATAAATAGCCAAAAGTAGTAAAAGTTGATGAGTTTTTCTTCCATTTGCATTATTTTCCATCCACTGTTGGCTCGTTAATGAAGGAAGGTTTCTTAGATCACTCAACTCTACTAAATCAACCAATTATTCTGGCATAAAAAGGCTTTAACTCAAGCGATGAACCAGTGCTGGGCTGACATCTCACAGAAAACAAGCAAAAAAAGCAAAAAACAAAACTTTGCCTTTGGATCTTTTGGCCATTTGCAACCAGCAGTCTGTGACAAATGCAAAGTTTGATCAAATGTCTTCAGCTTCATCTGCCAGCATCTGATAAGGCTTAATAGGAATCACGTTGTGGGCTTGCATGATGTCAGGCGGTGCTTCGTGCATAATATGGACAGTGCTGTCAAAACGTACCGTGTGGGTGAGCGCCCAGACACACACACGCAGCTTGTTGGGCTAGAATAACTATGAGTAAAACTTTCCAGTGTCACAGAAATAGCACAAACGTTAAAAACAGCAGAGAAAATATCCTCTTCCCCCTCTTCAAAATCAATACAAGGTTGATCTAAAAAAAAACAACAACACACAGAAAAGAAGCAATTATTTTTCAGACAACATTTTTCAACTGTCTTGTGTTGCCTTGCTAGCCTGCATGTTCACATCTATGAGCTCAAAGTTTCACCTGCACGATTTACTGCGGTCGCTCAGCTGGATGAGGTCGAGCTACAAAAGGATTTCCTGTAAACATCCCCGAATCTAAAAACGTGGAAACCTGAGAATCTTCAGACACGTTTGGTTTGAGACAATAAAACATTTTTTGAAAACGGGGCTGGTTATAGGTAGTTGTCCAGGGCGGCATCAGAAAGGGGCGGGGCATCCAAGAACTAAAAAAATTAAACATCTGTCAGTTGTCCCCTGAACAAGTTTGCTACTACATGTACTAATGTGTAGTGAAGTAAATTTCCCTTAGCTGTTGTGGAGTCCTGAAATTATCTGAGAAAAAAACCGGATAATTTCTTGCATTTTAATTGGTTGTAGTGAGCAGAAGGCGGGGCTTGCCCAGGCCACCATTCCTATAACTTCATGCATATTTGTATTTTGAGCTCACAAAGTTTGGCATAGTGATTAATCATGTTGCTAGTGTGCGATTAATCACAATTACATTTTTCAATAGATTGACAGCACTAGTTAAAAAACAGCCATAACGCAACATTTCACTGTCAAAAATCATCTTGATTGCTCTTATGTAATTTTCTAAGAAACAGGATTTTGTGTTTCAGTGCGTTAACAGCCATGTTGATCCCAATTAACAGAATGAAACGCCTGACCCTATTGGTAATGGATCTTTTTAACTTGAGCGTAGCGTTTTAAAATTAAATTACTGAAGTAAATGAACTTCCCCATGATCATCTCATGTATTTAGCCTGATGCAGCTGTCGCTGTGTGAGCTGCCCATCTTCCCATAGAGACATTTCTCTCTGCTCCTCCGACGTGTCTTCATCTCGATTCTGGACCACGACAGAGTCATTTGACGTCGCCCAGCTCTTGTGAAAACCAGCCTTCCGAGGAAATTCTCCAGCTGTTCTGCTCCTCAATGCCACTTTTTGTTGTGCAAAGAAAAATGAGGCCTGCTTGACTGATAAGACTTGGCTGCAGGAGTCGTGTTCAAACACGCCCCGTCTCCGTCGCCGTCCTGCCTTGAAGAAAACCATGTGGAGCCTTGTCTTTTTATTGAAAGTAGGCCAGCGACCCCAGAGATAATCACAGCGGCATGACCCTCGGATGCGTGGTTGCTAATCCACCGCGCGCCGTTCTTCCTGGACCCTGCAGGAAGGACACAACTGTGAATTGAGAGGCGCCTCACTGCGGCTCTTTGACAGGAGGCACCTGACCTGCTGCCATTCGCCGAGCGATTTCTGGAAGGAGTTCTTCCTTCCTCAAAGTTAACTCTCTCTGCCCCCCACCACTCCGCCTTGGTGCCGTTGCCGACCTGACTAACAGGAATGTGATCGCTGTGCAGATCAGGAGCCGTCAGACTTGTAGCAACAAGCACACACTCTGCTTGTTGCATCAGATCTGAGAGCAGTCGGCGTGAGTCTGTGGGTGTGTTTCGTGTGGCTTGGTTTAAAAAAAAAGGGAAAAAAACGTTAAGTCAGATCAGGAAGTGTGATGCTGTGGCAGGACAGGAGGAAACAGACTCAGAATGGCAGTGTGTGTCTCTGCTTGATAACATGACGGCCCCCCGGCTGAAGACCCCGGCTCTGTTCCTGCTGCTGCTGCTGCTCAGCGCTCTGACCGGGACAGGTAGGCCGACAAACCGTCGCGTCACAGAAAACAGCTCTGTCATTGTCTGTCTCCACTCCCATGCTGCTTTCCCTTTTTTTTTTTTTTTTTTTTTTTGCTCTGATCCTCCATGACTTTATTGCCACATGATTTTCCAGTTTTAGCTGAAAAGTCCAGGTCTGAGCGGTCTTCCATCGGAAAGCACAAGGCTTTTTTTCCTTCCAGGTTCGTCTTCTTTTCTCGTAATCTTCTTCATGCCAGAAACTCGTTGTGGAATCTGCTTTCTCTGTCCTGAGATAAGCCCCAGCCTGACTCCTCTGTCCCAAATTTCACAACTCACCGACTGCTCAGATAATTAGGTGATCAGATTAAACGAAGAAAGCGGAAATCTTTTGGGAATGGCTCCTGTTTGGAAACGCCACCTTCATTCTGTTTAATTAGTGAACTTGGTAACTCTCTTTTTTATATATATATTTTTGTTGCAGCTGGTTGTTCAGACGGAAGTCCAGAGTTCCTGTGTGACTCATTGTTGATGGTGTTTTGTTCATCAGTTTTTCTTTTCAGTTGCTAACATGCCCAAGTAACATCTGTAACACTTTTCCGTTGTTGGCACATAGTATTACAGTCAGTTCTAAGCCCTAAACCCCAAGAAGTCAGGATCCTCTCTGTGGCTTTCATGACATCTCGCAAAACCCTTTAAATCCTTTCATCCACAGTCTAAACTCCTTATTCTTCCAAGGTCGCAGGGGAGCGGCCTAATTGTTTTAGTAAGACCAGAAAGCAGAGCAATACTGTTAACAAAAAGGTGAACTAAAGTCTCTGCTGTGGACTAGGAGAGAACTGGCCACACTCTGGCAATTTCCTTCAGATGATGTTGATGATGGTTTGTATCTTTACATCAAATATGTTCCCAGTTTTTTTGGTATCGATTGGAATGTCTGCCACAATAACTAAAACTTCAGCTTTTCCTTTGTTGAGCTCAAAGGACAAAACTAAAATACAATTGAAATTCCCTCAGTGGTTCTGAGGTGAATGCCCTGTCTCCTGATGACGCCACCCAACGAGTGGCGCACCAATCCACTTTTTCACTTCCTGTACCAATATCAATATCTGAGGTTTAGTGTCGGCCGATACCGATCCGATACAGAAAAGCAGAGCTCAGACGTCGCTCAGAGCACAAAGGATAGAATTAGACTGAACAGATTTGTCCTTATGGACCTGGCACTTTGTCACTGATACCCAGCCTAGAAGTTTATATTCATTATTGGGACCCATACAGATATTAATATTGAATCGGTGCATCTCCATAACAAACTGTAACACATAAACATTTCAAAAAGTGAGGGACCTTAAATGTGGAACACCATAGTTTAGATTGGGACTTTCTGAGTTACAGTATTTACAGAGAATTTTCTGTTATGAGAAGAATAAATTAGGACAATTCCATGAATCGGATTTCTTAGATTAGTGTGTCATAAAAATGTGTAGGATGCTTCCTAGTGTTACTAAAAAGAGTCAGTGTGTTTTTGTATTCATGTTAGTGTGCTTGAAGTAATGTGAGATGTTTCATTGCAGCATTTTGTCGAGAAGAGACGTCAAGTCAAACAAAAAACAGCAACAGTACAGCAAGAAGTCAGGTTTTTACTTCAACTCCTCCAACTATTCCAGGTAAGACAAAAGAATAGCATCCAAGCAATAATGCTGATTGAATGTATGCAGACAGATTTTGCTGTTAGTCTCACTGTTTAACTTTGTGCATTGATTCTAATATTGTTTCTAATAAGTGACAATCTTATGTTAAAGAAAAATTTGTTCAGTAAAGCTGGCAGTGCTGGGAATATTGGTCTTCAGAAAGATTTAACATTTTCCCAGATTTTTCTGTCTCAAATCGCATTATGTAAAATTGACTAAGAGATCCAACATATATGTACAATACAGATCGGAAAGTATATAACGTTTCTCTGGTAAGACTAAAACCGAACCTTATAGTTATAGGAGAATATATTTCACGTTGCTAAATTCAGTCTCATCCTATTGAATATTTCAGTTTATATTGTGACTTATTGACAGAAACAGACAAACAAAGAGAGAAGTGGAGGATCAGTTTGTTTTGATCAGTCAGATTGAGGATAAATGCATTCTCAAGGTGCTTCAATACAGAAACTCTTGCAAAATTATATATAAAAATATATTTTCAAGATATTCCACTTCCTACCAGTCGTACAGACAGTTTCAGATTTAGTGGCTGGGAGCACTACTACATCTCACCAAAGGCATTTCCTTCTTTATTTTGTGGTAGTTTCACTATTTTCGTGTGGGGGTGGGCATATGTGTGTGTGTGTGTGTGTGTGTGTGTGCGTGCATGCGTGTGTGTGTGTGTGTGTGTGTGTGTGTGTGTGTGTGTGTGTGTGCGTGTTTGTTTCTAATACCTTGTGGGGACCATTTTCCTGCCATATACTACGTTGTGGGGACACACTGCTCCTTGTGGGGACTGAAGCCTGGTCCCCACAAGGGGAAACGCTGTTTTTGGGTCAGGGGTCAGATTTAGGACTAAGGTGTGAATTGAGTTTTGGTTGGTTAGGGTTAGATATGTAATGGATAGGGTTAGGATAAGATTTAGGCTGTAGAAATGAATGGAAGTCAGTGGAAAGTCCCCACAAAGATAGCTGCGCAAACATGTGTGTGGGTGTGCGGGTGGGCGTGAGTGCGTGTGTGTTTATGCATAATTTCAAATGGATATTTCTATATGTAGAAAAACACTGAGCTGAGCTGCCCAGTCTAAAACCATGTTGTATCTTTGATACATGTTTTGATACATAACAACAGAAAAGATGCAAAACAAATAAAAATGGCCCCAAATTTGGTTAATTTGTGCAGGAATTCTGCTTGTGGTGATAAGAATCCTGAAGAGTCATGTTGGAAAATAACACAATAATTTAGTCTGTTAATCTAAGTGATGTTCTGACTATGATTAAAATAATGCATCTTTTAAATTGAAAATTAACAATATAACAACAAAATATCCCCTAATTATAGGAGGTTATTGTTTGCTTTTTAATATTAATATTTTATCCTTTAATGAAAGTAAAATTACATTAATCAGAACAAACAGGGAACCCAACACAACCTGTCAGCTTTTTAAGTGATCCTAAACTAGAAGGAAGTCACTTCAAGTCTTCCTCTGCTTTCCTAGTCTGTGGATGTTTCTGGGCCACATTTTCCACGGTGCACAAACACTGCGAAGGGTTAACTGGGCCTTTAAGCTCATGTTTCTTCACCTTCTCCATCTTGGAAGGTCTCAAGTTGAAACTGAGAGTTTGTCAGTGTTTTCCAGTGTGACACATACTGTACTGATAAAAGCACATTTCTGTTGATTCTGCCTGTTTCAGGGAATAATGACAACACCACAAACACAGCACAACCGGAAGGTAAATCCACAGGTCCTTCTCTGTTTTATTAGATCATTCTTTGTGATTCCAATTTCTTTTTACTTAATTATTTTTGTTTTATTTATTTACTGCTGAAGTTCCTGAAGGATCTGGTTCAGGTGAACCTGGTAAGTCGAGCTATTTGTTTTGCATCGTATGGATTATGTCTGTGGTTCTAGGTGGATGGATGCATAAAACTAACCTCAAAGTCAAAGTGCTAAAATGCCTCAAACGTCTTGATCAAATCTGGTCCTACAGTCTTTTCTCTGACACATTTCTGCAGATACTTCACCAGAAATTGTGCTTATGAATGATCAATCAGGGAATAACGGCGATGAAACTCTTGACCAATTCATCCTGATTGGTGCGGTTGTGGCGGGCATAATCGTTGGTGCCATCATTATCGCTGGCGTTGTCGTCTGGTGCAGGTGCAGTAAAAAAGCGGGGAACCAAGGTGAGTCTGCTGCGATGGGGAACCAGAATAAAGAGACTAAACGTTTAGTCTTTTCTGTCCATGGTTCAAGTGAATGTTCACGTTTTTGAATTCTCAAAACATCTAAAACATCAGAATCAGAGTTTATTTACCAACAGTGTGTGCACAAACGAGGAATTTAACCTCAGTTTCAAGCATTCAGACGTTAACTATAAGCAGGGGGAAAAAAGATAAAAGAAACAGTATGTACATGTGTTTGCAACCAACCTTGCATCAGTGTAGGTTTCCATTTTTTATCTATGCCAGCCTCACAGACATTCATATGGCGACAGATTTAAGCTGCTGCTGCAAAACTGATGAAACTGACATAATATCTTCTCCCTTTCTGACGGTTTTATGCATGAAGGCATATCTAAAATGATCTCAGGTTCAAAGATCATTCAGACCTAACAGATTCCACGCTGACTTTAGTAAGTAAGCAACAAAATCAAACAGCGGAAAAATCTGGTGATCGAATAGCTTAGGTCGTCCTACAGCAACGACTGCAGTCTTTCTATCTCACTTTATTTTTGTATTATTTTTTTTAAATCTACAGCTCTTAAGTTTGCACTACCACTTTTCGGTCTGGTTGAGGTCTGGGATTTAATTAGGCCATTGAAGGAGGTTTCAGCTGCCAGTCTAGACTACCTTGGGATTTCAATTGAAGATATAAAGGGCTTTATAAATGAAATGATTTATTATTATTGTTATTATTATTACAAAATAGTTTGTAGCAATAACAATAGAGCAATTTTCCCCAGCAGTCTGGCTGTCAAACAAGCCCAAATCATCACACCTCCACCACCGTGCTTTGGAGCTGGTAATAAGATTGTAGTCGTTAACTAAAACTCACAAAACCATGAAAACTGAAATTGAGGAAATATTTTTGTTAATGTAAAAAAAATAAAAATGTTAATTAATGAGAGAGAAAACATATCATGCAATTATAAAATTAATCAAAATACTTTTTATAGATATAATATCCTTAGATTTTGTGTTTATCAATCTATTAATTAGCCTTTCCACTGATGTGAAATTGTACTTTTCTCCAAAACATGTCAGTTATCAGTAAATTATGGTATCCCATAATCCTCCTGGTGTCGCAAACACTAGTCCGCAAAATGGCGACCGGAAAAGTTGAGAGAAAACACCAGTCAGCTTCTTGTTCAACAATGATTAAATAAATTTTTTTTTAATGGTTTCTTCTGTTGTGTATTCATTGTCCAATCGTTGTTTACACAATCACAATACAATACTTTGACCTTTTTAAATTCTCCACCTGAAAATTAACTATAAAAAACCTAAAACTATTACTATAAACACTAAAAACTAAACTAAAATTAACCAATATTCAACTAATAAATATCAAAAACACAAAAAATTGTTTAAAACAAACTGAATTAGACAAACAAAAAGTCACAACTTAATAAAACTAGACTGTCATAAAAAAAAACCCAACACTAATAACTCATGAGACGTGTTTGCACTGAAATCGTCTGTTTGGATTTCACCAAACATAAATAACATTTACTAAAAACTGCTACATTCAGTGGCCATTTTGCAAACCTTCTGTTGTCATGTTCTATTTTAGAGGAACTCTGTCAAACAAACTGCACTTGTTCCTTCTTCTATTAGTCATGTTGTAAACTTTAACAGTGAGCATCCAAACTGAGTCACTGTTAAGGAAACTGGGTGTATTTTAGGCCTTTAGACCAACATTGACATTTTGAGCAGTAACCAGAGTTGACAGGATATCTGTTCATATCCTATTTTTTTTTTTTTTTTTTTTTTTTTTTTTACAAACAAAAATCTGAAAAGTGTGGTGTGCATATGTATTTAACCCTGTGATGTAGGGAGAGCCACAGCTTCCTTCAGCTACAACTGTGCATTTCAAATGTTAAAAATCTTCATTAGACTTTGGTCCAGGAGATTTAAACATGAATGTTTTGATCTGAACCTTTTGCTGCGGCTCTGGTTGGATGTTCAGGACTGATGTTCTACGCCCAACATTCAGCTGTAACAGATTCCGTTAGAGGACTGTCCTGGCTTTAGCGCAGGGGTCTCAAACTCAATTTACCCGGGGGCCGCTGTAGGTAGAGTCTGGGTGAGGCTGGGCCGCATTCACACACACGGTCTCCTCAGCCGAACCTTTCTGATTGCCTATTACCATATTTGGCCGTAGTCAGGCGCTGTAACAGCCGTAATTGTGTAGTGTCTCTTTAAGATACCCTAGTATTGCTAATGATGTCAGAAGTATGCGCCACGGCTTCTCTGTAGAGAGCGTGGGAGAAACGTGCTAGACGGACATGTTAGCTCCCTAACTTTTCAGTAATGTTACGGGTTGTTTGGACGCTGCTCAATTTTCATGTCTGATAATATAGCAGCCGTTCAACCGGCTTTGTAAGGTTGGTGAAGAGCGTATTTATTAAAGGACAACACTGTGGAATTCCCAGTACCAGTGTGGTTGTGAGTTTTTGACCGTCCTGACGAATCTGCCGCCTCCTCTCCTCCCTTAAACACAACCCAAGCGTTACAGCGCCTAACCTTAATTACGTTACACTGATCAGCAACTTCCGGGTCTAGACTGGATGCTGAAGCACGTGAAGCGGGAGCAGCCGCGGAAATTGCTCATGTACCGCATGCAAATAATGACAAATAGAAAATGCAAATAGGCCCGGCCGATGTCCCGCCCCCGAGAGCAATATACTCAGCTCCGCACACAACACTGAAAAGTGCCAATTATATCAAACTTGCGGGCCGCACTAACGTTAAACTTTCATATTAAGGCGGGGGCCACAAACTATCGTCCCGAGGGCCGCAGTTGGCCCGCGGGCCGCGAGTTTGAGACCCCTGCTTTAGCGTCTCACGTCTCCCTGTTGACTCTAACTAGCTTTTCAATCTCAAATGAAGAAATGCACCTCAGCATAATGCAGCCACTGCCATGCTTCACTGGATGGTGTGGTCAGCCACCTCCATGCATTGTTACCTTCCTGTCTTACAAAAAGTTACATTTTGGTCTCATATTTGAGGAGAGCAGCTTCTTCTGTACCTTCCTACCACTCTTCCACAGAGGTCAGATTTATGCAACCTATAGTTATTGTGTTGAGTTTCCACAGTCCTGTTGAAAATAACATGCCATGTTCATTTAGAACCAGGGTTATTATAGTTTTGGGCTCTTCATTGTAGCTTAGTTTTATTTTGTTTTGTGTAATTCTGTTAGCTTTCATTAGTTTTTAGAGTGTGTTTGCTAGTTCGTATTAGTTATTACTAGTTAAATAGTTTTTTTCACACTTTGGTTCATTTGTAATTCAAAAATACTTTCAAAAGGTCAAAATATTGTGTTGTGATTACGTAATTATCAAATGGGTAATGAATACTCAATTCAATTCAAAAATGAATTGAATTCATTTTTTAAAAATGAATTCAATTATTGGGTGGGTGGGAAATGAATTAATCTATTTCTTAGCATTTCGAATTGATGTGAAATGAACACAAAAACGAAGGATATTGCATCTACAACTTCAGTATGTTTTAGCTAGTTTTACAAATGCACCATATAGTCCCTGTTAGCCTTTCCCCACCAATCGCTGGTTTCTATTTCAGTTAACAAATTATTTTCTCCATTTCAGTCATTATTTTGTTAGTTTTAATTAACTAGACTAACATGTAGGGCTTTCCTGATATTTGCTCATTTCAGTCCTTCAGTTTACCCCAAAGTCAAACCAGAGGTTATGATCAAACCGTACAAACGGTATCAGTCAAAACAAGTGTAACTTTTCTAGATTTGTGACAGTAATTCTGTTTTGTTTTTGTTTTTTTATTTTGTTGTGCTAAAAGTGACCTTATCTTTTTGGCCTCTCTTCCAGAGCTTACAAAAGAAGACCCACACTTAGACGGACCAAGCTCAGAGAAGGTCCCTATGTAAGTTGAACCGTCTGCTGTCGGCTATCAGGCAAAAAGATCTTTTCTGTCCACGGTTCTGCAAAAACGTTACCCTGGTGCTGTAATTTCCTGTTAATGCAACCTAGCTGGTGTGCTACTCTTGTGGTCAGAATAAACGTCTGAAATGTTTCTCGCAATCCTCCGAGGTTTTCTGAAGGCAAACCGCGTGTGTGTGTGTGTGTGCGTGTGTGTGTCAGGCCAATGTTCGAAGAAGACGTGCCATCTGTGCTGGAACTGGAAATGGACGAACTGGACCAGTGGATGGAGAAAAACAGTAGGTTTCATCTATTTTTGTTACAGTAACAAGAGTCATAAATAAACGAGAGGTTATAGTTGTAAGCGTTTCCTGTCAAAAATAAATCACCACATTTACTCACCTAACTATTTCTCCATGTAAACCTGGACTTCATGAAGGAAATGTTTATGGTGGGGAATATTTTCCTGGCTTCTCTCTGGCAGCTCTGTGTGATGAAATAGTTTGTCCAGCAGAGGTCAGTGTTGCTCTGTAAAAACTGATCACAGCTTTCCGAGGCATCTGCCACCTGTAAAAACTGCGATCATGTAAAAAAAACAAAACAAAAACAACTTGGACATGCAGTTAAACATTTAGTTCTTTATAAATAACTGTTTATATATCTTTATCAATCTGTGATAAAGTGATTGCGTTGCAGGCAAATGACAAACAATGACCTGGTTTTGATCACTAAATCAAAGATATAAGCAAAAACATTTATGACATAAAAAAAAATTATATTAAAAATATATTTTAATGGGAATCAGTTGTACTTATTTTATTTGTTTATCTCAGAATTTATATATTATTATTATTATTATTATTATTATTATTATTATTTATTCATTAATTTATTTCATAATGATGTTTTATTTTATTTTATTTTGAGTTTTATTTCTGTAACTCCGTTTTTATTTCAGTCTTTTTATATGTCATATTCTTAAGGGGGGGGGTGGGGCGGGGGGGTGGGGGGTTCTCCGTGGGGCGGAGCTGCGAGCTTCAGCATCTGCATGTGGGTGTAATGTGAGAGAGGGACCACGAGGAGGAGACACAGGAACTCCATGTGTGTTGTCATAGATTATCTTTCCATGTTACAGTTGTAAAAAAAAATTAAAAAACCACAACATTTTCATAAAAGTTCCCTACTGCAGCTTTAACTGAAAAAACTGGAAAGAATGCCTAATCCAATCAAAAAGAGAATGCCTAAAAGTCTAAATTTACTTGATCTCTGAATGACGGAGGTAGAAAGCTGAACAAATAGTAAAAAAAGAAATGATTTTCTGAAAATTAACTGAAAATGATTTTAAAAAGCAGTAAAACTGAACGGAAAAACACAAAAATACCCTAAAAGCCTGAGAAACTGTTAATCATTGAAAGACAGTCTGACGTCTTGAAGGACAGAGCTGAAGGAATGGTCAAACTTGAGACTTCCAATGTATTTACTAATCCAAATAATAGAGAATATGGATAGATATTATAAAAATGCATTTATGGACATTTTCAAATTCCTCTAGTCCTTATGGAAAAGCGGTTTATTTAGAACAGCCACAGAGTGAAAAATGATCAATGAAGCGACAAGCTGCAGCCCCAGAAGCCCTAAATATCGACTATTAGCAGCACTCCCCATGTCCCAGCGAATTAATAACATGCAGGTTCTGGCACAATAAACCCACACTGTCACTGTGATGTGTTTGTTGTGATGCACACTGCTGCTTTTGGGCCTGGCTGTGACCAGCGAACTGTGGACACTTTCGTCATCTCTTGTGTCTGGGAGCACAAGCCCTCCTGACATCTGCTAGCGATTACGACAGGCATGCACACTTGGAAGTGTGGTGCAACCTAACCCTGGAACGGTGCTGCTTTACTGGAAGCGCTGGGAAGTGAGGTCAAGGTCCAGTCGGCTGACTGTTGACCAATCTCGTTTACAGGCTGTTTTTTTTCCCAGGCTTTTGCTCCCAAAGCCGACTAAAGGTTAGCCGCCTCTTTGTACACACACGGGGTTATGTAACAGATCTCAAAACAGAAGTATACGTGATGCTGTTGCCGCTGTTGCACAATGCGATGCCATCCTCTGCAGCAGCTGTGCTCTGTTGGTCAAACCTGGGAAATACCCAGTACCCAGGAAATACTCAAGCAAAACTACGACTGCTTGTAGCTAAGGGGAAAAAAAGGAGTAAGTCAAATTTTTAGATTAATCTCAGAAATATTCTGGAAAAAACAGAATTTTCTAAGACATTTTTTTGACTTTTGAAATTGAAAGTTTGGTTTTTTTTGTAGCAAATTTTCAACTTTTCAAGGTTGGAAATGTCCTTATTTTTTCTCAAAACTTTCTGAGATTAATCTAAACATTTCTGGGATTTTTGGTGGAAATTCACTCCTCTTCTTTTTCTATCTACAATGGCCCTAATATGCAGAGCAAATGCAAAACAGAGCTTCACATTAGGGAGCAAAAGAAGCAAATCAACTGTGGCTGAACCTGCTTTTAAGGTGTTTTTTTTCCCCTCCCGAAGCAAGTTAAGCAAGAGAATTTTTTTCAAAATAAGAAACACTTCAGTCCAACACTAACCTCATAAACAGACAATCCTAAAAACCAGAGGTAAACATTTCCGTTTGAGTATTTCAGAGTCAAACTGGTCGAGTTTCAACCTGTTCCCTCCACTCGATGGGAACCGAACCGCCAACTGAAGCGAAAATGTGTTGAGCAGGAAGAAAACGAAGAATCTGTTCACTGCAAAACCAAAGCAAAAAATAAAGAGGTCACAAATTGGTTATTAAGACTTGTACTATTTTCACTGGCTCTTACTTGATGGAGTAAATGGCAGTTTTCACATGCTGACATTACTAAGCTGTGTCAGCTTCCAGCAGCTGCCACCTGAAGCACCATTACTAGCTGCCACTGCCACAGACTGAGCTTCCTGTCTCTCCATCTAAGAGAAAGTTGTTCATCTAATAATATCCCATAATTCTATCATAATTATTCCTAAAATTCCATCAAACCGATGGGTGGAAATGATCTGTAGTCAGAGGAAAGCTGTACTTGTCACCAGAGTACTTGGATACTTGTACTTTCACCAGATACTCTATTATTCAAATACTCAAAATTAGCCATTATGCTTCCAGTAAAGCAGCACCGTTCCAGGGTTAGGTTGCACCACACTTGCAAGTGTGCATGCCTGTTGTAATCGCTAATTTTAGCCATTCCCAGATATTCAATGACCAAATAACCTCCAATGTGAATTACCAGGAATTTTTTTATGGATGCGGGTGTTTTTGTTGCTCATTTAAACTCCACATGCCTGTTTTTAACCTTTCAGTCCAGGTCTGACTCTTGCTCCTTTTGTTTCTCCATTACAGGTTAGAGGATGACACATCCCAGGCCGTGCTTTGCTTCCATCTTTCATATTCTAACTCTTTCTTGACCGTTTCTCCCCAATCCGGAGGTGCTCATTTCCAGTCAGGAGACAACAGTGATGCGCTGGACACGGCGCAGCGAAGCGTCCGTCTCTAAGGAGCTGCACCTCAGAGCTCGGATGGAGCAATGCCTCCTGGTCGTCCCTCGGTGGAGATAAACTGCTACTAACGATGTCATTACTTACGCTTTGTTCAATGTGTTTCATTCAGATCCACGCACAGTGTTTCAATGCACATTTCAACTGATCTTTTACACATAAAACACAGGGGATGAAAAAAAAAATCTCAACCAAATGTGTCCTCGGTGTCTCTAGATTCACACAGTTGGTCTGTGTGTGTTCAGCTCGGCGTGTAATGGGAAAATAACCTTCCCCAACCCTTCCAGACAACTGCTCACTGCTCCCCCGGTGGCTTTTCCTCTTGCTCAAATGTTACATGACTCCCTCCAGCTGCAGGTTGTAATGACTGTGGGCAGGCATGACGGAGAACATCTGTTTGTTATCGTTTGCAGAACAGCTCTGGATTTACACAGAGATCGTTTTTATTCTAAGTCTCTGAGTCGTCGAAGCGATGAGACTCCGGCTTCCGAGGCTTTTGATAAATTATTGGCCACTTCGCCGAAGCGGCCCGCTAAACAGCGACTGTTGATCAGATAAGAGGTACCAGATGAATATCTGGACTAAATTCCTCCGATCGCCTGATGCTTCTCACAGATTTTCTTCCCCGCCGGTTTTGCCTGTAAAAGTTGTCGGATGTGAACGAGTAAACACTGATGCAGATGTGAGTTCTTTCCGATTCAGGCAGTGTCGGACGTGAACTCGCACTGTAAATATTTCACTGCCAAAATGTGTTATTGTGACATTTCTGTAAATATAAAACGTGTGGAGCTTTGTTTGGCTTGTGAAGCTCTTCAGTTCCATGATTAAAGTGTCCCGATGAAGAGACGATGTGCTGTGCTGTCCTTCATGCAGACTATTGGTTGGATGGATCTTTCATTATATAGAGTTTCGTGACATAAATCCCACAAGCCTGAGTCTGGCTTTGGTTCCACATCGTTTGGCTCGTGCTTTTAGCTCTTTGCCCTCCCAAGATGACCTTCAGTTTGCTATAGCTCCACAACAAAACCCTCCTATAATCCCATTGGATAGATTCCTCTGGCTCCATAATGATCCAAACCTATCTATCTATCAATGGATGGATGGATGGATGGATGGATGGATGGACGAACAGATGAATGAACACATGGATGAACAGACAGATGGATGGCAGCAACACCCAATTTTACTATTTTCTTCCTCATTAAATGCTAACGCTAATTTCCAAATTTGGTCCTTTTTCAACATTTGGAACTTTCCAAGCGATCCCAGTGTTTCTAAACCTCGGGCTTCAGCGTCTGGTCCAGTCCAGTGTTGAAAATCCGCTGCTGAGCCTGTCTGCTTTCCTCTCTGAGTCTGACCGTCTGATGGCCGTTTGTGCAAAGCTGATTACATTCACACCCGGGGAGGGTCTGAGGGCGCGGGAACAGACAATCCAAAGCAATGAATACAAATGAGAAACGAGGCTCTGGCTGCAAACACAGCGCCGCAGGCCTGAGTCACTGCTCACACAAAACTGACCCCCGACTCACTTTCAATCTGATCCAATATTCTCCAATTTTATTTGGTGTTTATTGGAAAATCTATCATATTATGTTCTATCCTCAAGTTTTTAGTAACCCTAAAAAATAATATTCTCTTGAATGTTTTTGATAAAGGGCCGCTTTGCTTTTCCTCCTAACATTTGCCATTGCACCAAATCTCATTCCTAAAACTGGTCTCATTCTGGTTGCTGCTTGCAGAAAGCAGAACATTTTATGGAAGAATTTGATTGTGGCCAGACTGGCAAAGCTACAGCTTCTCATTAAACACAACTTCTGATTGATTTTCATCAAATTTTCACTGCACCAGGTGAGAGAAGAAGCGTACAGAAGAGTGAGAGAAATAAGACGTTTTTCTCCAGAGGATGGGTACCAGAAATCCTATTTTCTCTGTGAATTCTATTTTGTTCATGTTTGTTCCTTTTTTTTTGACTGAATCAGCGTCTGCCCAGATGTTGCTACCAGTTATGTTATCACTTTATACGTTTGCCAGACACACCAGTGTTCCCTGATAGTTTGATTTAAGGAGCTACGATGTTAGCTTGGTTAACGTTTCAGATGCAAACATGACACACCAGAGGATCCGTGTGTGTTTTTTGTCACGGTAGAAGACTTCACTACACCTCGGTTTTGTTTTGAGCCTGTCTCCGGCTTTAGAGAGATGATTTCCCACAGGATTTGGACAACATCAGACAGATTTGTGTGTGCTTTTAACACCTAGGCGCCGTGTCCTGCATTTGTATGATAACCGTGAGCAGAGCAGGAGAATAAGAATGGCATCGCTTTCCAGGAAAGTTGAGACTGTGTAAAATGCAAACACAAGGAACGTGAAATGTTCCCCCTTCAGGTTTTCTTTAGCCAATCTGTTTCTGAATCCATCTGGAACAGTCCGCAAATATACTCCCTAATTTTAGGAGTGCAACTGACTGGCTTCCTCAGCGAACCAAGAGCTAAATGAACCACCGCGAAATACCTGGTTTAAGAGCATTTGGGAACAAAGTGAGGACATCAACAGCCCTCCTTTGTTTCCAGGGTGTGCTTTTCATCTCACTGACTCCACGCTGGCCTCGGCTGCACACTTCCCAGGATCACATGCTCGCCGTTCGTGATATCTCAGGGTTTCAGACTCTCCCCCGAGGATCCGCGGGCAGGGCATGAAAATTACTGCAAGCCAAACCTAACCAATGCTGGCACTCTATGTTTAACTTAAGCTGTACGCTAATCCACAACTAAAAAAAAAAAGAAAACAAAAGAATATAAGGAGGCTCAAAATGCTGAAAGGAGTTAAGCCTTTTTCAGCGTGCGTGAGTTTATAAATTTGGAAGCATCATGCAAATTGCTCCCTTTCTGGGTCGTCTGTATGTTTATTCACAATGTTCTGACTGTCTTAATTTGTCATGTAAAAATAAGTGATGCTGGATGTTTCAGGTTATTGTAGCATCCTTCAAGAAATTCAGGACCCGTCCACTCAAATGAAACTAACAAACCTTGTCCAGTTTGACTCTCTGAGTGTTGGTCAGGATGCAGAACTGGATCTCACAATCATGCTGTCTTCTTTAGTGAAGAATAGTTAAGTCTGCAATCACTCATTAATCATTAATCCACTAATAAGCACAAAGAATTGACTAAATCCTAATATTCAAGTAAACTACAGCTTAAAGACCGCACAGATCTACCGTCATTGATTGGCTGGATTCATTTACAGACTGTGAGCTGATAGTTACTCAACAGTTTTGTCATTAATTACAGACATTTAGTATGAGATTTATGCCTGAAAAGTAAATCTGCTAAAAAAAACAATAAATGAACAAAGAAATATCTCTAAAGAAGTGATTCTGTCACACAGAGACCAAAGCACCAAACTAAAGACTTTTATCATCCAGTTTTTGTTTGAAAGAGAAAAAAGACATAAACAACAAATCATGCCAATGGGAATTATTGAATTTGTTTTAATTTATCATGCAATTGATTATTGTGACAGCCCTATTTAACACATTCAAATGACACACATTTTTTTTATGAACTGTGTGGTGAAGTGAGAGCTCTGGTGGAGTCAGCTGCACATTGTCTGAAAACAACGCAAATATAAACCATCATCTTCCTTTGACCTCCTGTCATCTTCTTTGTCATTTCTGTCAGTAGTATGTTACCATGTGTCTGAAAAACCACCTCATCCCAACACAAAACGGTATATGGACAACGTGTGTTTCTTCAAAATTGGCCCTTTTCCATTTAGTTTTTCTTGTAATTTAAATTTTCGCAATTTTATGGGTAATGGAGCTAGTATGTTTATGTAGATCAGTGGTCCAAGCAAATGAAAGTGCTTAAAAATAAAGATTCTGGACTTCTCATCTGGTTTCCTAAAGAGTGTTTTGCCTCTCCTTTACAGTCATTTATATGCTTTTGATTTGTCTTTTTAGTTCCCTTCCATTCCAGAACTTCATGTTTATCTTCAGCAGTAGTAGATCTGCATCAAAGCAGCTCATGTGAACCTGAGCAAATCGTTTCTGCGTCAGTACAGTGGAGACTGAAAGAGACTGAGGTGGAGTTCTGGATGAGACTCTCCTCTCCTCCGCTGCTGTTTGGTCAGAAGGCGGTCTCTGCAGCTGACAGGAAGACAACAACATGTCAAATCTGCTCAGAAAACTACCAGCAGGCGACTCCCTTCCTCTGAAAGCATCCTTTTTTTCTTGCCAGCAGGTGTAGAAGCAGGGTGTCACCGCACCCTCTCTATATGTGAACTCTTCACCCTAAACCATCAGACCAGAGGTTGAATAGCTTCACAGACAGCGCAACAACACCAAAGTGAAGCTTCTTTCCTTAAATTTTCACAATTTGAATTCCAAACTCTCTTCTTGCTCTTTCAGTTTCTTCTTTTTGACACCAAAAACACGACTATTTACTGTAGGAATCCAACAAGCTGTCCACTATGGATGAACTGTGGAACTGTAATAAATCTTGCCCAAAAGTTTATATTGAAAACAAATTTTTAAGTGAAAGTGAAGTCGAACAAGCAGAAAATGCCTCAGGGCTACATGGAAATCCTGACTGAACATTGTAAATGGTTCAAACTTTTACACACTCCTATAAACGCCGCCTGATTTGACATGTTTTACGATTATTTGAAATTCCTTGATGTCTTGATGGAGCTAGAGAGATTTGGTAGGGAGAGGATGAACGGGTTTTCTTATAAGACCTTTCACCTTCACAACCTTTAATAAGTAAAGACAGCAGCTGGAACTGAAACTATGACAAAATCTACGTTTTATGTATAGTAAATATTAAAAGTGCACTGCTTTATTACAAAATGTATTTGTTTTAAGATTTGTTCACTTTTTACTTTTACTTTATTTTCTGGTTTACATCCTTACTCCATTTTGAAAATATCAATAAACTGAATTCACACTTTCTTATAATTTTCAAGATAATGTAGCAAATCTACTTGTCACTGCAATCTAACTATTCTGCGAAGTGTTACTTACATTCACCAATCAGCTTATATATATATATATATATATATATATATATATATGGCAATTATATCCTGACATGTATATCTATGGATTATTTTCTGTACTTTGCTGCCATTTTATACCACCGTATGCACCTTTATTTTAATTTTTATTCTGACAACTATTACTAGTATTGTTATTATCATTCATTTATTCGTCTAGGTATAATTTCTATGAGATTTCTTTAACATAATATTTATTCTGTGTCTTGCTGGCTCCATGTAAGAATTGTGATGCGTTAAACGTATAATAATGGCAATATAATTGTTTTTTTTATTTTTATAAATATTACTACGTCACATTGCGGCGCAGTGGAGCAAACAAAACCGTGACGTCATCACCTCGCGACAACCACTCTTTCCTGTCGGTAGAGACGAGCAAACCAGGCGCTTGTTGAGGAGCCTGTAAACGGCTAAAAAACACCGGCAACTGACGCGCAGTTTGGTCTCAGCGGTGTGCTTTCCCCCTCGTAACGACCCGAGACCACCATAAGCTGAACTCTACAAGAACCGAGCCAAGGGTTCGGGCAGACCACCCAGTATAAGCGAGCAGCTAACGTTAGCGGTGTTTTTGGCTCATCTAACCGGTCGTGCTAACGCGTTAGCCTCGGATAGTCAGGTGCAAGCCGACTGCTTCTGCTGCTGCTGAAGGGAGGGAATCAAGCGTTGGCTTCCAGTGTCGAGCTTCCATGGATACATCGCCCTGGATCTACGCGGCCCGACGGAATTAGCGGAGGCTTCTGCTCTTTCCTTCTTCACATCCACCAGGTAAAAACAGTCCAGTGCAAGATCACAACTGCTCCGTTCAGCAGTGAACAGAGGGGCCTAGCATCAACTAGCATTAGCTCGGTGGCTATCCGTTAGCATCGCTAACTTAACGCAGTATTTTGAAAGTGGTGTTAAAGGGCTCTGAAAGAACATGAAAAGTCTTATTTTGGTTTAATTCTCTCGGTCTGACTTGAGTTTTTTTTTCCTGAACAAAGCTCACTAGCATCCCGAGCATGCTAACTGCGGGGAGTTAATCACAAGAGCGCATGAACTGGATATCTGGAGTTCTGCTCATCTTTCTTCAACTATATTCATTTCTCCTTCTGCACAGCCTTCACAACGCTCCAGTCGAGTCACTTTATGTCCGTAAAATACGATTTAAATCCTTAAAAATGTCAAAATGTAGACGCACTAAGCAGAGAAACATACTGGACTAGCTGCATGTGGTTAACCAGGTTAACATGGGCTGGATTGTAGCCCATGTGTCTTCACGACGCCTTATAAATGTAAAGATCTGTTTTGTTTTGTTTTTTTTAACGATGATCAATATCTAAATCGCTGTTATGTCTGCAGCCAGGAGAAAATCCTCTTCCCTCTGATGAATACGTGTAGATGCCACGAAAAGTAAAGTTACAAAGTGTTTAAGTAGGCAGTGGTTGAGCCCTTTAAACAACACTAAAGATTTAGTTTCTAGTGACGAGCATCACTGACAAAGACAATGAAACTGTAATGTTTACATGTGATGTTATAGTTGTCAGAAGTTTGTAGAAAAAAAAAGTTAAGTATTTATTACAAGGCATCAATTGCTCAACCTCCAAGTAATGCACTTTGGGACTTTGTAATATCATAAAACTTGTTTTTTTTTAAAACCTGCATATTAAATTCATTTTTATATCTCAGGTAGGATAGATGTGATCAACCTTTGTCAAATTATTTGCACACATGGCAGAAGTAACAGAACAGGGATGTCTGAATAAAGATGTCGGCAAAAATGTTCAAAATAAATAACTTAATCTAGAAGAACATTAAGTGACCTTGAAATTCACACCAATAACTTTTTTATTGGTTTAAAATTAAGCAGAATACGTGAGTTAAGTTTTGTACCCCCCTTTAGCCTAAAACCTCCTGCAAAAGTTGCACAGAAATTTTCTGCATTTCAAAACATTTCGTCGATGTCAGCTTGGAATGTCCAACAAATGATCCTTGATGAATGTTTCTCCTTTCTTGTGCTTAATTGTCTTGTAATAAGTCTTGTTTTTAGCCAAACGATCATGGTCCTTACTGTTTAAAATGATATTCTTTTACAATTTAAAATGGTGACACTCAGTACTCTGCAGTCAAACAGCAGCTGTTTGCTCTTTAGGAATCAAGTTGTTGGGCGTTGCATGCTATTTTAGCTCTGCAGTGTTAGATTTTTTTTTATGAATAGGAATGTATTTTGTCCTTCTGGCAGCCTGGACTGTGTGCAACAAAGTGCTGAAATATTCAGGTGAAAATGGATCCATGGCTGGGCTCTTTGTAATATGAATGAAAGGCTGTTAACATGTGACTGTACAAAAACAACACACCATGTGCACTGAGAGTATCATTCATTCCACATGAAATATGATTGGGAGTTATTTCAGATTTAGTTTTGACAGATGTTCTGGTAAAGTAGAAAGTTTTGAACCCGGTGTATTCTCTCTCTCTCTCTCTCTCTCTCTCTCTCTGACTATCATAAGATGAAAACAGTAAGTTAAGGTGATGGAGGTGTAACCAGCTTATATTTCCTGTTTTATATCACCGTTTTCAGAAATTATCCATTATGACTTGGATGATTTTTAGCTTGATATGAAGAAGTACTTTGGTTTTTGTCAATGATACGACTTTCCATACAGAGAACTGTGTTGGTAGCAGTTCAGATAATCAGTACTAGGGATGCACTAATTTGTTAGAGACGGGAATCAGCCGATTTTCTCCCAATCGACTCTGATCGGCTGATCAAATGCTGTTTTTTTTTTTTTTTTTAAAGGCTAACTCATTAAATTCCTAGATTACAGGAATAATAGATGCAAATAAAAAGAAGGAAAAAGAAAGAAAGTTTATTAGCCTGAGCCGACAGTATTTTCATCATTCTTTGACTCATGACACAAACACCCCCATTAATCACTCGGTTTGGTTATGGTGCAGAAATTGATTTCTATCCTACTGTGATGGATATTTCAGAACAAATGTTTTTTTTTTGTGATTAGGGATTGATGGCTACAGATTTATTGGAAGTTTTTGTGTTTCTTTAAAGGGGCAGTAGTATATATTTTCCAGGCATGTAGTGTCATTTTATAACGCAGTCAAGTAACTGTTACCTTCACTTGTTATAAAAATGCTATATCAAACACAACTTAAAAGAATTGTGACTTTGTAATTTAACACCTTGAAATTGGTTTCTATGTCTCTTTAAAAACTCCTGCTCTTTCTGAAACCTTAGGAAGTCGTCACAACATGGCTCCTCTATTAACCCTTTAATAACGTATTTACCAGCGTTGCAATGAGAAGTAGCTCCTATAATGAGCTCAGCAGATGTGCTAATTACTGCTGGCTAGTCTGAAGGAGCTGAGTGGGGGAGTCATGTGGGAGGGCTGCTCTGCCTTTGAGGTGGCGCTTGATCTTATAGATTGACTGTGGCTGTTTAGCTTTACACAGCTGAATGGTTGCCATGGGAGATTAAATGATTTCTCAAACTTGCATGAAAGAATCAAAACAACACTCCATGTGTGTTGTTGATGAGGGAATAACATTATAACTTGATGGAAAACAAAAAAGTAAATTTTCCATAACATTGCTCCTTTAAATCCGTCCTATGACAAACAGCATCAAATGAAAAGATAAAGACCTTTTGGATTTGGTGCTCTCATGTTACCCACTGGGACACTGTGGTTGCTTTGTGATATTGTTAGACGAGTCTGCTGTTAAGAAATAGACAAGCTAGCAATAACCTCATCGGTTTGTGTCCACAAGAACTCGCCATCAGAATATATCTGATGTATTCACGTGAAAGAGTCGCAGAACTCCTCGGTCGAAACGTGAAACGTTTTCTAGAAAGCCACCCTCGTGTTTTCCCCCTTGTCCTGACTCGCAGCGCTGCGGCTCGGTGATGATTTTGAAAATGTAAAGTGCGAAGATAGGACAATGGTGTCAGGAAAAGAATGGCATATTTTCGGTCCACATGGGGCATGAGGATGATGACATGAGATTTCCTGGCTGATAGCTGTGGCGAGGCCTTGAGAAGTAAGAGACCAGGGCTATCTCAAGAGTTTGTTTGCTCAAAGCCTTACATTCCCACACTCCTGAGTTGCGCTGTGTTACCCACCCCAGGGCTTTCCTAAGCCCTTTCTCATGTGGACAGTGGGTTTCCTGCCGTTTGAAGACTGTGTTGATAAATTGTGACGTCAGCTGGCGGCGCTCACGTGGCATTTCTTCAAATTTATCCCTAAAATAGAGAACAGTTCCTAATTGGAGCAACGTGGAGCCTCGTGATACTGAATATTTATTTCCACTACGTAATGTAGTCATTGATAGGTTTATTCTGCTGCTTTTAAACTAGGGAATAGGGAGGCAAGTTACCAATTAATGAGTTAATCTAAAGTTCATTGATTTGATAGATTGACGGATTAATTGATAAGCGGCCATTTTCTGAAAAACTTGAGTTTTCTCTTGTATTAACAAGGCTGACGGTCTTTCCATAACATAAAAGGCAAAATGTTTTAGAATATTCTGAAATAAAAAAAAGCAGTGAGTTGTGTTAAATACTGATTAAAATAAAAATGATGGTTTTCTCACATTATTAATCCTCCCGTGGTTAATAAATCTCATGGAGTCCATTCGGCTCCACAAGCTTTTTACCCTGTGCGCAGTCTGCTGGGTCACACTGACCCCTCGTGCGCTTTTACCAGGCTTTTTCTGTGTGTGCGGTTTTGGGATCTGACAGTCTGACGGGACACACTCCCCTCCGCCCGTCTCCTCCCTCTTCCACTGTCTAACCATGACATTTGCTGCACTCTGTTTCTGTATCTTCTGGTTCCACGTAAGGGGGATCAGTGGCGCCCTCTGCTGGATGGCGGCCCGCACCAAGAGAAGGTCTAAGTGGGCATTATTAATCAATTGGAACAAATTTCAATCTAATAAAACATTTATTGACAACTAATCGTTAGTCGGTTATTTCGTTCTCTAATGTAAACCCCTTGAAACCTTTCTCATTTAACTTTGTTACCAGGACAACCATCAGTGTATTTATCAGGCATGTGAGTGATGGAGGAGCACAAGACGGTTGCAGGGTTTCCCCCAGAAAACTTGCTAAGCCCGGTGGTCAGGGCACCAAGGCGGTCCACCGTGTTTTTGTATTAAAGATGTTAAGTAGACAGGAAAAGTAAAAATATTACTGGGTAATTATATGTTACGGGAAAATTATTGAGATGATCAATGCTGCTGAATTTGATTTAATGGTTTCAGCATACATAAATTAAACTATTTAAATTGGTTAACATTTAAATTTAAGATTATAAGGAGCTGGCAAATTTACTTTGTAAAAGTTCAAAGAACAATATTCATAGTTAGATTAGTTTGTTGCAACAATCTGATGCTCTGAGTTTGAGCTCTGTTTGTTCACAAATACAAATTAGTAAACTGCACTTATAATTTATTGCTTTTTACGTTGGCCAGTTAAACTACTCCCCCTCTTCCAGATTTCACTAAATCTAACACAGAAGCTGTTAGAGGTGCTGATGATTTTAGCAGCAAGAGGGGCCCCTAAGTCACAATCTGCTCAAGGCCTCATGCAGCTTTGGACCGGCCCTGCAGGATGAGTTAAATCTGCTGCACTGAGCAGAGATGCGCAACAAACAGGAGATTTAATTCAATGCTGTTAATGTGGCTTTAGTAGTTCTCCGATTTTGTGTCTGTTGAGTTTTTAATAAGAATCACAGAAACTGTTGCTCAAGTTTGAAGGACAAGTTTTTCAGATCTCCATGCAGCCGCGCGCAGTAACTCGGGCTGACTAAGTGGGCAAAGCATTTGATATTTGTTTTAAACTCTTACCTTGATACAGATTTCTCCAAAGAAAAATAATTCCTCACAGGAGGTTGACGTAAATATCTTTACAGGTCAGCCTGTGTCCAGTTCGAGTGAAAGGAGGCGCGCGCGATCCGCGCTGACGTAAACTTAATAAAGCAGCAGCAGAGCGCGAGGCAACGCGCAGAGGCACCAGCTGTGTGATTGGTCCGCTCTCCAGCTTTAAGTGCATAAACTATGAACCTTTTAGAAATAAATCTGCTCTGTGAGTGAAACGCTCAGAACAGAGATGCTTGCAATCCGGCTTAAAGATTTATCAAAAAATAAAAAAATTAAGCAGATTTTTTTCTCAATTATTAATTTTTCTAAAACATAAAAACAAGTGACGCTTAGCCTGGCGGGGGGTGTAACAAAGTATGGTGGGCCGCCAGGCTTATAATACACTGGAGGAAATCCTGTGGTTAAGTGGAGGGAAAATAATGTTTTTCATTTGCCTTGTTTGTGTTTTGTTTTTGCTCCCAAAGCTCAGTCAGATTGGCTCACGTTTGTTTTCAACATACTGGATATGGTTTGCATAGAAGCCAATATGGTGCATCTCCGTGTCCATGGTTACAGTGGCAGGACAACCTTATGTTTAGCCCTGAGAAACATCCCTGTCCTCTCTTACGCTCATTCCCACAGCATATTGCTGCCAGCGCCAGGTTTTGGGGAGGGAGTGCTGTGGTCCTGGGGATGTGCAGTGTTGGTTTCATGATCAAATTTGGTCTGATCAGACCAGAACACCGACTTCTGTGTTTGCGCTATTCCCTATCTGAGCTGGGCTGTCTTTCAAAAAGTATTAAGAATGTATTATTTTTCATTTCACTTTGCTGTATGTTGGTCAACCACATAAAACCCAAATAAAATGCATAAATGTTTTGGTTTTTAAATGTAGAAAAGTTGTATTTTGCTGCAGTTCTGTTTGCATCATCAGAGCTGCTGTCCTTTGTTTACATTTTTGTTTGTGGACTACTATTGTTTGCAATGGAGACAGAAAAGTATGAGTCTCATGTTCTAGACTGAAATCCATCTTGGGTTGTCAAGGAAACTGAAGACCACTGATTTTAGGAATGTCAAAAACTTGGAAAAGTCTCCCTGAAGCGGTGCAAATTAGTCTCAAGTTCAATTATTTTTCAGTCAGGTTTCATGAGCACTGTGGCAAGAACATTCTAGCTCATTTATTTTTATTCCATTAATCTCACCTGTTTCTATATAGGAATAAACAATGACCCGTGTTTTAGTTTGTTTGACCTGCGTTGTGTGTGCTTGCAGAAGGTCTGGGTGATAAATCGAGTTTTAATGATTAATTGAATTTTTAGTTTTTGAAGATTTTGTTTTTGGAAAATCTGGATTTTCCCCCTCACCATTGCACTCCTCGTGCTTCAGAGTGATGTCAGCACTCCTAAAGCCTTTTATCTTCACTGACTAGTGTGCACTGAAGTTGCAGTGAACTAAGATTGTACTGTACAACTGTAGGAATGCAGACGTCCCAGGACAAGAAATGGCAAGACTCTATGGAATCGATTTTATTTTTGGGTCTCTTCAACAGGCCATCAACAAATATCAGAATATTCAAAATATGACTAAATATAGTTACTGTGTACAGTCTAGTGATTCAAATTATACTTTTTTTTTTAAAGTATAAATGGAAATGATTATCAAGAGCAGTATTTGTGTTTGTGGAGCTGTGACTCCTCTGCCATGCAGTCACAGTCATACAGCTACCTATGACTGACTGCATGGATTTCATTAATAGTAATAATAATAATAATAATAATAATGCGTTTTATTTGTCTGTGCCTTTCAAAACACCCAAAGTCACTTTACAACATTAAAAACACAAATTATGCAGTAAAATATGGCTATAAAGACACAAAAACCATAAAATATCATAATCCCTCTCAATATTATAAAAGCACCACAAAATATTGCAATGAAGTTCTAAATCCTTATTGTCCCATATCTTACTGGATAAAACACACTATCGGTATTTTGTTCTTGTAGAAAATCAGAAAACTGTTCTCAAACCTGATTGGCTGGGAAATGGGATATGTCAGATTCCCACGATTGTTTCTAATGTAAATATTAAAAAATGCTTCTCAAAATATTGAGGCAAGAAAAAAGATTAATTGAAAACATTTTGGGACATTGAGGTTTGAAGCTACAGCGACGAGGTGAAGCCAACAGAAAGACACGGTTAGGTCTCCAGAGTTTGCTGTAAATGCTTTCGAGGTGTCGGTCGCTTAGCGATAACTAAGACGCTGACGCCACGTGCAAGCTCAGCAGTTTGAAAATGAAAGACCAGACTGCTGCTGCTGGTGGGGTTTGTTTTCTGGTCAGAGAGCGTTTTATGAATTCTTCATTTGGACAAAAGCAGTTTGTCTGAGAAGTTGGGAGTTTTACATTTGTGGAAGGAAAATCAAAGCATTGGAGTCTGAAATGGAGAGGAGGAGCTGGAAACTAGTCCCAGACAGCAGAAGCAAAGTCCCGTCTGTTTTAGTGGTGTAATTTAACAGGGAACCGCTCTGATAACCATCAAAGAAAGAGACTGTGTTGGGATTTAACTGGCTTGGCTTTAGTATTGTATACAGGCAGCTCAGAGGGTGGAGGAGGAGGGAGGCGAGAGACTGAGAGCGAAGAAAAACCAAATGAAAGGGCTTTTTTTTCTCTCTGGAGGTCCAGCAGGGATCTCCCGTCTCCAGAAACTCCCTCAGAGGGTGTAAGCGATCAGAACCATCCAGCTGGTTCAGGGCAGCACAGCTTTACTGCAGTAAAGGTCAGGCTGCAGTTGGTTCTCACTCTGAAGACCGGCTCTTCCTCCTGGAGTCGGTTGGGATCAAGCCTCTTAGTTAATCACCTGCTACAGTAAATAGAAACGCCACAGAGGAGGGATACAGGAATAAGTTCTAAGCTGTAGGTAATGCTATTAGATATTTGTTGTTATTGTTACCAGGTTTTGGATTCGGTAACACCAGCTTACCAGATTTATTTCTCACTGTTTTTCCTCTAAATTTTTCTGCCTTTTTAAATCCCCTCTGGATCACTTGGTTCTTCTCTGTTCACTGCAAAAGCACAAAATCTTACCAAGTACTTGGCAAGATTTTCTACTGCAAATATCAGCACTAAGATTTCCAGTGCAAATATCTTAGTAGACTTGAAATAGGACAACACTAACTTTGTAAGAAACTTTACAGAAAGCTAAAGGAGCTTGTAAATAATTCCTTAATATTGACAAAGTACTAGTTCCATTGGCAGAAGATTTAACTTAGACCATGTTGCAAATGAAATAATCTCCCAGTGAACTAGAACTTAAAAAAAAAAAAAACAATTAAGAAATTATTGACTTAAAGGGACAATATTATATGTTTTCCAGGTGCATAGTATCATTTTATAGCACATAAAATGATACTATGTGCTATAAAATAGTATCATTTTATAGCACATAGCACATTGACTTCATTTCTATATATCTGTATATATCAAATATGACCTAAAAGAAGTTTTACTTTGTACTTGGGTCTCTGCCTCCTTAAAAACTCCTGCTCTTTCTGAAACTCTGCCTTCAGAAAGTCATCACAACATGGCTTTTCTATAAACCCTTTTACAATGTGTTTACCAGCATTTCACTGAGAAGTAGATGATATAATGAGCTCAGCAGATGCTCAGTTCCTCTAGGTGTTTGCTAATTGCTGCTGGCTAGTCTGAAGGAGCTGAGTAGGGGAGTCATGCCCTGTGAGGCAGCATAAACTTTGATACTGAAGCTCTAAGTTGGAGGTGCTTCTCGGTGGAGCTAGTTGCTCCCTGGCGACTGGCACAGCTGAATGGTTGCCATGGGAGATTAAATAATTTCTCAAACATGCATTAATCAAGGCAACACTCCAGGTATGTTTTTTAGGAGGGAATAACATTATGACATGATGTAAAGATTAAAAAAAAGTCGATTTTACATCACACTTCGCCTTTAAAACTCCTATATCTTATAGCTCCTATATCTTGCTGAAAAGTTTTTCATAAGTTTTGTTGTTTTTTAAGTCTACAGTAGAAACTAGACTAAAAATACTTTGTTTGATCTTGTGCTTTTGAAGTGTTGTGTCTCTCTAGTATATTAAACCGGATGTTTGAGCTGCAGCAGCATTTCGGTCTGCTGTGACGTTGTTAATGACCCTCTGCTGTGTATCTGTGAAATCTGTGACATCTATGAAACATGTTAATAATTCAGTGCGGGGCATGTATCTTTAAGATGTTTTGCAAACAGAGAGGAATCTCCCCGGTTCTGATCCGGGCTGTGTTGTAAACATGGGGTGACGGTGCAGAGATGACGTGGCGCTGACAGTTGGGGACACAGCAAGTCAGACGCAATGCTAGAGAATCATTTCCTCTCACTTTGCTGTTGGGTGCAAATCGGTGTTAAAATATGATTTAATGAACGGAGGCGCATGCTACTCTCTCTCTTCCTGTTTGATTTCCTCGTCCCTCAAGGTGTACCACCAGGAGTCTAAAGTACAGTCAGTCACTGCAACTGTAGCACACAAACATCCTTGTGAATTCTTGTTTTTCCTTAAACTAAAAGTGAGTTTTGTTTCAAATTGGAGTATTTTCTTTATCCTACACTTCCATCTTTAATAGCAGACACCTTCTGTATCAATTTACATAGATAAATTGTCTATGTATGAGACCAATTAGACACATTTTTACAGTTTAAGAAGCAAAATGTTTTGGGAATAAAGTATAACTTTCTTTTAACCCTACATGTCAGTTTTAAGTTCACTTTATTTCTACCAACACTGTTTCTTGGGACACTTTACAAAAAAGATAATTTTAGTATTCAAATTGAGCATTTTTATGAGGATGGAATCACTGACATGCAGCACTCACTCCTCCTGGACCAGCACTTAGCGATAGCATGCAGCTAACGGATTGGACTCATCAGTATTTATGGATAGATGTAGCTTAGTATCAATAAGAAAATGGGGTAAATTTGTCCTGTGCTGTCTGATATTTTTTTTCAGGTGGAAGCATATACACAGCAAAGAGAATTGGTCTGAGCACAGAGCTCTGTGGTACTCCACAAGTGAATCTGCAGAGCGAATAAGATTTATCATTCAGATAAACCAGGACAACCAAAATCTATAAATAAAACCAAATTCAAAGAACACACACAATCGAAAATATAAATATAATCCATTATGTCTCTGTAAACAAAAACAAAACAAAAAATACTAACCATCAGAAGGGAAATTATTGAGCTGATTTTAATTTATCATATGATTAATTGCTTATAAAACACCGCAGTAATGAAAGGAATAACTTGACGGGGTCCGACAGGAGAGAGTAGAATATGTGATAAATGCATATCAAGAAAGAAAAACCTTTGACCTTTTTGTTGTTTTTAGTTTGATGATTTATTTCTTCTAAGTAAAGATGCCAAACATCTCTGCAGAACTCTGTCGTCATGGCATTCTTCCCCTTCCCCAGTGTTCACTGTTGGTATTTCTTATTAAAAGCATGGAAATGTAAAGTTAAAAAGTAAATGATTTTAATAACACATGTAGCCAGTGAGTTTGGAAACATGCTGTGTCTGCATGTTTACATACATTTTGTAGAAAATTAAGAGAGAAAAAAAAGAAGAAGAAAGTGTTGAACCTTTGAACTGTTGGCGTTTTCAGCAGATTTTCCCTGGCTCTGTTTCTCCTGTGTGACACAAACAGTCTTAAAATGTACAATTCAAAGTTATGTAGATTAGTTCTGTGGCCCAAATTTCCCTCCGCATCGATGAATTATTTACCGTCTCTCTAAATTCAAGCAGGCACGTGGTAAGTCAGCTCTGGTCTAAAATATAGCATGTATTATTTCATCTAGAGTTTAATCGGAAACTTTTTTCATCATGCGGAAAGCCCCGAGAAACCGCTGGGCTTTGAACTAAACGTCGATTTAAATGTAAGCTTTTTGAACATTTTAGTTTTATTTAAGCTACTTTACACTGGCCATTTATTTAAAGATGGATAGGGGACACAAGAGGACATGAGAGGTTTGAATTACTAATGTTGGTGTGGAACAACAAGGAGAATGTGTTGAGTTGGTCGTGGCAGGATATCCTCAGACTTGACCTGCAGGCAGCTGGCAGCCTGTTAAAGTGGCTTTTAAGTCTATTATAGAGGATAATCCTTTCCGTGAGTTTCAGTGAGCAGACAGAGCAGATAAACACTCCCTGCTATCACTTGTTCCACTGTCCTGTTTTGTCCCATCCTTCAATATTTGTCCCATTTTTGTTGCTTTCATAAACAGATGACTGATTGCCCTAGGTTACTACTTACTGATGGACTTCGATACCCAATAGAATTGTTTTAAATTAATGTTCTATTTGCTTACACTGGGTTTCTACTAAAATGTTCCTATTGCACGTAACTTTGTTGATATTCTGCTAATGTTGAAAAACACAATTTTGCAATTGTGGTGTTTCCATTAAGAAATGCAATTAAAAATTCACACGTGAATTGCAATAAGTCATTAAAAAACATGTTGTGCCGTGATCCTGCTACCGCTTTCTATCGTCTTGTTGGTCTGTTCCACCGGCAGCAACATCCGGCTGTTGATCGTGTGACGCAGGTGATGCGAGAAAAGTTTCAGCTTTGCGAAATGCACAAATTCTGTAAAACCACCTCTTCCTAGTGCAAAAACCTTTTTAGCTAAAACTAGTTGTTTTTTTTAAAATTGTTGCGCTTGCACCAAGAAAATTTGTTTGTAAGTTCAGTTTACACAATTTTTATTATCAATGGAAATGCAGTGTATTCAATTGGTTATGCTTTATGCTGAAAACTAAGTCAGTCACATAATTTAAACAGAACAACAAGCAGAATTGAAAATTGTTTCTGAATTGTGACCCAAAAAATCGTAATTGAATCGTTAGACGCTGAAATATTTGCATCTCTATTTGCTGTTCTTGTTCTGAGTTGTCCAAAGACAACTGAGATAACCTCAGTTGTCTGACAGAGATAAACTGTCTCTGACTGTCAAGAGATAGTTATGCTTATCTCTTGACAGTCATAACCTTCTCTTATTAACAAGTTGGTTTGCATTTGTTCCCCTAACTTAGTTTCAGTTTGACATCAAAACACCTCCTGCACCTTCACTTTCCTTAAACTGGTCAAACATCATCTTCTTCCTTAAGACAAGCCTGAAACCAGTAGAAAATATTCCAAGATAATCAGCATGCCAACAAGTTTTACATCAACGTCTCATGGTATGGCAAACTTTAGAAAAATATTGTTTCATCCTCCGAAAAAATGTATGACATTGCCAAAGTTGTTCTTATTTTTATCAAGTGGAAGGGTTTAAATAATGTTAACATTTATTTATTGTTTTGATTTTACTAAATTCACTAATTTATTGTAACGGCCAAGAAACATAGCTTTGGTTTGCTTTTGCTGTGCTTATCGCCCAGAATATTAAACCTTTTTGTCATTCTGCCCTCGAGAACAAGCTGAAACCAACTGATTAAAGGACAGGGCTAGCAGTTAGCCGCCTGACAGACAACGCTGCTCACTGTAGAGTCAGAAGTTCACCACCCAGATAAGAGTGCTGGGTGGGGCTCCTTTGGTTTCATGTTACAACTGGATATGCTCTAAACTGAAACATTTATCTCTCCTAAAAGAGAAGTAGCCAGCTGGCCGGCAGTGTGCAACAACAAGTAGGAGGAGCAGCAGAAAAGCTGTTCCAAGGAATATTTGTGCAACTCTGTTCTCATAAAAGATTCACCAGATTTAATTTTTTTTAGCTCAGACCTGTGCTCATTGTTTCACTTTTCTTTTTCCTTTTTTTCTTTTTTCTTTATTCAATGCCATCTTTATTATAAACAAGACAAAATGGTTCTGGAGTTTATCACATTAAACAGCTGAAAGTCAGATGCATACAATAAAGTACATTAAATTTTCAATTTGGTATTTGTTTTTGATTCCCTCCCAACCCCCCCGCCCCCCAATTCTGACTTTTACTTTTTTTTAAAAAAAAATTTAAATTTTTTTGTTATTGTTTAATGATAAAACACAGCTGCAGACTGCACTGGCTTTATCCCACATGGACTAAGGTAATGATCAGGGATGTACAATATGAAAATTTGGGTCTAATTGTCATGGCCAATAACTTATATTTACTGATATTGCATATATTTTCCTACCCTTTTGACACCATGAAAATATGACCAGACAGTCTCGTGTCCCCCCCACTGTCACATGGCCAAACAAATGCCACAAAATGAAGCATAAGTCCCGTAGAGCTTAACAAACGTGTTGTTGAAAATATCTCCCCCTAAACACCAGATGAGGCTAAGCTTGTGTTGCTATAAACCTGGGAATTATAACACTTCAGGATTTATTGAGGGGATTAAAGAGACTCGGAGACAGAAATGCTTGCAGCTCTACTGCAACTTTGACTCTGGAGTCAGCAACTGATTGCATTGAAGAAATTGGTTTTAAACTTAAATGAAATTCTCATCAAAGTGCAAAGCGCTTTGGAGTCCTCTGGACTTGATAAAACAATACACAAGTACAGGACATTTACCATTTATTTCAGCATTTGCTGGTGTACTGTCTGAGGAAATTGTTGAGAAACTTTTTTCCAAGTTCTTATCAACATTCAGATGATTTATTTTTTATATATAGATCCAAAAAATGGCTATGGATGTCACAATAACAAAGTCTGCTGGACAATAAACTGTCCCAGATATTATTGTGAGAAACAATATTGTTATTTGGAGACAGTTTTCAACTAATAATACTGTTATTATAACCTGGTTTCCCCCAGAAAAACTGCTTACCCTGTTGGTAGGGATTCTAGGGCAGTCTAAAAGCGACTGACCGCGTTTTTGTGTTTAAAAAATGTTTAAAAATTTGGAGGTGCATGAGCAAGCATCATAATACAATGGGGTAACCCTGAATAATAATGGCTTATTAATTCAAATGTGTCCACTTTAATTTCTAATGATCTTTAGAAATTAAAGTTTTTTTTATCTTTAACACTGGAACTGGAAATCATTTTAAATACCCAAAATAAACAAAATGATATTTTCATAAAATGGGTTATGAAGTATCCTTAACCAAAATTACCTTTCCAAAAATAATTATCATTCATCTTAGACAGCTGGAAACAGGCAAAAGGGGCAGGTAGTGCACGCTAACTACTTTGTCCTGGATATCAGATGTTTGCATTGTTTCTCAAAATGCCAACTTTTCAACAATATTTAGTGACTGTTGTCCAAATGGAAATTATCACGCTCATTTTGTTCACCGTGAGATTAATTCTCAAAATACTGTAAGTAAGATTAATTCTCACAGTGAACGACAGGCTTAGCTATAAATTTTTTTTTTTTACCCCTCCAGGGGGTCTTTTGTGGGCTCTAGTGTCCCTTATATGACAGTAGGCTGACAGGAAACGGGGAAGGAAAGGGGGGAAGACATGCGGCAAATGTCGTCGGGTCCGGGAGTCGAACCCGCGACGGCTGCGTCGAGGACTTGAGGCCTCCAAATATGGGTTGCGCTAACCGCTACGCCACCACGGCACGCCCATACATTTTTAAGAAATTAATAAATATCCGTCATTATGTCCTTCATGCAACGTTTATAGGTTTTTAGACAGATAAATTATCATTGTGACTAAGTTGAGAAGAACAGACATGTTTGCTGGCTGCCAGCCGTTGCCCATTGTTCACTTCCTATCTATGATGCAGAGGAAGAGCTGACACGTAGACTGTGACTCACTGCTACATGCTGCTGCAGGTGTTGTATGGTGATCCTCTGTTAATGCTTTTACAGTCAAAAGAAGTAGTAACAGCGTTTTCTCTGCCATCCGGGGAAGAGACCGTGAAGTCCCATCTTCCTTATCTTGCTGCTCTCCTCTCTGCTTTCTTTCCCCTTAATGCCATAACATTTTACTTGTTAACCTGCTGTTTTTCCGTGACCCAACCCTGGAGAAGATAATAATTAATACAAGTTAGAAGATGTTTTTGTTGAGCCCAAAGGCAGCCTGACATAAGTAATAATTTGTAGGACAGCCAAGGGATTCAAATTCTTAATCTGATTAATCTCAGTTTTAGCAGTGATTTCATCATGATTAATCTTAAACTGCATTTTGAATGAATGACTTCAGTTAATAAATGAGTTACAAATCTTTTTAGTTAGAAGACAAAATTAGTTCTCAATAATTATTGTTTGAAATAAAAACCAAAAATAAATCATGCCACTCCATAACTCTTCTGGTTGTTGCACCATTTATTTAAAAAATGAATGACATCATACTTTTACATATGAATACTAAATAAGGATCAATATTTTGATTCTTATTTAATAAAGTTTCCAAGTTTTAGTGATGAACTGTCACACCCGGATAGTATTAGTCACTAATACTATCCGGTGACTAATACTATTAGTCACTGGATATCACAGTGTGTTACTGTGACATCCTATCACAGTAACACACCCTGCAGTTTCACTTCCTTAATTGTTTCGTAGAGTTCAGGAATTTTAATCGGTACTGTCTTTCTCGACTGTGGATTGTAGAATCTGTTGAGATTTTCAGTTTTCAAAATATTGGCGAAGCCCATGTCCTTAACTATGTCAATCGGTCTACAATCCATGGCAATCCATTCTGCAATAGTTGCAGTGAGCTTGTCAGAGGTAGATTTATTCAGTAGTCTGCATTTGCTGAGGGTTGTCAGGCGCCTACTGGATGAAGCGGAGGCTCCTTCTAAAAGGTGCGTGGTGTTAAGATGATACTCGAACTCCAGGTGGTTGGTTGAAATGAATGTTTCTTTCCACAGCATGTGCAAATGTCATTGCGTTAAGTCTTCTTCTTCTTGTGTTTTATGCCAATTGAGAGACCAATTGATGGTGCATTACCACCACCAACTGGACTAGAGTGGGAATGCCGAGGGTCAGTGACAGCCCTATTTTTAAAATTTGAGGTGTTTTGAACCTACTAGATCCAGTTAGTGAGCGTGCTGGCTGTTCACCACTGCTCACAAGAGAAAAGAAATGGTGAGAGTACAGTTCCCTGTGTTTCTGACCACCTGGTCAGACACACAGTCCTTCAGTCTAAGAAACTGTGGTCTGTTAGTGACGTAGTCAAAGAACCAGCCGATTGTTGAGGTCTCTACCTGTGTTCTCTGGAGTTTCTCACAGAGCAAATAAGACTAAGTTGCATTAAATGTTCTGGAGAAATCAAAGAACATGATCCTCCCTTGAAGCAAATGCATAATAGCGTCATTAGGCCTGTCGCGATAAACGATAAATCAATTAATCTACAATAAATTAAAACTACCGACGTCATTTTAATTATCGGCATTATCGTCTCTTCCGGCCTTTTCCTCTTTCTGTTAATGACACTGAATGAAAAAAGGCTCAACTCCGGTGCTCTCCACTGACCCTCCTTCCTCATTTCCTTAGTTTAATGCCCAGCGCACAGGACACAATCTTAGAGCTGTCAGTCGATTGTCGGCCCATTTTCAAAACCTGACAGACCAAACATTAGCCGACAGAAATCCTAGGTATAACGGTTCGATCGGTTCGTTCCTGCCGTGTGGTGTCCAACAATGGTCACAAAATAATGGCTACTAGTCCAGTTAACTAATTTTAAAACCAGGTATTAATCAATGCTTTACTACAATCTTCCTGCAATGCATGTGGCTAGTGTCAGAGTAAAGTCCTGACTGAATGAAAATCATTAGGACCTATTTACGTCACGTTAATGAAGAACAGCTGAAAAGTTACCGGTTTCGCTCCAACTCCTCCCCTGGTCATTTCTATATTCTTTGCATGTTGAATAAACATTAATGTTGTTTCCACATATCATCTCCATGTCCGCTGGACTTCGTGTTGCTCCGTGTCAGCTGTTTGGGATTCCCCTCCGTAATTTCCCATCAGAAAGCATAGAGGAGAATCCGCGCTTTCTGATTGGCTACCTGTCACATTCAACAGGCTGCGTTAAGATCCCAGTCGGGAAAACCCCTGATTTGGATCGGAGTGGCAACGACGATCTACCGTAACACACCACACAATCTTAGAAAGACCAACGTGCTAAGATTGTTGTAAGGGGAAAAATAGGATCAAAAAATCATGTAGTGTGAATTATTGCATCAGGTAGTCGATGTGCCCATCTTCTCTATTTAAATCTAATTATTACTGAAGGGCAACATAATATACAGACTTCATAATCTGCCCTCTTTTAGTTGAATGCAGTATTTATTTACACTTTGGCTTTATGTTTAGTTTTTTTTCAGTACATTTTTTGTTAATGGAGACTGAGAATCCATTTTATTTTTGTTTTTGGTTGTTTTGTTTACTTTGTTTATCAGTTCCAGTGTTTAGTGTTCTTTTGAAAATAAAGTGTATCTATCTTTGGCAGGAAATCTCATGCGTTATTACATCATTTTCAGTGTAAAAAACAATATTATCGTTTATCGCAATAATTTTTGAGACAATTAATCGTTCAGCAAAATTTGCTATCGTGACAGGCCTAAGCGTCATCAACTCCAACTCCATGGCAGTACGCAAACTGCAAGGGGTCCTGATGTGCTGGATTTTCCTTACTGGGCCAGCAGGAGTCTCACCAGGACCTTCATAATGTGGGATGTCAGGGCAACAGGTCTGTAGTCATTAATGACTGGTGGGTGAGTTTTCTTTGGTACTGGAACCAGGCAGGATGCCTTCCACATCCAGAGTTCCTTCGGGACTCTGAGCTGACAGCATCCTTGATTTGGTCTCTCCAGATGCCCCTTCATGTGACTTCTAAAGATAGACATGTGAAAGGGGAGGCAACAGGAGCAGCATCATCTTCTGATTTGGTTGAAGACAAACTTGTGAAAGCAGAAGAGTCCATGACTGAGGTGGTGATATTGTTCCTCTGTCGTTTGTTCTCCAGCTCCCTGTGGTACACTTCCCGCTGTCTCTAATTTTGACCTTAAGCTGCTGATGTATAGTCCTCAATGATTCTGTCTCCCCGAAAGCTGCTTTCTCGCTTATTGATTTGTTTCTATGGTCAACAGCAAGAGATTTGGAGAAAAGAAAAAAAATAGAAGACAGATACCATGCAGCTCCTACAGTAGGGGAGACAGCATTTCATTTAGTGGACTGGGAAAGAGGCAACAGCTGTGCTTCCATTATGAATGTGCACAAAACTTTGTCAATATTCCACTAATGTTGACAAAACAATTTCACAATTGCTGTGTTTCTGTTAAATAAGAAACACAATCAGGAGTCACACCTGAATAAATCCGGTCACCCGATCAGTCATTAAAAATGATGCTGAATCATGATCTTCCAACTACTTCCTATTGGCACCAGTGGCAACATCTGGTTGTTGATCATGTGACTGTTATGATGTGAAAAATTGTTTCCGTTGCAGTTTTGCGAAACAAACAAATTTTGATACGGCCCAAAATAAAAAACCTTCATTCTAGCACCAAAACCTCTTGTTGACAAATAAGAGTTTCCCCGAAATTGCAGTGTTTCCATTAAGCAAATTTAATTATATGGTCAATGGAAACACAGCTATTGAGGTTTAGAGTCTCTTAGGGACTCTTCACCAGGAACAAGAACATGATTCCTCTGTTCCATGTTTGGAAGAGCCCACCCTGTGCTTCATTGTTAGCTTCCCTGGCAGGATGCAGACCTTTCACACTTCTGACCAAGACAAAGTGGAAGTTATCAGAGACATTATGAACAGACTTTCACTCTGAGGCATCCTGCTTTTATTGGGTCATTTTAAGCCTTGTCCAGGGTGCACCAAATGTTAGAATTTTGCTTAAGTTTGTTTTGTCTTTGTGCTTGGTGTTCAGAATTGTAATACTTGGGCTGTGAGGGGAGTATTTCTTGAAGCCCAGGCGTGTGGCGCAGCTCCTGAATAATTGATTCCAGCCACACGTTGGTAATCTAAAGGTAAAGTGATAGTGCTCTGCGTTGTCTTCTTCGGGCCTCTGCTGCATTTTTAAAGTGTGAACTAGCACTCGGGTGTCAAAATGTTGACCTTGTCATCTCCTTAAAACTCTCCCGTCTGCTCATGGGGTCCTGAAAAGGGGAGACATGAGACACGATGCCTCAATAATTTACCACAACGTTTTGGGACTTCAGCTTCATTTAGCTGCTGCATCCCTGTTTTTTTCTCTGCTGTTTTAGACAAAATTGAACTTTCTAATATGATGACATTTAATATTCACTCTGATGCTTGGCGTATTTCACAAAGCTTTCTCCTCTTCAAATGTTTGAGCAGCTGCTGTGATCTCACTTCATATTAATTGATGGAAGACGGATTAGGAACTACAAGGCTAGAGAATGCAATCATCCTAATTCCATTTGATTTGTAGCATTTACGTCTGTTTCTTAGCCCCTGTTTACTTGGAGCCGCTCTTTTGAATCAGAATCACTTTATTGCCTCCAGTTCACCAGCACTTTGTGAAATCTTTCCGTAACACCCCCTGCGGAGGTGTGAAGTACTCTGCTGATGTAAAAGTGAACATGCGTAGAGCATACGGCTGCAGCGTTTACCCTATGCATGAACAGGTAGACATCAAAAACCATGGGAGATGGCGTTGTGCTAAACTTGTTCAGTTTAATTTCTGATGAGGAATATATTTATTTACATGAGCACTTCGTTCATGGGAGACAGCAACGGGTTACAATAACCCATGTCGCTAGCATGGACATTGGGTTCCATGCCAGCGACAAATAACATTTTAGCATGTTATCATTTCGGCATGATAACATGCTAAAATCATAGCGCCATGTAGTGGCCTGCCATGAACACTACAACTGACTCACTGTGTTCTTGCGATGCTGTCGAAACTTTTTCCCAATCAACATCTGAAAATACCTGCAGTTTCCGGTTAATGGTCTTGTGCATAGCCTCAGTTGAATCTGTTTCTTACTGTTTGCAAGTTATAGGAAAACATATCTTGCATACACAATGACATGTTTTATTCGACGGCAGCAGAAAGAAGTCACTGCTGTTGTTTTCCAACAGAGTCCTGTAAACTGCTCTCTGCCGCCGGAGTTGAAAGCGACTGAGATTTCGGTATCCTCTGTGTCATTCCCTAATCAGTCCCACAACTCCCACCCACTCGTTCCCTCTAAATAATTCAACACAGCAGTTTTCCAGCCTCACGGATCTGGTGGCGAAGCGGGACGGGGAAAAAAAACCTGCTGCAGCTGCATGTCAGAAATAAACAGCTCTGAACAGTTCTGTTTGGACCTTTATTTATTACAGTCAGCTTCATGTCTGTGGTTTTGGTTAGTGTGATGCAGGAAATTCTTCTGAAACTGCAGTATATAGAAAATAAATGCTATAAATTGTCATTTTAGTTTCTGGTCCAACAAGGCATTACTGCAGAGCATTTCCCGCAGGAAACCTTTTCTGTGGTTCATAAATAAAAGTGACTCTTTCCAGATGAATAAGTTTAAAGCTCACGCTGTGTGTGTGTGTGAATTTTAAATACCTTTCAACACTGTGTGTGTGTGTAACAGAGAAACTGAGTTCAGTTTTTATTATCTTCAGAAATGTGTGTGTTGTCGATGCTTTAAGAGTTTCCAAGGATAGTGTGGGTGTTTGGGAAATGGGTCGTCTTCTCTTAGAGCAGCGTTCTTATGATGGTCTATTAATGTTCTCCTAGTAATTTTAATTTTATTTTAGCCTTATTGCAATGTGGCAATCTTTTAGCTGCCTGTCAGTGGATGGTTTTGGCCACTAGAGTGCAGCACACTCATCATGTTTAATATCCTTTCAGGCACTGTGATGAGATCTGTCTCATTTGACCTTCACTAAATACATAGTTAAAGAGGTCATATTCGGCTTAAAGGGACAGTAACGTCCACTTTTAAGTGTTCAGGCTGGATCTTTTTAATTGGGAAATTATTTAAAATCCATTTGATGTATTTTAAGCACCGAGTACATTAACTATAAACTATTTAATAAAACCATTTTAACTCCTCACTAACTTCTTGATGTTTGTTAAACTGAAAATGCTAAATTTTGAGTTGATATTTAAGCGCCACGTTCCAATCCAATTTATTTATGAAGCACATTTCAAAACAACAAATAGTTGACCAAAGTGCTGTACATCAAATAGAACTACTTAATGATGTGAAAACAGACAAAAAAAGAGATGTTTTTGTGTCTTCACCAGTTGTTCAGATCAGCTCTATTGCTCAAAATCCTTTACCTACATGAATCATCACAGATCACAGTGGAACAAAGTTTTCATTACAGTATGGGCCTTATTTAAACACCATACCGGTGTCTACCTTTATTAATGTGTTAATGTCCTGACCGTATATCTGTCTAGTGTTGGATGTGCCGGTGCAGCTGGGCTGCTGAAAGCTGCCAGTGTTGCTCCCTCTAGCTGCAGCTTGTGAGATTTGCTCCTGGTCTTCCTGTGAGACCCAGTGCTGTGCTGCATTGACTCTCCTGTTTATGGATCAATACCGAAGCAGGGAGCTGACACAGTGAAAAG